>NC_039507.1:7122205-7444914 GCF_003672135.1 Ooceraea biroi
AGCGGCGGCGGCGGCGGCGGACTTTACGATAATTTCAGGTGAAACTAGTCGGACGTCACATCGATGATTTACGAGACGACACCGCGTTACCGCTTAACAAGAATTTGTCTCCCCTCGTACCTTCCTCCATCTCTTTCTCTTCTCTCCCTTCCTCTCTCTATCCCGGCACGTCGTCATTTTCGTAACGAATTACGATAGTCTGATCTTCGATCTATCGACCGATCGCCTCCATTACGCGCCGATATATCGTAAACTACAGGGAAAACCCCGAAATCCGGCGGAACAGGAAAATGAGATATACAGGGTGTTTCCTAAGTAAGTAGACAAACTTAAGGAGGATATTCCTTGGCTTATTTTAAGAAGAAAAGGTCATATAAACATATGTCCTAAACTGCTTTGTTTTCCAAAAAAAGTACATCACTGTTTTCGTTCACTTTTCGGATAGCAGACTTAAATCCAGTAGATTTTTTTCTATGGGGACAGCTTAAATCTTTAGTTTACGCTACACCTATTCAAAATGAAGATCTCAGAAATCGTATAATAGATGGATGTGAAAGAATACGTAACACTCCAGGTATTTTTGAGCGTGTACGTCAATCAATGGAAAGGAGAGTCGAGGCGTGTATCATGGCTGCAGGTGGACATTTTCAGCAGTTACTGTGATGTTATTATTTTTCTTTTTAGTTACTATTTTCTTTTCCGTTATAATTTTTCTTTTTGGTTACTATTGTTTTTCATTTGTTTCATTTGCAATAACACAAACTGTTCTATAATAAACGAAAAGTGAACGAAAACAGTGATGTACTTTTTTTGGAAAACAAAGCAGTTTAGGACATATGTTTATATGACCTTTTCTTCTTAAAATAAGCCAAGGAATATCCTCCTTAAGTTTGTCTACTTACTTAGGAAACACCCTGTATAATATGGCATGCATGATGAATTTTAAAAAAATGTGCAATGTCGCGACGATTTAAGGGGGGAGCCTGCTTTAGAACGCTGAAAATAAGGTATATTTTACGAATTGTTTTTGGAGAAACTATACAGCGGATCATTATAAAACTTTGATGCATTTATTAGTACATGTTTAAAGATAAAAAAAATTATTTTTTGATTTGAATATATCGCTTGTAGAGGTCGTCCTGGAGAAATCTTAGTGCAGCCGCGTCGCCGGCATTGCAAATTGGTGAGCATTCTCCTGCCTCCAAATTTCGTCTAAACTGAAAAATTGAAATATGTTCTCGTTATTTATGAATTCCCATCGTCGATGAACCAAAGCGAGAAGAAAAAAGTTGAAAAGTGCCAAAATGGTGGAGCTTAGAACACAAAAGTACGATTTTTAGGCAAAGTTTTTGAACTTTTTCATGCAAAAATAATTGTTTAACTTAATGTTTTTATGAATATTAAAGGTTCATCGACGATGGGAATTCATAAATAACAAGAAAATATTTCAATTTTTCAGTTTGGATGAAATTTGGAGGCAGGAGAATGCTCACCAATTTACAATGCCGGTTGCACTAAGATGCCTCCAGGACGACCTCTACAGGCGATATATTCAAATCAAAAAATAATTTTGTTTATCTTTAAACATGTACTAATAAATGCATCAAAGTTTTATAATGATCCGCTGTATAGTTTCTCTAAAAAAATTCGTAAAATTATACCTTATTTTCAACGTTCTAAAGCAGGCTCCCCCCTTAAGGGGCGAGAAATGTGTAACGAAAATCCATCTTTCGCGACCGCCGTTGATGCGAATCGCGGGTTCAATTTCGAGACCGCGCGCGTGAGGTTATCTTGCTGTACGTCGACGCGCCGTAAATCGCGCGTCACTATGAAGATTCAGGGACGATCGAACATCGGCCGAAGCGGACGATGAATGATGTACACGATGTATGTAATTAAAAGGAGTACTCACGGTGTCGTAATGATTTAAGGAGAGATGATTTAACAGGAGCGCATTTTCGTTTAATGACGGTGCGTCCGCCGCAATTGCATAACCTTCCGAAGGTTACCTTCGCACAAAAAATTCGGAAACGGCGAAACGACGTGAATTGGCGACGAGCATGCGTAGTGACCGCGAAGCGAAAACTCGCGGTATTGCGGTGATGTTTAAAGGACGAGAACGCGCGTTTTCGCTTGGCGAGATCCAATTTACGCAGCGCCGTTATAATCGCGTAGATCACGAATTCTGGATTCAATCCGAGCCCGAGCACGGATTTGCGCACGAAGGTAAGCAAAAAGAGTTCATTATTGGATCATCGTTACCGTCGTATCATTTTTCGCCGATCGTTCATCGCTCTTCTTAAGGCTATCATCCGCACATCGCAAATTGCAACGTAACCTTAACCCCTAACTTTCCGCACGACTGCATATACGAGAGGAGAATTTAAGAAACGCCCAATAAATATATATATCCGAAAATTTCAATGTGCCAAAAGACGTATATAAAGCAAGAATACATAAAAATGATATATTGAGTATGTTATTTAGATCTCGATAACGAATTCCTTAGAGATGATACTTATAATTTCTTCTATCATTACAGAGAACTCCATTTCTATAATATATTATTTAAATGTCTAAATTCCTGCGTGATTCGACGTTCGACAAATTCTATTTATAATAATCAAATAAAGTTTGATATAAATTTATATGAAACTATTTTTCAAGTCCATTGCTATAAAGCTGGAATTATCTCAAGATTATTTGGAAGAATATTGCTTGCCTATTTTATTCAGAAATAGTGCTCTTTCATAAACTGTAGAAAAGTATAAATTTTCTTACGCTGATCGAACTATCGTTCGATATAAATGAAGAGACACGGTAGTGTCTCACGCCAAGTGCAGGCGCGAGAACATAAACCATGCCAACCTTGAGGAATTATATTTCCTAAACATTTTACTTTGAGTACTAAAGAAAGAAAGAGAAAGAGAGTAGCTCTTACGTAGACTTTGTATGCAACGGAAATAATGCTAATAAGTAATTCTTTTCTTGTGCGACAATAGAATCTCTCTCGTGTAATTCGCCGGCATCTTCTTGAACGCAGACAAAGCACAGAATTCACAGAAGGTACGTGTGCACGCAAACCTGTTCGCAAGAGAGCTGCGGCAGTCAACTTCGACGAATAATCATCGGTACTTTACGCGCGTGCGATTATAATATTCGAGCAAAATAAAAATTCCATTCGACCAATCGGTACGCTCTTCAGGACTGATTGGTATACGACTGCATTAATTCGCCTCGGAAAGAGGCTCGGATTCGATTTGCACCGTTCGTTCGCTCGCGCGGGACATTAATCGAGAAAGGGAGGCCCGACCGGGACTTTCGGGACCTCGCGCTGGTCCCGTCCGGGCCCCGTTGCTCCCCGGACATGGCATAAAACGCGCAAACGCCGCCATTAGTTACTGGCACGGTCGCGGAATGCCATCCGGCCGGAGCCTTATTAAGCCCATTACGTCTTAATTTATTTCCTTATTTAAAAAAAGGCGCGGGCACGGCCGCGCCGCACGGCCGCGCCGCGCGGCCGGGCCCCGGAGAGAGGTAATGATATAATTCTGCCGCTCGCGCTATTTGCATTCGGCCGCGTTGGTGGGTGCGTAACTCCGCTGGTTACACGTGTACGCGTATACGATAAAGCTTACGTACGAGCGTCGTAGTGGTCCCCAGCTTTTTTCCTCCTCATCCGATTCCTCCGCTTCCCCCTGCCTCTCGACGAATAACACGTACGCCCACGCGATTGTCTCGTGACCCCTTTGATTCGCGAAGAATTGGCAAGTTCGCCTCTAAATTCGGCTGCCTCCTTGCACAGCTCCCTGCTCCAGCCGGCACTCAAGCGGATGCCACCTCGCGCAGTGGATATACTTAACCCCCTGCACCCTTCGGGATGTTTGTCATCAGCGATATTAGCCGGCGCTGCGTTATCTCGCGCGGGATTATTTATGCGGGGGTTTCAAGCCAAATTGGATTTCCAGGGGCATGAATAATTAATGAGACTTGATAATCTTATGCAAACGCGCGCAATAAGACACAATATAAAAACGGGATGTCCACGGGCGATAAATTGTAGACGTCGCGTAGATTCGGAGTCGGAAGACCGAATTGCCCTCCCCTCCGCCCCCGAAAAACCGTACCATCCATTCGGTTTCATAAAGGATGAAAACTATTTTAACGCATTAAAACATGTTGTCCTACCTATAATCTGTACTTTACATGTAAATTATGTGTATCGACTAAGTAATGAAAAGAGATATTCATAATCACTTTCTTAGTCCGCAAAACCGTAAATGTGTTCATTTTATTTCTAACAAGATTTGTGAGTCATTATTGAAAATCAAGATACAAAATACAGTACAAATCAAGATGCTGCACAAATTTATAAGACTTTTAAAAGATGTTTGGAAGAAGACATGACCACTGCGACACGGGCACGCCAAGTACTTCAATGTCGTCACGTGATAAGAGAGTATGCATGGAAAACAGTTGGACAAAATACTCAAACTGAATTGCTTCGAGGTACTTGGCTAGTTAACTATTGATTTCATATTTAGTTTTGATTTTTATAAATAGCAGTTTAAACTGTTCGTTGCGTACAAAGTGAGATTTTTTATGTACTTGGCGTACTTTTTTCACCTTTATAAGGTTTTTTTTAATGATAGAAGATGTCTCCTATTTCGCTTTTCTCCACTTATATCAGAATGGAATTCGCAAAAGCGCATCCGCGGAGCGCGAATGTATTGTTGAACGCAACACTCTCGGAGGGAAGCATCCCCGCGCGCGCGCGCGCGCGGTTCGTTCACACCTTGCGGTTTACGCCCTTACGGTGGGAAAGATTGCGCCTGGCCGTCGTGGCTCCCTCCGCCGCGTCCTCGTTCCGCAATTCGCGGTGCAGCCGTTGCCGTTATTAGCGTGAGCTTCAAAGTCAGCCGCAATCGCGCTGGTAATTTGCGCGTTTGCCCGGCAGTTCGCCGCCGCGCGGAATTGCGGCGTCGCGTTACCTCGCGCGATAACGCGCGACGCAACGTAAAACGTTCAGCCGACGTTCTCTTCGTCACGACCGCGCGAAAAATCGCGGGTAATAACGTGAGAAAATCGGACATACGGATGACGCGCGTCAGCGCGAACGATGCGCGAAACGATCTTCTGGCGTCGCGCTGTTTGTGCAGTTGCGTTCTTTTTCATCAGCGTTTTGCATCTCGCCGTCTTGTCGTTGCGATAATATATTCAAGGATTTTTTTCGCAAATAATGAAATCTCCATAAACGATCGCGTTTTTTTCAGCTCGAGGCGAACAATGTAAAGTGATGAACGGTAATTTGCACGGTACGTTAAGTAAGAGTTCGTTAATTAGCGCGGTATGACTCGGTTCACATAAACGAGAGGCTGTCGTCTCTCTGTAATTTTATTGGTTTACAAAGCTGCGGCGATTTATGATCGGTAGCGAGAACTTAAACGCGCTGCACGCGATTTATGGCGCTGCCAGTAAATGCAAATTTACCGACATTGTTGTCGATATTGTACCGCGCGATGCATCGTTCCACGCCGGTCGGGGCGCGCTTTCAAGATCGGATTTTCAGCCCCCCGACGACTCGGAGTCATCCATCACGATTGCGAGTGATCCGCGGCGCTCTCGAATCGGGAAGCCACTCCAATTTGACCATTGTCCGCCGGTGGCTTCTTGAAATTAAGCGTCATTGTTTAAGAGTGAATTCATCTTGATTGTCGATGACTGATGCCTCGCGGCGGCCACGCTTAGTGCCACGAGGATGGATCGAGGGTGTCCAGAAGTCGGGGCCACGGAATGGCGCACGGGTGTAAGAGGGGGGGCAGGCACACCAAAGACGGCGGAGACGAAGAAGAAGTGCCCACCGCCACGTGAGAGAGCTCTTTAACGAGCATCATCAATAACGCGTACCGACGTTGAGGGGGAAACAAAAAAAAACTTAGCACGTAGAGTCACGATCGCCGGACAGCCGCGTCGCTCGCTATAGATAGCGGTAAATGGTGTTAATTAGTAAATTTGATTTAAACCCAAATGGAGCGACCGGATAGGCGGACAAGTGCTGCGCGATGATGTACGATCTCTGCGAAATGTTCGGTCCCGGGCCCCCTTTGTGATCGTCCCTTTTGCCCCTCTCGCAGTGACGGGGATTGAGAAGTCGGTGAAGGATAACGTCATGCCTCCTCTTCCCTCCGCTTGGCTATTTGGAGTCCTTCGCACGAAACGTCCCATGATAAATCTGTGCACCAGCCTCCGCGTTAGATCCAATCATCTCGGTTCCGAGCGAAACGCTCGACTTGTTTAATCATTTCTGTCGTTAGTCTTCGTCGAGAGAACGATACGAGTGCTCTGCAACAGCCATTTGCTGCATAGTCCTCTGAAATCGCTTCATGAAATCTTGCAGTTTAAAGAAAGAAATTTTAATATCAATCTTTTTCAGAGTCGCGCTGCGGAACAGCGATGTAAATTACGAAAGATTAAGGTAAATTAAACGGAAACTTCTCGTGTGTGCATCGGCATGATGAGGAAACACGCGCGTGAAATCCGAAACTTTATGGTGCCACGTACCCCCCGACACTGGTACACCTGCAGGAAATTGAACTGCTGGTTTTATTCCGCGGTGATCTTTCGTGGGACGGGCTTGAATTTCGGTAATGACCCGTTTGCTACCGTAGGAGAAGGCGGAGGAATACGGATGAGAGGAAGGAGGAGGTGACGGGCGACGAAGGGGTTGAAGGGTAGAACGAAGGGAAATAGTAGGAGGAGGAACAGAAGAGAGAGAAATTCTCTCGAGGGGGATCAACTCGGCTACTCCGGCGGGGGCAGGGAAGCGAGTGCCCATTAATCGGAGGGCATTATCTCAATCACGTAAAACGGCAAAATTGCATTTACCTTTTTAAATGAATATTTGGCGGAGGACGCGCCGCTCGCCGGCGCGCTGCAGCCGCCCGCTAAGTTAATTTACCGAGGAATGCCGGGTAACGCCCTGTTCAACCTACCGGCAGCTGGACAAGTATTGTCCCGCCCCTGTGCGCAACCATGAGCGCGAGATACGTGCGTCGGCGGCGACGTGCGGGAAAAGGATTCTGCACGAATTACGTTGGTCGACGGATCCGCCAGTTCGCGGGTCGAAATTCGCCTCGTCGGCGAGGCCCCGCGATTTTCGTCGAAAGTAGACTCGAAGATGATATCCAGATTTTTAAACGCTGCTAACGCAACAAAATACGTGATGTAATCATAAATTACACAAGACATAGAACACGTGAGAGATATATATTTTCGATAAACTTTAATATTGAGATTCCTATTCAGAATTAAGAATTATTTTAAAGATTCGTTCGATCTATCTGTTCGATCGCGGTATGGGAGTCACGCGAGACTTGGCATCGCTCAGCTCATGTATGCACCGTTGACCGTCGTCGACGAGTAGAGCAATCGGGGATACGTTTAATTTGCCGGACGGGATATTGCAACATACTTCGGGGTCCAAGTAATTGACACTTTCTCGTGGCGGTTACCAATCTCCTGGAGCGATCGAGATCGACGTAACCGCGGCCCGCTCGTCGGGAATGACGGGTCCCAAGCGTAAACCGGACCCCGATTCGCCGGTTTGCTAACAGATCCCCGGGGCCTGCTCGTGATCCTTCTCCCCCCTGCCTACCGTCTTCTCCTCCTCCTCCTCCTCTACCGCGCGTCTATCTCTGTATCTGATAATTGGAACAGTAATTACGCGGTGATTAACAGAGATGGCTCCCGCGCATTGTACCTCCTACGAGAGGAGCCGCTATCTTCCCTCGTCCCTCCCTTCCAGGTTACTCATCGCCTTCGCTATTGCGTCCTCCCGTGAAGATCCTCCCTCCTTTTCCTCCCTCCCGCAGCCCTGATTAAGGAGATCAAAGATCAAAGATAGCCTCGTGCGTGAACACGTTGAGTTATCTCTTTCTTTCTCTGCAATCTTTCCGCTCTTTCTCGCTGTGCGGTCTTTCTTCCCATTTTCTAAATCCGCTGAGTCCGACTCATGCTCTGTTTCCCTCGGAAAATGTTTATTCTAGCTTTATTTGCTCAGTGGTCAGACATGAAAGTGTGAAACTAATAAGAAACCTTTTTAGCATGGAAAAATATCTAGAAATGTTGTTTAATCAAAGTATTGGGTTGTTCGGAAAGTTATTTCGTTTTTTCAAGGAAAAATGAAAGGCGGTTTTTTCATATTTAGAAAAAATTGTATTCAGTGATGTATTGGCCATTTTGTTCCACTACCTTTCGCCATATTTCTGGCAACTTTAAGATTCCACGCTCATAGAAGTCCTTCTCCTTATTGACAAAAAATTGAAGCAAGTGATTTTTGACGCCTTCATTTGAATCGAAGTTTACATTGTTCGAAGAATTTTGTAGAGACCGGAACAAATGGTAATCGGATGGTGCCAGATCAGGGGAGTATGGTGGGTGTGGTAGCACATCCCATCCAAGCTGTAAAAGCTTCTGGCGAGTGACCAAACTTGTGTGTGGTCTGGCATTGTCGTGATGGAATACGACACCTTTCCTATTCGCCAATTCTGGTCGCTTCTGCTTCATGGCAGCATCCAATTCATCCAGCTGACGACAATACACTTTCGAATCAATCGTCTGGTTGCTTGGTAGTAGCTCGAAAAATACGATTCTCTTCCAATCCCACCATACAGAAAGCATCATCTTCTTTTGATGAATATCTGCCTTGGATGTCGATTGAGCAGGTTCATCTTGCCTGGACCATGATCGTTTTCGCTTAACATTGTTGTAAACAATCCATTTTTCATCTCCAATTATGATTTGCTTCAAAAATGGTTCATTTTCTTCACGTTTCAACAATGAATCGCAGATGGTAATGCGTCGAATCAAGTCAATTTCCTTTAAATTGTGTGGAACCCAAATATCGAGCTTTGAAACGAATCCAAGGCGTTTCAAGTGATCGTAAACGGTCGAATTCGATAAATTTAACTTTTCAGCAATTTCGCGTGTTGTTATGCGACGGTTTGCATCCACCAGAGCCTTTATTTTCTCGTCATCAGCTTTAATTGGCCGACCTGAACGTGGTGCATCTTTCAAATCGAAATTTCCAGTACGAAATTTCGAAAACCAATTCTGACACTGACGTTCACTCAATACATCTTCTCCGTACACGGCACACAATTTTTTTCTCGCTTGCATTGCATTTTTACCCTTTCGGTAGTAAAAAAGCAAAATATTACGAAAATGCTCACTTTGATTTTCCATGTTTGATGTGATGCCAAAAAACAATTACTTGACAGATCGCAACACAATAAGATACTAAATGACGTCTGAAATGTCAGTTGTCAAAATATAAAACGAATTTGCCGCTTAGAGTAAGGTTAAGTATCGAGGAACGTGACTAACGACATCTCTTTGTGAAAAACGAAATTACTTTCCGAACAACCCAATAGAATGATCGGTCTTCCCGCCTACTTAACGCTGCTATAAGTTACGTCAATGCACCTCTCGAACGATTAAATAATTTTCTCTTTTCTACTAGACCAGTACTTTCCACTTTATTATCCCCTCTTCTCCTTGGATGCTTCTTCCTTACCTAACGAACGTTCCTTTTCTTCCCCTGGTAGAGACGTCTGAATGAAGAAAGGAGGAGATGTTTGACGATCAACCTCCCTTCCGCCCCCCGCCGGTGCGCTCACGAACGAGGCAGGGGCGAAAGCTGGACCCACAAAGTATCCGAGCTAGCTGCGCCAGCCAGGTAAGAACGGAATTGCTTAACCAAACGGGCGTGGCCGTAACTTGACCAGCCGAGTAACCCCTAAACGTCCAGTTAATTAGAGCTCGATCCTCTCGGATCTCCCTTCTTCGCTCTCGTCACTCTTTCTCTCTCCCTCTCTCTGTTTCTCCCCTCATCCCGCTCTTCACCGCCGCACCCTCCCACGATCGCGGGGCCTCCTAATAACGCGGGCCAGCCGTAATGAGGAGTAAACTAATTATTGGATGCTAGTTGGGCAGGACGATATTTCACGTTCTCGCTGACAGCGAGGCAGGAGCAACAAGGACATGGCTCGCGCGTTCCCGCGTGCAGAAAGAGAGAGGGAAACGGGCAGCGAAGGAAGAGAGAGAGAAAGACGAAGAGAGAAGGGGAGATCGAGGGAGCGCCGCGCGCTCGTAAACAGGTTAAAATGATGCCTAGGCGTTTTAGCAATTTCGAGAGCGAGAAAGGAAAACGGCGGATTCCTGTAATCGCGGCGTCTAACGCGCGGACGTGAATGCTTAGCGTCCTGCGCGATGCAACGACGTAACTAAGCAAACCGAGTGCACTCGGAGGGATTCGGTGCGCAGTCTCCGCGTCCCCTGTGAGGAAACATTTCTTCTCCCCGAGGCGCGGAATTATTGGCTCACCACGAGTGAAAAGTTACGGCACCCCAAAATCTCGGTAATTAATAAATTTACTGACTTTTTCAATCGATTTCTTTGACTTCTCTGCGAAGATTTCCGTTTATTCTCCGTTTACGCCACTGCCTAAACGGTACAACACACGGATAGTTGCGCGAGCGCGTCGCAAATGCGGAAATATCGTCGGATCGATGATAAATCGGCGTATTGACGATCGCTGTTCGGGAGCTAATCTCTCTCTGCGATATTCCGTGAGCGTGTGACGACCGCGGAATGTGTATTTGTTACAGGACGTTACTGCGGTTTATGCTCCTGCAGTCAATGATACCTTCGCGTTTATGCGTTTTTTTCGTCTGCCAACTCTTATAACATATTTCGTATGTTTGATCAAGGGTCGATAAGCCTCTCTGCGAGACTATGACGGAATACGAATAGAGTTTTAAACGACATCTCATATAAGTCCGACGTGGGTGTCGACGATCACGATTATCCCGCTGACTCGAGCCATAAATAAATCACGTGGTGTACGCAGAGTCTTAAAACCGTTACTATCTCTATCAGTTGCGGATTCTTAGATCAATTCTTAGATCACATCTCAGACACATTTAAGCTATGAAAGCGTCGTTTCTTTCGGATTGAAAATAAATGTTGCCTACATGAAATGAAACTGATGTCGCAAATCACCCAAGGTGTATCATGCGTCTCCCAAGATCACGATTCCCGAAATTTTCAAATTTTCCCATCGCATATTTCCACTGCCATTAAAACCTAATTAAATGAAGCGCGTTTCTTAATCCGGCGTTTCACGTCTGTCATTTGTAACAGCGATACTCCCGTCTCAGCGAGAGGGCCCCGTAGACCGCTAAAAAACAACCCACAGCTTCATTGATTTACAGCTGTGGATTTTTACTGCCTAATCTCCTCTCCGGAGAGGATCATCCACCGTAAAAGTCATCAGCGATGACACCACGCTTATAATCTGCTCTGACGAAAACACGCAGTTCGATAAATTAATTTTATCGCTGCTCGCGCGCTCCCTCCTCCACCGAGAGAGAGAGAAGTTCCTTACACGTCCGGTCCATAATCACGGTGTCCTGTTCTGATCCCGGACAGCCGAGGAGACGTCGGCAATAACGTCACCGATCACCACGGGCAATACGGCCGGCATCGACGAGATCGAAGTAAGAATGCGCGCTCGAACGAATGCTACTCAGGATCTCGGGCCTCGGGTCCAGAGATGAAATATCGCGCGGAACGGACCCAATAGGTCGGTCTAATAGGAATAAACAATGTTATGAATTTAAACGGCCCAGCTTGGCGCCACTATAACCCTATATTATCAAATTACGGGGGCCCTATGTATCGGGCCCCGCGAGGTGCACGCCTCGTGCGACCAGGATGCGCCATAAAGTCGGATGTTAACGGTAGGAACCCACGTCCCGCCACGTCCTGTCGTTCTTTTAGAACCTATTCGCGATGCGCCACGGGGGGCCCCGGCTTCGTTGTAGCCCGAGGCTCGAGAAAACGACGATAAAGGAGGCTACGGAGAGCGACGCTTTCCGTAAGCACGCACCGAGTGTGCGACGACGGGAATTTCGACGAAGTAATAGTCGCGAATTATCCGCGATTGTCGCGGGAAGCTCACGCGATGCCATGGCGTAATATCAGCTCGTATTGCAGTGCTTTATACGGCGTTGCAATAACGTGGTAAATTTTGAACGGCTGCATAATGTTTTTTTGAACGTTACTAAACAGAAATTCGAATATGAATCGCCTTGGAACTGATGAATGCAAGCATCTTACGCAATTATGTTTAAGTTATATAACTGATTGATTAAAGATGGTTCATACGTTGTTTTCACTTATGAGATCTGCAGATATTGTACCAAGGAAACTAACAAAAAACTTAAACACAAATTACAGCAAGTCTTTCAGCAAGGGATATAAATATTCGGGCATTCTTCAGCCATTAGCGCCAGTCGATCGTCAACCATTGGAGCGTCCAACATATCGACTTGCGTATGTTTGTGCTCACGTTTGATTCCCCCGATTGAGTCACACATAGCTCACGATAATTAACTCGAAGGGGCCCGTTCGAAGTCTCTCGGGACTCATCGAACGACAACGAGGATGCCTTATATCGCCGTCTGTGGAATATTAAGAGGCACTCAGAGGGCCCGCCACTTTATGAATATCGAATGAGGGCGAGCGCGCGGGACTATCGCGGGAAAAGCTTTCGGTTTTATAATAAATTGGGACCGGAGAAAGAAAGACGAAAGGGGCTTCTTGAGATAGGAGGGGAGGGAAGGAGAAGGAGGAAGGGGGGGCAGGAGGACGCGATCTGTTCGGTAAAACAGTCGACTGGCTGCCGATCGTTAACGAGTAAAGAATGGTAATATTATGCCCGGCGGATGCGAAAGGATCGAGGTTCCACGCACCCCGAATCAGCTGCTCGAGGGCGGAGACGGCACAAATCAGGACGAAACAGTCGGATCGTCGGATGGATTAATTATTGACCGCGGGATCTCGTTTGTCGTTATCCGTCTCTTACAAGATTGCTGTAATTCTGTGTAAATAAGCTCATCGGCATCACAAACGCGCTCGTTCGGCTCGTAGATTTTATGTGAGTCGAGGCGCTTAAAATGTCACGAATTAATATCTCCAGAATTTCGAACGTTTACAGATTTCGAGAGAGAATGACCATGACAATTGTTATGTCGATTATATGATCGATCATTACAACTTTGCTGCAGACACAATAAGATCACGAGAATTATTATTGCTGTCACATTATTTTAACAGACATTTGAATAACAGACTACTTTTGGTACATATAAATGTCAAAATAATATTTATGTATGATGACAAATATTTCTTGATTTGTAATTTGTGTGTGCAGTGAAGTTTAGAAAGTCATCACTTTGCAACATCGAGTGAGAGCAAATATCCGAGCTGTTATTAGATTTCTAGAGGTGTAAAGACAGGCTACAAGTTCCAGCAACACTCGGATTATATATACATATGTAAGTTTTATGTCTCGACCTCGCCCATCGGTTTCCAGCGAGGTCAGGTCGCTGAGAGTCGGTTCGTCAAGCCGGGTTAACTGGACGGCCGATTCTGTCGGACACGCCCCGAGAAAGAGATCGCGTAGCTAGGGCCGATGGGAATTTTAATTTAATTAAGACAGACCCGTTATTAAGAGGCACGTCCGGCTGGTTGATTAGAATTCCACCGAGGCTGTCCGGGATCGTAAGTCACTCGCGGATTAGCAACAGACAGCGCGTGCGAGAAGGCATGATGTAGTATTAATTTATGTAAGATTAAGGTTGAACCCGACATGCACAAAGCTATTTTCCCTCTCTCCCTAATCTCCGAGTTACACGTGATATTTCCATGATTCATGAAATCAAAGGAAATTGCACTGCAGAAACTATTTTTTCAGCACGAAAGTCATGTTTAGCGAAATCGCGTTGCGATCTTTGTAAAATGGATAAGGATTGCGATAAAATATTAAGACGCTGCTGGAAGCAAGCTTAATCATCCATTTTTAGTATGTGTGTATTTTTTGTTTGCAATTTTATGATCTTGATCTTTTAGACAACAAGACTCTGCCTCAAGACCACCCAGCGTCTATTATTTCCGGCCATTTTGATTTGGATGGTCGAACTGTTAGCATTTGTTGGCCTGCCGTAATTTCTTTAGCTCCTCTGGCATCTTCACGATCCTAATTTAATAACCGTGGCGGCTTTCCACGTTGTCATTGAGTCATTACCGAAATCTCCTCTTGTGGACGATTTTCAAGAACCTCCTCGGATAATTGCGGCGTCACCCACCAGAAATCATCGAGTCACCACAAACTGACCAGCAAATTATTATTATGTGTCCATTATGGTACGGAAACTTTGGGCCTTTCTCAAATTTAATTTGCTGCCTGATTATGCTTCATTATGTTTCATATGTCTCATACTTCAACATCAATCATGACGCTGATACTCCCTCTCTTTCATGAGCAATCTCATGTAATATTCTCTACACAACTGACTTAAAATCATCTTTTAGGGCCAGCACTATTTTGCATGTGACTCTTTGATCCATCTTGTTTTACTACATCACGGACGAGCTTATGATACGAAGCACAGAATATTAAAAAGGCAACGAGCGAAACAGGCAGATAATATTATAGACTCAAGTGTGTGCGACGTGGTAGGGAAGGAGATTTCGAATAATTTTATCCAATTATACTGTAACGGCCAGTTTTGCATTGGCCGGTCCAACAAAATTCCCGAACGTCTCGTGGCAAAGTGGTAAGAGAGAGGAATCAGGCGGGAATGCAATTAGCATAACAACGGACACGATACTCAAATAATTCTCACTCCGTCCGAAACGTGCGCTTCAGTGAACAATAATGCGCGTTCTCTCTCTCTCGGGGGGGACTCTCATTTTATTTATGTGTTTGGTGAGGCGACACGGCGTGTGGGTGTCGAAGCCCGGTGAGCACCACGGGAGCTCGCAGCGGCAACGCGCCGCGCGCTCCCGCGGACGAGTGGTAGCGTGAGCGGAGAGATCCGCACCGAGATCCGGTGTGCACGATCGTCGAAGGAGACTTAGGTCTTATCCTGCGGCTTGCATCAACTATCGCTAGTTCACAATGTGACGGGATTTAATGACTTGATGTCTCATAACGTATGACCAAGAAGTTGCAACCTCCTGCAAGTGGCACATCGGTGATCCTCCTCGAGATACATCTTAGAATTAAAGATTCTTGAAGAAAGGAATTATCTCTCCAACGACAAGATACTAGAATTAATATTTACATTTAACTATGCTCAATTATACAACAGTTTATATCGTTTTTTATATTAGGGGTGTGATTTAGTTTTGAGGGTTTTTTTTGCTCAAAAACGCATGTATTTAAATATGATAATGAATGAATACCTTAATCAAAATATTTTCCTTCCTTTTCTATAACTTTTTCCCATCTTTCTGGCAAGAGATCGATTCCACCACGATAAAATCACTCTTCTTTTCAGTTGATCCATTCGTCGACGAATTTTCGCACTTCTTCCAAATTATGAAAGTGTGTATCCTCTAAAGCGTGTTTCATCCACCGGAACAAATAATAATCGCATGGAGAATACGCGGGGTGCGGTAAGACTTCCCATTCAAGCTCTAATAGTGTTTCTTTCACTGATAACGCAACGTCAGGTCGAGCGTTGTCACGAAGAAGAATCACTTTCCGTCGTTTACTCGCAATTGCTGGTCGTTTTTGGTCCAATGCTTGCTTCAACTTGTACAATTGGTGTCGATAACGATCAGCCGTGACAGTCTCATGCGGATTTAACAGCTCATAGTACACTATCCCACCAAATACGGAGCATTACTTTTGAACCGTGAATATTGCGTCTCGGAGTGGATGTTGATGGTTCGCCTGGATCCACCCATGATTTTCTGCGTTTCGGATTATCAAAATAGATGCACTTTTCATCCCCAGTAACAATCCGAGACAAAAGACTCTTCTTTTTTTGCCTGGCGATCAACGAAATGCAAATGTTCAACCGGTTCGCAATGGCACTTTCCGATAATTCATGTCGAACCCATTTCCCTTCTTTCTGAATTTTTCCCATTTCATGTAAATGTTTCGTAACTGTTGTACGATCAACATTTAATGCTCTGGCAAGTTCTGAAGTGGATTCTGTTGGATTTTCGTGCAATAATGCTTGCAAATCTGCATTTTCAAGCTTTCTTGGTTGTCCCGAGCGTTCTTTGTCCTTCACATCAGTATGACCACTTTTAAAGCGTCTAAACCAGTATTCACACGTCTTAATTGATGGGGCAGAATCACCACAAGTTTCCACAAGAATTCTATAACCGTCAGCGGCAGTTTTGTTTTGATTAAAAAACAAAAGCAACGCATGTGGAAAATGCTGTTTCGGAAGTTGCATTTTTACGATGATATAATAAACACGACTGTTATTGCATCTATTGCTATAATGCTACTAAATGTCATGGATAATGTCAAGACTGTAAGAAACAACAGTTATCGGAAACAGCTATTGGAACAAACTGACACTACGGCCATCTGTTGCAAAACCCTCAAAACCAAATCACACTCCTAATAAATTCATTTAACGAACTTGAAATATTGGATACGAATAACTAAAGGGATTGTGCTTCTATATTTAGGCCGAATGGAAGGATTATCAATTATGAGTCCAACGGGAATATCGATGAGAGAAGTCGGCACATATAATGGCAGGTTAAAAGAGTACCAGCTGTAAAGTGTTACACGCGCTACAAAGAAGCAGACGGATAAGGTCGCGCTCGTCTCGTCGATATCACCTGTCGTACGACGACTTCCTTTACGGCCCGCGTGCCCAGGTCCTTCCCTGTGACGGTCCCCTTACGGAGGGTACCGCTGAGCCGTGAATCATACCGTGGATTTGTTAGAGCCATCATCTCCGGTTTGCAGGGGCGTGCATTTGAATAGGAACGACAGTCGTGCATCAGGAAGGTGAAGTCGTAGGAAGAGAGAAAGAGAGAACGAGCGCAAGAGAGCGAAGGGGCGGGAGGGGAACATTCGACTGGCATCGTAACGCGAGGTACCACTGTCCCCTTTATATCCAGGAACATAATCTCACAAAGTTATTGGCCCATTCGGACCTCCTGCCTCCACGAGGCACCGGCTCGTTTCTCATTCACGTGTCCGACAGCGTTACTTTGCGCCCTCCAGTCCTCCCTCTCCTCGCACCCTTCAACGAGCCTTCTCGTCGCGCACGATTCCAGCTTTGAATTTTCCCTTTTCTCTCCGTCCTGTCGTTTTTGCACTCGCCGTGGGACACGCCGATGACGCCTCTACAAATTTGATTTGAGTCGTCGAGGGAGAAAAGGAAGAAGAAGGGAGATTACGAAGATTGCGAGTGGAAAACGATGGACGTGCTCGGTAAACAAAAGTGTCGCGAAACATTTCCAGATTGCTGTCGCAAGCACGTGCTAATTTATATGTATAATTATCCCGTCTTGACGTCGATGTTTTATATTTGTTTTTAGTTTCGTCACTCGAGCATGTTGCACGAAACAGCGATACATTTACATCGAAAAAGTGGAAAATGATAAAACTGCCTGAAAGAACAATCTCCAAATTCGAATTGAAGATCCGATTACTAGATTATATCTAGCGTGACAAGTTCTCTCAAGAACACCAGCTCGAGATTAGTCAGGAAATCCAGCAAAACGAGGGAAAACGCGGGGGAGCCCGAGACATGGCGCGTAATATTCAGCGATTTGCATAAGGAGGAAAAAAGGGGTGGCAGAACCGCGGCAATTCTCGCACCGCCCATCGCTGCGCGCTAACTCGATCCTCCGGATTCGCAAAACGGGCGCTCTCGCGATTATCGATAAACAATCTGACACCCCGCCGCGTACTTGGAACCATTTCGCGCGTGTGCCAGGGTGCTCCCGCGATAACGATCGCGCCGATAACCGAACGGGCGTTCCTATCGGGAGCACGCAATCCTCAGTCCTCGGGCCCCCCCCCCCCCCGACTTGCAGGGCGAAATTCTTGGGAGGCGGTCGCGCAATTATCGCGGCCGCGGATAAACGGTCCTCGCGCACACCTTCGGATCCCCGCTGGGCGTTTAAAATCAATTTCGTACTTCGCATCCGTGGAGTATCTGCCGGATCTCCCTCTCTTCGCGAGGAAGCGCCTCTCTGTCGTCGGGTTGAAACAATTTCTGCATGTTAGAGCCACATTATCGTGAGTCACACATTTGCCCATTCTCGCGGAAGACGCAAACACCCAGAGATGGCGTTTTGCGCACGAATGCTTATGAACGTAAAGACGAAAAGGGAGAGATACTAGTCGTTAGATTTCGTTGTTTCTCATTAACATACGAGACTTGTATTAATATCGTGGATCTGCCGTGTATAATTTTAACGATTAATTTTTTTATCTTGTCTTTTTTCCATTAGAAGAAAGCGTAAGCTAGCGCTGCCCATGGCAGCGTGGCTCCTATTTCGTGTTTCGCGAACAACGCCGCCGGCGCACAGCGTTGGCTACCGAATGACGGGAGAAATTAATCAAAACAATCATCCTCGAGTCCCGGGGCGGCCGCCGAAGCCTGTCATTTACTCCCTCGGAACTCTTCCCTCTTCCACAGTCCTTTCGCACTCTCGTCGTCCAGTTCGACCGCTGCTATCCGGTAGCCGGTCGAAACGTCTTACGGCCTTTCGGGGAGAATCTACGAGACCGCCATAGCCCCGAGGATGAGACACGAGAATGAATTTCAAATTAAGGGATCGACCGTACCTACTGTGAGCGAAATTTCGGCTTGAATAGTAGCCATTCTCCCCGCAACAAAGAAAGATTCGATGGCGGGATAGAATATGGACTTTAATAAGAAGCTGGAAACTAACTGAAAACTAGAGAATTCAACATTTCCGAATCTTTCTTAAATATTTATATCATTTTAACCAATTTATAATTGAATTATAACGACTCGAGGAATTTGCGTATTTGTAGAGACTTTTCCTGTTAATTAATATCTTTTAAAATATTACTAATTGTTTCAGAAGTATTTTAATGTTCTGATACCATCATTCCGAGAACGAGTATGTTTTCTATGATTCCTAATGATCATGATGATCGTCAGTAACCAATTGCCGTTGTTTGGGTGAGATGCATCATCTCATTCTCACAAGTGATGCAGAAGGAAGAATCTCGCGGGAGAACCGTGCTTGGTAACAACAGTGTGTCCGTCATTCCGAGAGAAATTGCGATTGGGCCGATCATCCCGCGGCGGGGTAATTCGGTCTAATTCCGCGGCTGCCCGGCGATTTCGGCTATCTGGCCGTAATCGGCTGGGCCGAGCCTCGCGCGCCCAGCAACCGAGCCCATAATGGGATGGAATTAAGAGGAGACGTGCCCTTCGCTAATCTATTAATTCCTACATGCGAGATTACCCGCCTGGGCGTCGAGGGAAACGAGTTTTCACGAAACTGGTCGCGGCCGATATTCCGCACGACTATCCAGCATCTCGCACCTCTATACAGGATGTTTCATCCCGCGACAAACTGAAAAGGGAACCAAGTACTCACTCCACAAATCGCTTATAAGCTTGTAAAAAAGTCATGAATTTCTTTCTTACAAAGTTCTTTGTAAGTGCCTTTCAGACGCCTAAATTTAATCATCCAGCAAGATTGTCGTTGATAAAAGAGGAATGATATATTGGGGTACCAATTCGTTCTCTTAGGAACTGCCACTAGTGCTCTTTCCCCTTCTTCGTATTGCATCGAGGCACCTTTTAAGTGAGTATATCAACAAAACTCTCGAAAGCACTCAGTATCAACTCAGTTCGGCCACAGCTTAGGTCTACATCACATTCCCGGCGCTTCATATCTATAATCCGGCAACTGGCAGAGGCTCTCTCGCAAGAAGAGCGAATGAATCATTGGAGGAATGCGGACAGGTACGGGGACCGAGTCCCTTACCGTCCGAGGAGAATGAACATTTGTCCCGCATTCGCTTATCACCGCTACCTATGGCGTTCACCCCGCGTTGCAACGAGCGAAAGCATACATTTCCGGCACTCGAGAACCAAGAAAAAAGCAGATACGGAGAGAGAAGCAAAAGCAACATTGAATATTTGCATGGAGGACATGGATGATTCTGAAATTATTAATAGACACAAGAGAAGAATCCTTTTTTACTGCAAAAAAGGTACAGGGTGTCCCATGGGAAGTTGCTGAAAGTAAACGATTGGTTCTCTCCTCCATGACTTCAGAAAGGGTCTTACGGTTAACGGTCGTTCATCTGAGTGTCCGCAGTTTTATTCTGGTTGTGGTAGATGCAAGTCCGTGCGCGTCAAAATGAGTAATCTGACGACGGAAGAAAAGATTTATTTTGTCGAGTGCTTCTTTTCCAGAGGAAAAGTTTATAGCAATGCTTACAGGGGGTTTCGTACTAAATACGGAACACATAAAGTTAAGAGCGAAAACACGCTGAAAAGGTTAGAATTTATTATTTCTTTAAACGTATGGGTTACGTCACTCCATTTTTTGGCAATAAATCTGCATTAAAATAATGTTTTGTGTTATTTTTATCAGAATTATCGATAATTTTATGCAGTATGGAACTATCCAAGACCGTAGACATGATCTGCCAGGTCCTTCTGTGTCCGTAGCTGCAGAAGAAAACATTGAAGATATTAAGAAGTATTTTGAAGAGAATCCAAATTCTTCCATTCGGAAAGCTGCCCAAGCTCTTGAAATATCCAAAACAACGTTACACAGGATTTTAAAACATTTCCTGAAAATGCATCCCTATAAACTAACATCGCATCAATTGCTAACCAAACGCGCTATGACGAAACGTGTGGAATTCTGCAAGACGATAAATGGAATGTTTGAAGATGGAGAACTTGATGCAAAATTGATAATTTACACGGACGAAGCACATTTCTGGCTAAATGGTTATGTTAATAAACAAAATTATAGATTTTGGGGGTCGGAAAATCCCAACGTTTCCCTGGCTAAACCTTTACATCGACAAAAAATAACAGCATGGGCTGCGATCTCGGTAAAAGGAATTTATCTGCAATTCTTCGAATCAACAGTCACTGGTGAAAGTTACAAGCAGCTTCTCGAAACACAATTCTTCCCTCGTGCAAAAAAAAGAGGCCTGGTCAGAGGATTTCATTTCATGCAGGATGGAGCGACACCACATCGAACCCAGGAGGTCTTCGAAACAATCCATAAAGTTTATGGCAATCGAGTCATCGGTCTGGGATACCCCAAATTTGCCAGGGGGGGGGGGGCTAGAATGGCCACCGCCGGATTTAAATCCATGTGACTTCTTTCTTTGGGGATACATTAAGAACCATTGTTATGCCGGAAATCCAGAAACAGTGTCAGATTTAGTAGTAGCTATTAAAAAGGTCGTCAGCAACATTAAAGACGACATGTTAGAAAAAGTTTTCACAAGTTTTCGTAAAAGAATTGATTTTTGTACAAATTCAGATGGTGCACACTTTGAAAATATTTATCATTAGCTTACTTGATTATTAGCATATTTTTCATTAATAAAATAAACTGATATACAAACATTTTGCTAAATTTTATTTATACCCATTAAAAACTACAGACTTTCCTCTTTCCAACGCAATTTTTGTTTTTTCAATAACTGCATACGTTTAAAAATGACAGCTGAGTAGTTTCAGCAACTTCCCATGGGACACCCTGTATATTCTAAGATTGTTGTTTCTTGCAGAACGGATTAGAAGACGGAAATAAATGAGCTTTAACCATGACGTTAAATCAAGGTCTTTTCTTTGTCTTTTTCGTCTGAATGTCCATTGCACGCTCTAATTAGCCTCTCCTTTGCGCGCATGGATAAGAATTAAATAAAATATTCACTGCAAGTTATTTAAGAGTGTTTACCATGTTTAATGCCAGAGAGCAACAAGCATTAAGAGAAGATATCTGCTCCAATGTTTGTTCAGGCAAACTCAGCGGCAAAGTTTACTGAGTCCAATTGAAGGAAGGACTCTCGAGGCACCTCGTACGTTTCAACAGCTATTACTACTCATGCTAACGCAAAACGAGATTGCATGCGAGATTCCAGCGGCTTTTGCAAATATTTTGTCTTCGTCAGATCCATGCGCGTGTTCATCGACTGGTTTATTTGCACCCGCGTGCAAATGAAGCGCACCGAGTGACAGAATTGCCAGTAAGCAGGCCCAACCCGCCGAGCGACAATTTATAGACAATTTACAGCGTGTCGCTCTTCGAAAACGCGTTCGCGGCGTCGAATCGCTAATGAGTCGCGCTAAAACACGCAGCGTTATTGCCGCGAATCATTGCCGGCGTCTCGCCGCACGCTATTATCAGGCGGAGCCTTGTTGCCCGGGCCCGGCGCGGTTTTTCTTTATCGCCGGTTTACCGGGGCGCACGTACGCATCCCAGGAACAATAAAAGAGGTCTCGGCGACGGAATCGCGCTACACCCACGTCGTAAAGACTCGAACTGATTAAGCGCCATGGTGCGCCCCGGCGCGTTAATCTTCAACGCGGTCCACAGAGTAGAATCTCGAGAATCCGGCCAACGGAGACGATCGGGGAATCAGCGCGGTCTTCAATCGAGCATTTAGACGCCTCGTTATAAATTCTCGAAAAGTGCCCCGTACTTTTCTACGGAGAACGACAGATTCCTCCTGTCAGTCGAAGCTAGATAAGAGTCGATTCAGTCATTATTAAGATTCTTTTAAGATCTTATTAATTTAACTTTGAAAGTTAAAAGTCTCCATTTTCAATTACGTATGGTTGTCATTTAAAAATTATTGTCACCATGACGTGATTAAGAATTATTAAACGAAATTAATTTACAGCCTGGAGCCACCAGTAATGTCTTGGCCCGTCACTAAGTGTGTTTTACTCAAATTGAACTATGGTAATTAATGGTTAACGATGCGTGGCACCGATGAAGGTAAATACCGAGGAACGCGTCGCTGTCCCTCAACGGCATTCCGCGAGTATCAACTCGAGCGAGTGCTTATGCAGAAACGTGCTCGCGCAAGTAAAATTGCCGACATTTTTCAAGCACGAAACGAGCGATGGATAAGAGACAGAGCGGAGAGAAAAAGAGAGGACAGCGAGAAAGAGGGCGAAGGAGGAAGAGAGCATAGTATTTTCTTTTTCAAACCTGACGAGCATCAAGAACTCTCTCTCTCTCTCTCTCTCTCTCTCTCTTTCTCTCTGTCCCTGTCTCTGTCTTGCTCTTCTTGAAGAGCAGCAATGCCGGAGTACGGACAACGGATCCGGCGCTGACGCTCATTACGATGATTGGCAGATTCAATTAACGGCCGACCGGGCTCCACCGCGGCGAGGTCGCCCCGGCTTAACCTCGGCTAAATATTATTAATAATAATCAGCTCATTACCGGCTCCATTAATTATCCGTGCCGGGTACACGCGGGTAGCGCGCCTCCAGGAGCGCACCAGATTCGAGGGCCGCGTGCGCTCGTCGATATCCAGCCGAAATAAAACCCACCGGTGGTCCGGGGGGGCAGAACATTTCGACATTAACGCTCGCAGCACTTCAAGTCACGCTGCTGCACGCGGATCGGCACTCATAATTCGGCGTCCATTAAACCGCGGTCGTTATCGTCATACGGACGGCGATCGGTGATCAAACGTAGTTCCATTAGCGTGTGCTAAACGACTCAGAGGATGCAAGGCCATCATCAACACTGCGATGGCGGTGATCTACTTTGTCTGATCCATGAAATGCTTGATCCTCATTGTGAACGGGGAAAGCCGACTCACCCCATTCTATTAGAATTAAAACAAACTTTATCAATTCGGTCTGAGTTCAGATGTTCACGAGGTTGATTGGATTCACTTCAGTTGTTCGTCTTCCTGCAGTGTGCTACATAATTTTGCATGAAAAATGCAGAGGAGAGCACGTGAAAAGTTGTCGTTGGCGTCCCACGCAGGTGATACCGCGAAACTCACCCTTACGATGATTCTCCTAAAATGGGACGCGGGAGGCGGCGACGGGGGGACGGGTGGGGCGTGCAATATTAATCCATTTAACAAACTCATTATCGATGAGATATATCGGGCGTTTACCGTGTGCGGCGGCGGCGCGAACGCACTCCACCTATCCCGGGGGAACCCCGGCTATATTAGCGGGTTAGCACCCCTGTGGCTTGATTTACGAGCGCGCGCTAACGAGCCCCGGCCCGCATCAGCCACGAAGAGGAGGTGGTGCAGGACGATGCGGCAGCACTTGGGCGCGTTGAAGAGCACCGGCTTACAGCACAGCGCGGGTCATGGGCGTCGCTAAACTTTATTTGTCAAGATGACCGAAAAGGCAAAGCGAGGGAGAGCGACTTGTGACCACCGCTAATTTTGAAAAGCATAATACACTACGATTCTTTTAGCAATAATTTCTTAAAGAAATTTCAACTTTCAAGCATATCACATATTTACTAAAATTTTTGCTATAAGGAACTATAAAAAATTCTCTTACTTATTTCGTTTAATTCATAGATCCCTCTCTTTCTCTGTTATTACATCCTAAAATATAAAATAGACAAAAATATAATACTAAAATATAATAATAAAAAATATAAAAAAAATGTAATTACAGCACCACTTTTGTCTATTTTATATTTTAGGATGTAATAACAGAGAAAGAGGGGGATCTATGAATTAAACAAGATAAGTAAGAGAATTTTTTATAGTTCCTTATAGCAAAAATTCTAGTAAATATGTGATATGCTTGAAAGTTGAAATTTCTTTAAGAAATTATTGCTAAAAGAATCGTAGTGTATTATGCTTTTCAAAATTATTTGTTGAAAAATTTGAATAGTTACACTTATTGGAGTTGGAGTTACTCAAGAGATAACCGATTCGGTACATGCGATATGGAATACGCGTAAATGAGACATCAAGCGACTAATTTGATACATATCAACTCAGTACTATCCGGTATACACGGAAAATATTGTTAAAAAAATCTAATAGTAGTAAATTTCACTCCGATGCAGCGAAACTAAAAAAACAGACGACGTCTTAATCCTAGCACAATTAATACGTAGTTCACGTGCATCTCTAGTTTTAGAACCACATTTCACACTAGCAAATTTAGTGTGTCGGAAGTTATTTCGCAATAACACCGTTCTTCGTTTCGTCCATTAAACAGATGCAAAAAATGTATACTATCAGATTATTATATGTGCATACTCGGTATGAGACCATTAAAGGATAACAAGATACGTTCAGGATCACGAAGCAATTAATTCGGTCGACATATCAATTCTCCGCTCGGTACGAATTTATAAAGACGCTGCGATTTCCATTATTAGCGCTTAAACGCATCTCGCCGAGCCAAATTACACTCGCCGATCGGGCCGATGCGCGCTCGCGCGCATCGCGCACATGTATTTGTACATTCTTCCATTATCCTGTATCATTCGGACGCAACTCCGGCGCCGGACACACCCACGAGGTGTTAACCGCTTCTTGCACGCCCCAATTAACCGGGATCGATAAGTTCGGCGGAAGATATTTCCCCTTGATTGCGTCTCATTTCACCGGCCATATAAATCGGGAAAAAAATGAAATAGTATACGCGGCTTCTCTTCCCGCGTCACGACCACCTCGCAATAAAGAGTTCATCAGCGGATTCCCGCTTTGTCGTACTCGGAAATCGAGTTTCTTCTTCAGCGTGCCTCCGGAGGGGCACCTCCACGGCGGCGCCCATGATACGCCGCCGATACGTGGCGAACGGATGCATCGGTTGGCGAAAGAAAGGCGGACGAAAGGGGGTCTCCGTTCCGACAATATGCCGACTGGCTGGAAACATCGAAACGTCCGACACTGCCGGCCCCCGGCGGCCTGATTGGGCCGTATTTGGTTGTAATTAAGGCACCGGCGGCGGCCATTAGCGGATTGCGAAAACGAACAACATTGTCCGGCGCTCATTGCACGTAAATCAATTCGAGCATGTCCCCTGTCCTGTTCTCTTTCGGGGACCTTCTCGATCGGACTGCTTCTTGAGACTCTCCTTGGGCCTCTCGCTGCGCTAGGCGGAACTTCGTACATCGCGCCAGGACGTTGAGCAGAAAACTTTTCCTCTGCACGTTGACATTTTCCAAGCATTCTCGTTGCATTAACAAATTAAAAAATAAAAATTAAGCAACAGTATGTGTGGAATGATGTATCGCGATGTAGACATTATTCTGTGGGAGAGTTTCTTGTGATTTTCCAATTAATTAAGAAATTTGTTATTTACCTGCGTGGGGGTGGATTGTGCGTACTCGCATGCTCATGCCAATGGAAGAGCTGGCCAAAATTTATTTCGCCAAGTCAGCAAGGTGGTGTTGCACGAAATGCTGCTGCCGCATTGAGAGACGAGTATTGGCAACAATACCCCTCGCATAATTGGCGCTATGGGCGCCCGATGGGGCCACCTCGCACCGGTGCGGACCCGGAGGACTGCCGATGCAGGATGAAGAGATTTACAATGTTCCCGGCCGTAAAATAATCAATAAAATCTGCGCAATGTAAAGAAACGGACGTGCGGCGGTGATTTAGTATGCGGAGTCCCGCCGTCTCCCTTCTCACCGTTCTTTCCTCGGGGTAGTTTTCTGCGGTCCATCTTTAAGGCCCAACTATACGACGAAAGATGAGTTCTGAGAAAAATTTGGCTTGACTGAAGCTTAATATAGTGAAAAATCTGAGCCAATTAATATAATATCGTCTAGTATATTGTCAATAGTTGAGCAATATTGAGGAACTATCCAGCAAGAATTAATATCTATATTCTATAGAATAGAAAATTGTAGAAATAAAACAAGTCACTTTAATATTATGATTCCTCAAATGCACTGAGCTTTGTAGCATTGACATAGGAATATATGGACGGAGCCTTTTACGAGGGGAAGCTGAGATTAGCGGTAAGAGGAGAGGAGCACTGGCACTTCGTGTAACTTCGGCTGTTCGGGTATGTTCGGTTCCGCTAGTGATATATATATACAGGGTGTTTCCTAAGTAAGTAGACAAACTTAAGGAGGATATTCCTTGGCTTATTTTAAGAAGAAAAGGTCATATAAACATATGTCCTAAACTGCTTTGTTTTCCAAAACAAAGTACATCACTGTTTTCGTTCACTTTTCGTTTATTATAGAACAGTTTGTGTTATTGCAAATGAAACAAATGAAAAACAATAGTAACCAAAAAGAAAAATTATAACGAAAAAGAAAATAGTAACTAAAAAGAAAAATAATAACATCACAGTAACTGCTGAAAATGTCCACCTGCAGCCATGATACACGCCTCGACTCTCCTTTCCATTGATTGACGTACACGCTCAAAAATACCTGGAGTGTTACGTATTCTTTCACATCCATCTATTATGCGATTTCTGAGATCTTCTTCATTTTGAATAGGTGTAGCGTAAACTAAAGATTTAAGCTGTCCCCATAGAAAAAAATCTACTGGATTTAAGTCTGGGGATCTTGCAGGCCATAAATGGTTTGGTCTTTGAGTACCTCGTCCGATCCATCGATTGGCAAACTTCCTGTTCAAAAATTGACGAACTGCTAAGCTAAAGTGGGGTGGAGCACCATCATGCATAAACCACATTCTATTTCTGAGCATGAGTGGAATATCTTCCAAAGGTAGCTCATCTTCAAGAAAATGTAGATACGAAGCACCGTTAAGTCTCAAGGGAAGAAATACAGGACCAATCAAAAAATCACCAATAATTCCCACCCATACATTAAATGCAAATTGAACCTAAAAGTGAGATTCTAATATTGCATGTGGGTTTTCATCACACCAAAGATGGTTATTATGGAAATTTACGATAGCGTTTCTCGAGAAATTAGCCACCATCCCCACTCCATCCCCACCGCTGTTGACTCGTACTGCAAAAGCACGCTATCCGAAAAGTAAACGAAAACAGTGATGTACTTTTTTTGGAAAACAAAGCAGTTTAGGACATATATGTTTATATGACCTTTTCTTCTTAAAATAAGCCAAGGAATATCCTCCTTAAGTTTGTCTACTTACTTAGGAAACACCCTGTATGTACGATGAGTTATTGTGTTGTGTCGGAATGTAGCAATCGCATTAATGCAAAAAGGAAAAATTGGCAATAACGTATGAAAGAAAATAATGGTCCGAAAATTTCTTTTCATCTGTAAGTAAAACATACAATTGTAGGTTATACACAATGCCGGTAAAACGTTTCAGATATTGTTATGTGTTTATTATTATTTAAATTTATTATTATTGTGTTAAGAAAGAATTTTGGCTTGTTTATTATTATATTCATATGAGCAATTGTTCGATATATATATATTTCTTTTCCATGTCTCATTAAAAAAAAAATTTCAGAATTCTAACTTCCGGTCTGAAATTTTTTTTTAATAAGACATGGTATTTTTTATTACGGATTCGGATTCTACGCGAGAAAACATGCAACTTTTGTCTGAAACATTTTTTCGTATCTCTTTTAGTTTTTTAAAAAATCGACTGTATAAATTTAAATGGGCCACCCTGTATATATATATATATATAGTCAAATCGTATATATTAATATTAAATATATGAATTATAATAACAACTATAAATGAAAAACTGTTATCGAACAATTGTTTATATGAATATAATAATAAACACATAACAATATCTGAAACGTTTTACCGGCATTGTGTATAACCTACAATTGTATGTATTTTACTTACAGATGAAAAGAAATTTTCGGATCATTTTCTTTCATAAGTTGTTGCCAATTTTTCCTTTTTGCATTAATGCGATTGCTACATTCCGACACAACACAATAACTCATCGTACATGTAATTTCAGTATCATAACTTTACAAAACTTTATCAAGTATCATTCGGGCGATGTCGAGAACCGCCGAACTCGCCCGATTTGCCAGCAGTCTCTCCTTACCGCAGATCTCATAACCCCCCTTGCCTAAGTTCGTAGCATAGGCTCCGTCCATATATTCCTATGTCAATGCTTTATAGTTACAAAGATTATTCTCGTTGGTCAAAAAAGAAGATATATAGCATGTACGCCTTTTGGTCTGGGAATCAATTAGAGAAGAATTCGATGCGGGAGTCAATGGCACATTTTGAAAAAGCGCGTTGCCTCGTAATCGTGCGCTAATTCATCAACGCGGTCCATTTGCGAGTGTAAAGTCGTCCAAATGATCCCGCAGCTTCGCCACGCAGCTAATAGGCGTGGCTCTGGCTATTTCGAGCGGTGCGTATCTCGGTTTTACGAGACGCTAAAGGCACCGTGACTGATGGCGGAGCCAACTAACAAGCTCTCACGAATAAGACAAAGACGTCTGACAAATTTTGATTCTTGCTCATCTGTTGCATCTCTACAATATCATTAGGTATATTCGTACGAGACATTCATCCGCGATAATCCTTAAAAAAAGATTTCATTATAATCATTAGTGCAATGTTCTTAATAAATAATTCCTCAACATTTCCCCGAGAAGACTCTTATCCCTCTATCCTCCCGTATCTGGCGGCACTGCGAAATTTTCACTCACACTTGCGATTGTTAATAAAAATATAAATAAAAATAATACGAGCACGCCGAATGTGAGTAGCGCCTTAAATTTCCTATGGGAAATACAGCGTGATTCGCCGCGGGGTTTTGCGGCGGGAGCCGAGTATGGTGACGAATTTACGAGCTCCTTACGAGCAGAGGCCTGCCTTGTTCGTGAGCACGTAGCGGGCAATAAAGTATGAGGCCAGAGGATACTCGAAACAATCGGGCCGAGAGAGGGGGCAGGATCTATCTCGGCTCGAAGAGGCCCGGATCAAATTTAGAATTGATTTACGAGTGATCGCTCGCCGCGGCGCGACCCCCGTTTCACCCTTCGCGCAGCCGGGACGTCGCCCGCTCGATTTGCAGGGGGCAACGGTCGCTTCGGCAGTGAATTGGCGGATAAAATTGGGAAACCAACAGACGGGCGATACGCGCGCGTTATTACGCCGATCGGCGATCGGTTGATTTAGAATGCTCCGAAAGAGCCGGGACTATTAAAGCGTATTGGCAGATTTAAAGCTTCGAGGGGCCCTAAATGAGATAAGGATCTCCATTGTCGAAGGTGGATGCGAGTGAGAGATAATGAAACTTAAATCTCAAACTTTCTACGATAATTAAGAAGCCTCACGAGATCATTACGGGCAGAAATACTCGCCATTCTTTTTGCTTGAAGTTATAAATTGTCAATAATAGAAAATACGTTCTCTTTGATAACAAATATTTTAAAAAGTGATTGAAACCCAGCAAACACAGTCATATAACAATGATATTGCCACAATATAACAGAATGTAACACGCGATATAACATGTTCGTTACATGTAACGTATATGTTAGTTGTAATTTCCCACTCAAACGAAATTGCAGTAATATAACAATAATATAACGTGTTACTAAAATGTTACTTAAATGTTATATAAATGGAATATATATTATTTATTCTTTCTTCCTCTCTCTACAACCACAGGTGCATGTTTAATTTATTTTCTTAAACGTTATGTACAAGTTCGTACTTTCCTCTTATTTATTATTCGTTCAAAAATATACCACTTCATCGTAGAAATGGACTTACGATACAAGTTGTGCCCTGCCGTGATCACCGTTCCTATATATATTTTGTATTATATTTTCCATGCGAGAAACGAAGCCATCTACCGGACAACTCGACATCTGAATGTTAAAAATGATATATAACATAGACATAATATGCAAATATTACAGTTATACAATATCGCATATTTCAGTTATATTACTGTTATATTATTATAACCAATGTATAACAGAGCCATATAACAGTTTTATAACGCAGTTATATTGCAGTTACAAAGTAAATTATGCAACCTTAACATTAATAACATATAACAGTTGTTATATTACGTGTTACTTCTGTGTTATATAATAGTTATATTTTGCGTTTGCTGGGAATAATCTCATATTTGCAGAAAATACTTTAAAGGCTGCATGAATCTTCTCAAGCGACCGTTTGGATCGCTCATTGATGAAACCGCCATTGGTCGCGAACCGGTAGAAACAGCCTCACGATAATAGTAGGAAACGTTAAAAAATCTCGTCGTGAAACTCACGTTATTACATATCGCAATAAGTAGAGAAAGTAAGAAACACCGTGGCGGGGATGTGTTATTACGGACTTGAGAGCGAGAGAGAAATGTAGAAGAAAAGCAGAAAGAGAGAAAGAGGGAGGGAGATAGTGAGAAAGAGGAGGTGAAAGAGTCGTGAAGTCTTGTTCGTTTTTGCACGAGCGAGTTTCTCGCTGCCGATTGGCCGTTTTATTATGTGGCAATTAAACAACATGGTGCCCGACGCGACTCGTTCGATGTGTTTGCTTAGCGCGGCGCTAGTCGTCGGATCCGGGACATTCTCTGACCGGCATTGAAATCTCCGATTACACTCTCGTAAAGTACCTGCTTACGCATATAACAACCATATTTATATAATAAAACGTCAAGCATTTATATATTTATGTTCGCTTTTTATGAGCAAATGTGCAAGCGAATGTCTCTGAGACATCGAAGAATTTTTCCAAATACCGAGAGATCCTGAAATTCCTCGAGGGAACGTCCGAGTCGTTGAAGAGTTTTATTGAACACCGAGAAACTTCGAAATTCATCGTGGAAACCTGTGGAACGTCGAAAAATTTTCCTCGACACTAAAAGACTTTGATATTTTGCAGTAAGAACTTCTGGGACGTTAAACAATTGTTTTGAATATTGAGAAATTTATCATGAGAACTTCCGGATAGTCTAGAAGTTTTGCCAGGCATCGAAGAGTTTCAGAATTTGTTGAGAAATTTTCTGAAATATCGAGAAAGTCTGCTAGACCGAAGGACTCTTGAACATCGAGGAAGGTTTTTTAGATACCGAGAAACCCTGAAATTTGTCATGGCAGTCTGTAGAACAAATTGCTAAACAAATTGATTACACGAACGCGTAAGCAAATGAGCGAAGTATGGGACTTTCAAGATGTTCAAAGCGCCATTTTGGAGTTTCAATACACGAGGCACAATCGGCGTCATTTATTTTCATAGTTTATAATATCACAAGATCAGGATCTATAAAATTATTATAAATTACTCATTCTAAGTATTTCTGTCGAATGTCGGATTAGAGAAAGTCGACGTCGCTTGTTTGTAAAGTGGATTCTCCCCCTGAAACATATATTCGCATTGACGTTTCGGTAATCTCACTTATCATGTATTATACGGAAGAATCGGAAACAATGGCGAATTGCGCGGGGTCTTACCCTGTCCCATTTGGCGAGGGCGCGCTCCTTCTCAAACCTGACGTATTCTCTCCTGTCGTGGATCATCGTGACGATCTTCCAAATGAGGAGAATCAGGAAACCGATGATTACGGTGCTGACGACGACGCCCAGCGCAACACCTACAATAGGAGAAAGTGGATTCTAGTCTACCTTGTATTATATCTCTTCTCGCGCGCTCAATTGTATGTCAGCACGACCAACGCACAATGATATTATGTCGCTTTCCGTCATACTGTCAATCATAAATGTGAAATGCCCAGACAAGAGGGTAGAACAATCTTTGAGAAATATTTAGAACAAAAATCATTGAGGATATTCGATTCACAGTAGGTAATTGTTGACACTAACAACCGCACGGATGGCCATTCATCAATTACTTTTACAAAATTTTAATCATCCCGAGCAACATCCTGCTACACGAAATTAAATACTTTTTGAATTTTGTTAGACAGGATGTATAATCATGTGCTTTGACAGGGCAACGAGATGCATATTATGTATATCCTGACACGCACAATTAAAAATTTATAATAATATGTAATGATACGGCAAGGAAAATTATACCAAAAACGTTGATGGGCTTCGGACAGGTTTTCTCCTTCTCCGCTTGGATCTTGAAGATTTTGATATCTCCGCCTGTACCTTCTCTGTGATATTGATATTTAAAGACGAACGTGCAACCTGCATCACCGGGTGTTCGACATATGCGGGCGCCAGTCTGCTCGTCTTTCACAGGATCTTCTTCGACAACGTCGACCTATGGACGTAATAAACGTTGCCTCGTCGCAAATTATTAATCATCTTCGCGTGCAGCTTGCAAAGTTGATCTTATCGCATCACAAAGAAGCTACTAACCGTTTCGATTTCGTGTACGCACACGCACTTGCCGTTATTTGCGTACGGTCCTGTCTTGTGCACCGTACACTCCACGCAATTCTTCAGCTCTTCGCATCGTTGTCCTGGACACAACTAAACAATATATCGCCAGAAAATAATCATGTTACATCATTATATAATTATTTCATAATTATCAATACTTGTCACTCAAAATTCTGAATTTTAAAGCGCTAAATGTCGTTAGAATGATATTCTTTAAATATATATTATGCAATTATCGCAAAACTCAAATTAATTAAAAATAAATGTAGGTGATATTTCAGCAGCCAAGAGAACTAAACACTCGAATTGATTTTATTCTTGACTAGAAATCTTTGCAGATGTCTAATCTTAACAAACTTTAACCGCGAGCGCACGTATCGCAATGTGCCATATATTTAACGCTAAAATGTGTGTAATTAATTAGAATGAAAATTTCAGTAAAAATATCGCTTCTAGAATTTTTTCAGATCGATAAACGATTCCTCCGAGAATTCTTTGCATGGATTTTCCTTGGCACTCACAGGGCACTCCTCGCAGTATTGTCCAGAGTATCGGATGTTTTGCAGTTCTTGGCAATGGCAATTACCGCAGATGCAGCGACCGCGTCCGCTGCAAATTTCAGCGTTTCCGCCCGGCGGCATGCACGTGCTGTTGGTCTCCTTACAGTCGCACGTTTCGCCACTCCATTCCGGCAGGCAATTGCAGGTACCGCACTCGCACTTGCCGCGTCCGCCGCAGAGCTTAAACGGACAAAGGGAAGACGAGATCGGCGGGTGTAATGCAGTACAAAGGCGTGTAATTTGTCCTACCGCCCTTATAAACGGCGCCGCCGCTCCCGCTCGATCGCCGGGAGAATTGCCGCCGTGCAACTTCCGCGCGAATTCGTTAAAAGCGACTATCCAACCGAGAACGCGAAGAAGTACACAGGATAATGGATAACTTCCCTACCTTCCGTTTTGCACGTGTAATTCCTTATCGCCTTTAGCGTTAGTGTAATTCGTTGCGTACGAGTATCTTTCGGTGAATAATCTTAAGTCTAATTTTTATCACGAGATTTTAATACGTCATATTTCTGCTCGATATAATTACCCGAGACAATTTCTATTGTAATAAGTAAAATAACATTTATTACGTATTTTAAAATAAAACCATTTAATTTATTAGGGGTGTGATTTAGTTTTGAGGGTTTTTTTTGCTCAAAAACGCATGTATTTAAATATGATAATGAATGAATACCTTAATCAAAATATTTTCCTTCCTTTTCTATAACTTTTTCCCATCTTTCTGGCAAGAGATCGATTCCACCACGATAAAATCACTCTTCTTTTCAGTTGATCCATTCGTCGACGAATTTTCGCACTTTTTCCAAATTATGAAAGTGTGTATCCTCTAAAGCGTGTTGCATCCACCGGAACAAATAATAATCGCATGGAGAATACGCGGGGTGCGGTAAGACTTCCCATTCAAGCTCTAATAGTGTTTCTTTCACTGATAACGCAACGTGAGGTCGAGCGTTATCACGAAGAATCACTTTCCGTCGTTTACTCGCAATTGGTGGTCGTTTTTGGTCCAATGCTTGCTTCAACTTGTACAATTGGTGTCGATAACGATCAGCCGTGACAGTCTCATGCGGATTTAACAGCTCATAGTGCACTATCCCACCAAATACGGAGCATTACTTTTGAACCGTGAATATTGCGTCTCGGAGTGGATGTTGATGGTTCGCCTGGATCCACCCATGATTTTCTGCGTTTCGGATTATCAAAATAGATGCACTTTTCATGCCCAGTAACAATCCGAGACAAAAGACTCTTCTTTTTTTGCCTGGCGATCAACGAAATGCAAATGTTCAACCGGTTCGCAATGGCACTTTCCGATAATTCATGTCGAACCCATTTCCCTTCTTTCTGAATTTTTCCCATTTCATGTAAATGTTTCGTAACTGTTGTACGATCAACATTTAATGCTCTGGCAAGTTCTGAAGTGGATTCTGTTGGATTTTCGTGCAATAATGCTTGCAAATCTGCATTTTCAAGCTTTTTTGGTTGTCCCGAGCGTTCTTTGTCCTTCACATCAGTATGACCACTTTTAAAGCGTCTAAACCAGTATTCACACGTCTTAATTGATGGGGCAGAATCACCACAAGTTTCCACAAGAATTCTATAACCCTCAGCGGCAGTTTTCTTTTGATTAAAAAACAAAAGCAACGCATGTGGAAAATGCTGTTTCGGAAGTTGCATTTTTACGATGATATAATAAACACGACTGTTATTGCATCTATTGCTATAATGCTACTAAATGTGATGGATAATGTCAAGACTGTAAGAAACAACAGTTATCGGAAACAGCTATTGGAACAAACTGACACTACAGCCATCTGTTGCAAAACCCTCAAAACTAAATCACACTCCTAATACTTTGTTTTAGGCATTAGAAGTTATTAATCCTCTTTAGTTAGAGCTGAACTAAGTTTTCATTGAAGAAAACACTAAGATTTCATCCTCTACTGTCACTTTAAATATCACACGAGACACGAGGATATTTTGGAAGAATGGTATTATATTGTTATCTATCCAATCTCTTCAGATCGAGAACTACTTACCTGGCCACCGCTGCGTTTGCACGAGAAGTTGTCGCACTCGCAATACTTGCCGTAGAACATTTCCTGCGGATTGTGCGGCCGTTTGTCGCAGTCGCAGACGCCGCACTTGCATGTGCCGCGGCCGCTGCAGATCTCGGTGGTCTGATTGTCTGGTTTGCAGTCGGCCATCGAGATCAAGTTTCCGGCGCCCATCTCATTCCCCTCGCACTCGCACTGCTTGCCGTAAAAACCAGGATTGCAGGAACAAATGCCGCACATGGACGTGCCACTCTCCTTGCACTCCGTAGCGTTTGGTCGAAATCCCTGTTTAATGAATGGCAGTTTGAAATCCGATACGCGATAAAATGGTCAATTAATTGTATGCAAAATGCAGAAATATCGTATTGTTAAAGGCATCACGATAAGTTTTTACTTTTGCTATTAGCAAAATTTTTCATGTAAAGTACTATGTACCGGATGTCCTTGTCTCTCACACGGGCAATCGCAGATCATCTCCAAATCGATGATCAAGCTCTCGTTCAAGCCACGGGGTTTGATCTCCACGGTTTGACGCCAATCCTTCGGATCCTTGGGACATTCCACAACCTGGTTTCGGATTAAACTATTAATAATCAATTATTTCGAATCAACGAAGCTGTTGGTTAATTAATTCATATACCTTGAGCACGATTTCAAACTCGATAACATTGCCTGTACGAATTCCATCGCATTGCCGCCGTTCTAACAATTCTCCCGTCTTGTTCAAACATCGAGAGAAATATTTAATGTCGAGCACCTTTGGTGCCGTGTCAATCAGCACCACCGAGTCCACTAATTTCTATAAATCATCGAGTCTTGTGACATATACTAGATAAAACTACGTTAAAATTAATAATTACTTATCAGAAAAATTTATATACAAGAGAATTTCATATAAAATGTGTAATGCGTATAAAAAAATTATATATGCAAATATGCATGATTATTTATAACAAGTATTATAATAATATCTTACTTCATACTCCTTCTTCACTAAGTCGGCAACGTTTTTCGAGTCTTTTCTCAAAGTTCCTGTGGACGATCCACTGATACGCCGACTCAATCGCTGATAGGTTCCATTCTTGTGATCAGGCACGGCGAATATAATGCTCATGTCGTATTCACGCGCTTTTCTGTTCAGCTGGACGAGCAAAGAAATTTCAGCTAATTAAATTGATTCATCTTACATTTCTCATATAAGTAGGACCCGCGCGAAAAGAAAATTTCGTCCACCTGGGAGATCGACGGGTAATCCTGTAGAAGTGAGTGAGAGTAAAATCCGCTCTCGTCCAAGTGGCATAAGCAGTCATTCGGCTCGATTATCCCTGCAAGCTGAGAAATCGTGAATCTTTTCATCTCGCAGTTGCGGCTCTCATATATACTCGGCTACGATCGGTTTGCATTTCAAATGGGCTATCTCGCCCGAAGCACGACCGGGGCTTCGCATGATTCACGATCAACGTACTTTACCGTCGCCGGCGATATGGAACACCGCGTCGGTCGAGAACACGATAAGGTGACGTGCTTTTTGGCGCCAGCCGATTTTCTTGGTGCATACCATGACCTGCATCATCGCGTCCAGCCCGCCTTCGGGACCGTCCAAATTGCCCGATATCGGCGCCGCTTGTACCTGGTCCTAAAATACAGTAAATTATTGTCTCTAACAGAACATTAGGAAGCCACCCAGCTAACAATGTCTAATTGAACCAACAACGTTGTCTGGCAAAACTCAGTTATTGCAAGGGACAAAAAATATTTGACATGTTTATTTAATTATAATTTCGAAAGAATTTTACCGTTTGCTTGCATTTATTTCGATACTGCTATTAAGAAATTAATCGATAAAGTTAACTAGTACAAAAATTTATTTTTCTTTATTTAAATTATCTTTGCACGGCAATAATTACCTTAAATAGAGTGACATTCTCTGTAAGAGGCATCTGATTTTTATAATTGTAGGGTGGTGCACATTTTCCAATGTCCAACGTGCAGGGAGACTCCAATCTAATATAAAAAAGTCAATCAAATAATAAACAAATCTTTCTTGTCACTTTCTGACAACTTTTCTTCTTTATAAAAATCTCGATGGCTATAATTATTTCTTTATTTTTAATCCAAAGCTTATTGAATTATCTATATTCATATAAGATAGTTGATATAATGAGTATATACGTAATTACTTATCAGGCTGCGTGTTAGTCATCGGTAAAATGACCTTGTCTACGAAACTGCCGAAACCGATGCGGAAATTCGACGTGAGGTTTAGCATGGTCTCCGCCAATAGCGATCCGAGTTCCGACAGATCATTTCTGTACGGCTCCATGGATGCAGACAAATCCATGAGATAATACAAATCCACGGGGTAATCCTCGGCTTGGCTGTATCTCAGCGTCAGGCGATGTTCCTCTCCTATTTAATGTTTAAGATAAATATTGCAAAGCAGAAAATGTGAAATCTTAATTTGACCAATTTTTCTCTCACCTCGCCTGAGACGCAACTGCATCCTTTGGGGTTGGACTTGCACTGAGTTCTTCTTGTCGGAGGACAACGGTAGATCCTCGAGAGTCTCCTCCGTATTATTATAATACACAACGTCCGATTCTGGACACCAAGAACGGCCTTCCTTCAAATATGTCTCTCTCGATACGCAACGTAGTAAAGGAACGCTCGTATTCTGCCCGGATGCCTTGCAAAGTAGGGAAGGAAAAATTATCAGGTATACCTTGACTAAATTCTGATATACAACAAACCTAACTAAAGCCAAGCACCTTTTTTCTTTAACATACTTGGCGCTACAAAGCACGCTATTATTTATCATAACTGAAGCATTTAGATGCACTCCTCGACCTTTCTCGTAAAACCGTGAGACTGCATGAATTCCATTCAATCACAAGTGGCATTCTTTTTTCAGATGTGCGTTACTAGAAATATTGTTTCATCAATCATTAGAGATTAACAAAGAAAAGAAAAAAAAACAGCATTCGTTATGTTAAACACATGCGAGTACGAAACATGAGTCACGATAGCACGAGTGCGCACGGGATGAATCACCAGCAGTGGAGCGAGGACGTCGTCGCCGGGTCCGAGGCAAACGAAAAGGCGTAGTCGCAGGTGCGCGCACATCCTCTCGCCCTCTGCCGCGGATTTCGCTCCAGCGAGAGAGCGAGATCCACTCGTTAACGGTGCTTAATAAATATTCATTACCGTCATGGAGCACCATGCACAGCGCGGTGCTTGCAGGCAGCTCGCGCAGCTCTGCTGGGACTCGCAAACCGCCTCCCGGTCCCGGATGCGCCGCGCGGATACGGGCGCGAGGTGCTGCATCGCCATCAGGAACAGAAAGAAGCACCCCGTCGTCCAGCAGCGTGTCATTATTTCGCCGTTAACGCCAACGTGCCTTTGACGACGACGAGGCGACGCGCGACGCGCCAAACGCCCGCGATCCGAGAGGATACTGCGGCATCCCGCGGAAATGACTCCACGATAAAACCACGGCGCGGTACTGCGTCATTAAGTAATCGCACGTTCCGTCTTCCTCCTGCGGCGTTAATTATATCCCGGACCCGATGCGATCGAGTTTTCCAGAACAGCAAGCCTAATTCGACTGTAAATTCGACTAAATTTCGTTGAAAGTTATTCGCTCGCATTGAGCGCGTATACTTCGCGCACCAAGGGATGAAGAACGAGAAAATAGGAATGAAGGGGAAGCAAGTTTTTTATAAAAATCTCATACATGGATATGAATATGTTTGTATCTATATATTTAAAAAGTTATCAATTATATTACATTATTATCATAAGTAATTTGGAAATATAAATATTGTATGCAAATTATTAAATTATTCAATAAAAATTACACTCGAAAATTGTATTCATGTATGTCCTGTGTTAGATTTAGAATTTTCTACATCATTATTTTATATGAATGCACTATAGTATATGCATATACAGGGTGTTTCCTAAGTAAGTAGACAAACTTAAGGAGGATATTCCTTGGCTTATTTTAAGAAGGAAAGGTCATATAAACATATGTCCTAAACTGCTTTGTTTTCCAAAAAAAGTACAGCAATGCAGTATCATGGCTGCAGGTGGACATTTTCAGCAGTTACTGTGATGTTATTATTTTTCTTTTTAGTTACTACTTTCTTTTTCGTTATAATTTTTCTTTTTGGCTACTATTGTTTTTCACTTGTTTCATTTGCAATAACACAAACTGTTCTATAATAAACGAAAAGTGAACGAAAACAGTGATGTACTTTTTTTGGAAAACAAAGCAGTTTAGGACATATGTTTATATGACCTTTTCTTCTTAAAATAAGCCAAGGAATATCCTCCTTAAGTTTGTCTACTTACTTAGGAAACACCCTGTATATCTTTAGTACCTATCAAAAATGTTTGTGTAGTATTTATTTCTTTATATTTTAAATTTCAATATATTCAATATCGCATTTCTCATTATTCAAATTTAAGTTTTAAAAGACCATTATGATGCCATCTGGCAGTTCAACAGCACATTATCAGCGTTTAGCCTCACCAGTCCGTCGACAGATGGCACGTAAGATACAAAGAAATTTCGCAGCGTTTCCTCGTGAAGGGCGCGCGTTCCCGTCGCATCGGCGAGGTAGAAAACTGGAGCGCTGCAATGGTCCCAACTCATCGTCGTTGCAAACAGCTTCCGTTATAGAACATAGAGCGCAAGTAGAGGAGGGGGCAGGGGGGCGTATCGCGGAGTGGCTTGTTCGTCAGGTGACGGAGTACTTTTTCGAGGCAAACCGTGATATGCCGTCCCGTCTTTCCCGCGGCTGGGTATGCGATACGATCTTCTTCTTCTTCTTAGTGTTCCATGGCACCCGATCCCTTTCAGGTTCGATATGGCCAGCAGCAAAGTTGCGCGGTGACTCGGACCCAGTCAGGTTGTCCAACGTACAGTTGTTGAATTGACTGCGCGCGGAATAAGAAGGGGAAGGATTAAGGAAACAGTTGGGCAGATTTGAAAAATGCAACTAAAAGCCGGCATAACTTGGCGGGTGGATCATGCAGCAAAGGAGTTATGTCATTAAAAATACGATGATACTGAGGCTGAATAAAAGCAATCAAAAACAAAGCTCTATCTCGGTATAACGGACGATGCAAAATCACATGGTTCATATCCCGACGTATACGCGATACGATGACCGGTTATCGGGATGCTCATGCACGTCGAGGGACCAAACGTTGAGCGAAGGTGGCTCGAAGTGGGATTCGTGGTCGCGCGGCATGCGCCGCACATGCGTGGAAATCTAGTGTCTTTTTTCATGGAGGCGGTGGGTTGGGATCCCGCGTGCCACGCGGCGGGCTTTGTTGGTACGATTGCCGGGGCTTGCCGCGGGGCGTGTGGGGTCTCGGCTATGTCGTAGCAGAGAGAAACCTGAGAGGGGCCGGGCCGTCGTTTTTCTTGTAACCGTATTACCAGAGAGAAGCCTGAGAGCGGTCACGCTCGCGTTTTAACTGTAACGCCTCAAACGTGGACATTGAAGTGATTGAAGTGATTCTGTCTTTATTGCTCACTGAATATTGAATAAAGATAGAATGACGCCGCGAGCGTTGGGAGCGTCAAGTGGAACGCATATGTCCACGTTTGAGCGTTACAGTTAAAACGCGAGCGTGACCGCTCTCAGGCTTCTCTCTGGTATTACGCTCCCGTACAGTGGCGCCAACTGGATCCATCTTAGAGCCGGCGGAACTACATGCCAGATCCACTTTCAGTTCGTGTGGTAAAACGACGGTTGATTCATGTTCACGATAGATCCATAATTGTGGATCTCAAAAGTACGGAATATTGTGGAATATTTATCAATGTTGTATTACATATTATTAACGCGTGATCTTTTTTCATTGTAGTATATATTATAGACGCATATATATATATATGGTCGTTTTAAATATGATATTAAGATATTTATTATTAGCCAATGAAATAGTATAGTATGTATGTTTATATTTATATATATTTATATTGCTGTGTATATAATATATACTAAAATGAAAAAAGATCACGCACTAATAATATGTAATACAACATTAATAAATATTCCACAATATTCTGTACTTTTGAGATATAATGAGTGGCAGCCACAACTTTTTTGAGCTAACTGAAGCTGAAATAATTATATATACAATTATATATATATATATATATATGTATATATAATTGTATAATTATTTCCACTTCAGTTAGCTGAAAAAAGTTGTGGCCGTCTATCATTATTTATTAAAATGTTATTAACGAAATACGTTTAACGAATACAATATTATCTTTCAAACCATGTACAATTTAATACGTTATAAAATTCGTAGTACATTTATTTATTCTTATATATTTGCCATTATATTAAAAACAAAATAAAAATCTGTTTATAATTATTATATTTTTATTACAGTGCCGAAATAGAAATTCACTTAAATATTCTGTAATGTTCTATAAACTGTTTTGGGATTACGCTGCGACGAATTTTTCCGCGTGTTTCACGCTAAGCGCGTTCAATATATGGTGTCTTATCGTTCTTCACAAGTTATTATTCGTGACAATCGACTGTATTTTTCTTTATTGTTTGGCAATCCCATCAAATAGTCTGGCGATCACATTGGAACGACGCGCTATCTCACTGTAATAATTAAATATGTATTAATCGTAAAATACGAGGTATAAAATATTTCTTACTATCAGTAATATAGTTTTATATATTACTGAATAAACATGCAGTATTTAAAAAATGGAAAGGAAAAAGATAGGTGGTCCTAGGATCGCGTGATCGAAGCGTGTTCGATAGCGGCGAGCAATTAGAAGCGTCGCGGCAAGAATCAAAGACTGACGGTAATACGTAAAGTGATATGTTTTTCGCTGCGGGAAAATTTGGAGCGACCGCTCGCGCTTGCCGCAGCGCAGTATATATTGGGTTGGCCAAAAAGTAATTGCGTTTTTTTCCAATAGATGGACATACATATCTTGAAATGTAACTAACTTCATTCTAAACCGCAAATTCATTATGTAGGTTCACAACTCACAGTTCAAGCTTGTTTTAGAAAAAGAAAGTACACGATTTCGTTAACAATTGTTTGTTTGCCGTCGATTTCAAAATGGAAAATCAAAAAGAACATTTTCGTCATATTTTGTTTTATTACTTCCGAAAAGGGAAAAACGCTGTGCACGCTCATAAAAAGTTATGTGATGTATATGACGAAGATGCTTTAAAACTGCGGCAGTGTCAAAATTGGTTTACTAAATTTCGATCTGCAGATTTTAATGTGAAAGATGCACCACGCTCAGGAAGGCCAATCGAAATTGATGATGACAAAATAAAGGCACTGATCGATTCCAATCGGCGGTTAACGACACGAGAGATTGCTGAGGATCTTAACATATCGAAATCGAGTGTTGAAAACCATTTAAAACGACTTGGATACATTAGTAAGCTCGATATTTGGGTACCACATGAGCTGAAAGAAATTCATCTCACTAAGCGTATTGACATCTGCGATTCTCTTTTGAAACGTGAGGAAAATGATCGATTTTTGAAACGTATGATAACAGGCGACGAAAAATGGATCGTCTACAACAACGTCAAACGAAAAAGATCGTGGAGCAAGCGTGATGAACCTGCTGAAAGCACTTGAAAGGCAGATATTCACCAAAGAAAGATTATGCTGTCAGTCTGGTGGGACTTTAAGGGTATTGTGTATTTTGAGCTGCTTGCAAGGAATCAAACCATTAATTCAGACGTATACTGTCGTCAACTGGATAAATTAAATGATGCCATCAAACAGAAACGTCGAGAATTGGTGAATCGCAAAGGTGTTGTGTTTCACCATGATAACGCTAGACCACGTACAAGTTTGGTCACTCGTGAAAAATTGTTGCAGCTTGGATGGGACGTGTTACCACATCCACCATATTCGCCAGACCTGGCACCATCAGATTACCATTTGTTTCGTTCTTTGCAAAACGCCTTGAATGGTAAAACCTTTACTGCTGATGAGGATATCAAATCGTTCTTGGAATTGTTTTTTGCTGAAAAAGACAAGAACTTTTTTGAGCGCGGAATCATGAAATTGCCTGAAAAATGGCAAAAGATAATCAAACAAAATGGACAATATATTGTTTAATAAAGTTTTTGTTTCCCATGAAAAATTCGCCTTTTATTTATATTTAAAAAAACGCAATTACTTTTTGGCCAACCCAATATATACTACGATGAAAAAAGATCACGCGTTAATAATATGTAATACAACATTGATAAATATTCCACAATATTCCGTACTTTTGAGATCCACAATTATGGATCTATCGTGAACATGAATCAACCGTCGTTTTACCACACGAACTGAAAGTGGATCTGGCATGTAGTTCCGCCGGCTCTAAGATGGATCCAGTTGGCGCCACTGTACGGGAGCGTAATACGGTTACAAGAAAAACGGCGGCCTGGCCCCTCTCAGGTTTCTTTCTCTCTGGTCGTAGTTTTAGCGCGAGACCAGCTGTAGTTTTCGGTCGATACTATAAGTCCACGTATTGTAACCGCTGGCCGGATGGCGATGCCAAGGCCCTCTCTTTTTATACAATAAAAAAAAATCGCAGCGTTTCCAATAATTCTCAAATATGAAAACGTCTCATTTTAGTTTACTTCGTCTTTTGAAACACTCTATTGTGTATTCTTTTCCAAACATATTTATTTAACAGTGACATAAGTATACAATTATACGTAATAATCTCCAAAGCAAATCATAAAATTTCCTCCTCATTTAAATCGGCCTTTAACTCCATAACAGTGACTCTCATATTACACTATCTGTCATTTCAATTCCCCTCGATTTTTCTCAGCAAAATTCTGCGCTGCCTTGGTAACATATTCCTGCGTATTTCAAATTCCAAAATAAACAATGAATATACATTTATTCCCTCGTAGCAGTATTCCATCGTAGATTTTCCCTTTACGCGTATTTCCTTTTGAAATGAGAATCCTCGATCTTCTTAACCTAGTTCTCATGAAGAACTGCCGTCGCCCGATGTGTCCCGATTGGGTACGATCCTAGCTCTTTCGTCACGAGTGTATATACGGTACGTGACGGAACGAGTGTACGTACGTATGTATGTATGTACGTGTTTTCGTGACCGAATCCATTTTCGTGTGTACTATTACGCTGACAGATGACCGACTATCAGCAGCCGACGATCCCGACGGAGTGAGGACCGGTGCGAGCGGCTCGACATGGAGGCAGTGCCAAGGTTGCCGATGATATGGTTCCAAGTGAAAGTCAGCCCGGAACCCACCACTTTCGGACCGAAGCTCAAACAGGTACGACACGGGTTACGTCCGCGAGTTTACGTCCACGTATCTCACTCTGTCCAATTAGTCATCAGCGCTCGATCAGCCGTTGTCGCAAGCTCGCGCGAAACTCGCGCTGATAAGAGCGATCCGCGCGATTACGAGCGTCCCCCAGATATCTGAATCGTCCGATGGATCTGCCTCTGTTTACCACCATTCTATTATGTCGTTTTCATTTTCTCACACCGTTCTCCTCCGTTTTTAGTACATACGAGACTTTTACAATGAGGATCCGGAGTCTTACAGCAATGAGATGCACCAGCTGGAGAGCCTGCGCTCGATGGCAGTGCGACCACCCGTTGACATGGCGGGCTGCGTACTCCTGAAGAAATATTACTGCCAGTTGCACTTCCTGCAGAGCAGGTTTCCCATGGGCAAGGATGGCGTGGCCGCAGTTATATTCACATGGTACAACTTTCGTTTTCCTGCATTATGTTTAATTACGTGCAAAGTACTGTGTGTGTATTCAGCATTTTGCTCAATGTTGATTTGATGATCCGAAACAGTCAGTTGTACATAGAGTTATATGTCTGCCAGTTTTGGTGTCTATGATATAAATTGTGTCCTTGCTTTTCAGGCGAGACACGTACGCGAATATGGTGTGTTCGATGGCCAACATTCGTTTCGAGATGATATCCATTCTGTATAACATCGGAGCGATACACAGCCAATTGGGTGCGCGTACGGAGAGGAACAGTGCGGACGGCATGAAAATGGCGTGCACTCATTTCCAATGCGCAGCCTGGGCGTTTGAGCACTTGAAGAACAGCTATCCTCAGCCGTCCGGCGTGGACCTGGCACCAGAATTGATGACCTTCATGCATCAGCTTTGTCTGGCGCAAGCCCAGGAATGTATATTGGAGAAGAGTATGCTGGACAATCGTAAGCCGACCATCGTAGGTACGTCTTCGATCATTCAATTGTCAATTACGCCGATCAGTTCTTGTATTAATTGCTTAATACCGTTATATTGTACAAGATGTATGTATTGTGCAGCGAAAGTCGCACGGCAGATAGTGGATTACTTTACCATGGCGCTAAACACGCTGGAACAAGGTGGCAGCGAAGATGGGACCGTATCGGATACTGTGGGTACCAAGATATACAAGGTAAACGGACAATGCAATTATTTCTTACTTTTATAAACCTAAAACTGTTTCTATTAAAAACCTTAAGAGACTTAAATATAATAAGTACACATTTGTTACAGAGTTGGAAACGTTACGTCAAGTTTAAGAAGGCATACCACTTGGCCGTCACGTATCTTTACCAGGGCCTCGCTGCTGAAGAGCAGAGGAAAATGGGAGAGCGGGTAGCCTTTTACAACGCCGCGTTAGCGTCTCTCAATGATGCACATGCGATCTACGACTTTGCGAACGTGAAAGAAGAAAAAGCCGCAGTGGAGGAATCGCTCACCTTCACGAACGACGTGATAGAAGGCAAAAGAAAAGCGGCTAAAAACGAGAATGAGTTTATCTATCACGAGGAAGTGCCAGAAAAAGAAACCTTGCCCACGGTGAAAGGCGCTTCCTTAGTTAAGGGAATATCGTTCAATATTAATGATCCGGAGGTGTCAGGGCAGGATATATTCGCGAGGTAATTATATTTTATATATCGTTTTAGTATTTCTTTTTGATCTTTTTATTAATGATAATTTAAATTATTTTAATTTGTATTGAAAACGTACAGGTAGCATGAATAAAAAAATTACTTTTTTCTTTATAACTGTTTTTTTTTATTTTGATTCGTAGATAGTCATAAGTAAAGTTTAATTTGAAAAGATGCTGTGTAATCATATATTTTTAATTTAATTTAATTTTATAGATTAGTTCCCATGAAGGTACACGAAGCTAGTTCTCTCTATTCCGAAGAGAAAGCCAAGATATTGCGTTCTGTGGGAACGAAAATTGAAGAGAAAGATCAGTATCTCAATACTTATTTGACTTCTTTAAAATTGGAACACATGAACCTGTGGGATCTTGATGCGCAAACTCCGGAATGGGAATGCTTGCCCCTACCAGAAGAATTAGTCGAACGATGCGCGGCGCTCAACGCAAAACCGAACGTCATTCAGGATCTGGTAGATATAATGGGGAAATTGTCCGAGACGAGCCAAGATGTCGAGAGAGTGTTGAAAGAAATATCAAAACTTCTGTTGGATGAAGAACAGAAGTACGAAAATGAAAAATTGTCATCTAGTTTCATTAAAAGCTTTAAGTTAACATCGTTTACACACAACAGTAATTAAGAAAAATATTGATAAACTTGATTTTTTATAGAGAGAAGCAATACCAAGATGCAGTGGGCAAAAGGCCACCGTCGATAGTGGCAACAGATTTGACTAGGGAAGCTAAAAAGTACGAGGAAGCTCACAACAAGGCCTCTGAGAGCAATCAGGCTCTTCATAAAGCAATAACGATGCACGTAAAGAACCTAAAAATTCTCTCACAGCCATTGGCTGATTTAATGGCGCATGTCCCGTCACCGAGCACATATCTCTCAGGTAAGTTTTTTCCCAACGATATTGAAATTAATTATAATAATATAAGCGATTTATTGAAGCGGTGCTCGAGATAATGCCCGTTTGTTCATTTAGATCAAAGTTCTGAAAAGTCTCAGAGTGCAAGGGAAATAGAAAAAATGCATACGAAAGAACTGAAACGTATTCTAAATAAAGTGGACGAAATGCGAATGCAGAGGCTCGACTTGCACACGAAATTACGAGACCAGATCGCACAGGATGATCTAACACGCTTATTGGTCACGGCGACATCTGAATCCGCTCCTTTGGATCGTCTGTTTGCAGATCAGCTTGGCAAGCATCAAAGTTTGGTGAGGGAAACGAATTTCGTATAGTACTTTCTATATTTCAACACTCAATATAATCTAATCGTAAAATTGAATTGGACAGGTGAGCTTGATAGAGCAGAATCTTGCCGCGCAGGATAACATACTGGCGGCTTTGACAGACGTGTACGCACAGACTGCCAACGTGCGGAAGAACGTCGATGAAGTACTGAAACGCAGAGAAATCACGGTATCCTCCTTAGTAGCGTCGTACGACGCGTACGAGGACTTATTGGCGAAATCGAGTAAAGGTTTAGAATTCTACCGGAAATTGGAGATAAATGTCTCGAAGCTATTGCAACGAGTCAAGAGCACGTGTAAGGTGCAGGAAGAGGAGCGAGAGCAAATACTCGCGCAGGATAACAAGAACACGTACGAAAAGACTGATACCGTACCATCCACTTATGATCCGGGACGTACTCGATCCAGTAACGGTCCGAAATTGAAAGACTACTTGAACAGCAGGGTGGAAGGCGGCACCGGTTATCAAAATCCGTACTATAATTTGTACAAGGGACACGCTGCGACGATGCAGATGGACTCGGTAGCGAAATCATTGGTGAGCGACGTCGCGGACAAGATGCAATCCCCAACGGTGGCTGCGTCGGAAGTGCCCTCCTCGTCCGTGAAATCGTCGCAGCATTACTATTCCGCGACATATGCTGATTATAGAACGAACTCGTACGCGTACGGTGCTCAGAATTACTACGAAAACCCGATTGCCAGCAGCACCCTGAACCAGAACTACCTGCCGGCCAGCAACACGAACGCCGCGAACATCTACCAGCAACCAGTCGCGCCGGCTGCGGACGCGTCCGGTTCGAACATGCAATATCCCGCCAATTCCTACCTACCGAACGGACAAGCTCTACCCACACCCGCTGCTGGACAAGAGAAATTCCGCACTGCTACGCGTTCCAACTATGGTGTCTCCAACACCGCTCTGCAATATGATGCTTACCAGTCTCCAGCGGGCTACGGCAGCTATAATATCGCGACGCCATATACATCTAATCAAGAAAACTCTGCTATTGCTGCTGCTGGGATCAAGGGCGCAACAACGGAGATACCTCCAAATCTTCAAAAGGTTCAAACAATACCGCAGATGCCTACTTCTACGATCAACGCCGCGAGTAGCGGCGGCGCGGCGACCAATGATCAGAGTCGAGCTTACGGCGTTGCGCAATCGGGTCAGCAGAGAACAGCTTTGAACCAGGAGTTGCCTCTCGGTGGCCAAAGTGCCGTTAGGCCTCAGACACTGCCAACGAAGGACAGCACGCTGATGCCGAACTACTCGCTGCCTCAAACCGGCACTCATCCTGCTGACATGGCGTACCCGCAAAACTATCCGAGTACCGCGTATTATAGTCCAGCAGACCCGCAGACCCAGCGAGTCCCGTATACTCACGGCACGTATGACGCGAGCACGGTCGTGCCACCAACGCAGTACGCGCAATCGCAGCAACCGGCCGCGAGCAATCAGCAGCAACCCGTGCCGCACTCGGTAACGCCAGCGAATGAAATCGCAGCGGCGTACTCGGCATCGAGCTTGCACGGTGTTAATCCTGTCCAGTATCCGCAACAACCCGGCGCGGAACGGAGCAAACACAACTACGCGGACAAAGCGTCGTGCGGTTACGGTACGACGCAGGTGAATCCCGTCGCGTCGAATTACCCAAGTACTTATCAGAATTATCAGGCTGGCACCGTGACCGACACGCCGTATCAGCAGGGCAACGCGTTACCCACGGACGCGTCCAGTACCTATGCGTATTTGAACAGCTCGAACAGCACGGAAATGATACAGAGCCACGTGAAGTCGACCACGGTGCCGAGTTACACGCAATCGTATCAGTACTCGCATCAGGGTCCCTACTCGGGATACGCGCAGTATCCGAGTTACTCGCAGGGTCAGAGCTATGCTTACATGCCGAGCGCTCATGGAACGAATGCGATGGCGTACACGTATAATACGGCTAATCAAGCGCAAGGCTACGCTTACGCACCCAATTCTCAAAACGTGCAGACTACTCGAGCGTTGGAAGCGACCGCCTCGACGACGACGGTCTCTGACGTCACGGCCAGCGGTGTTTATCAGCAGCAAGAAACGAACGCGAGGTACACGAACGCGGGCAACAACGCCGTGGTCAGTCAGACACCGTCCTCGCAATACAGTCCAGCGTACTCGCCTCAAGCGGGAAGCGACACGTATTACACCACGCCGTACGGTCTTCAAATGCAGGGTCAAAGTACGTTGTATCTTAGTAATAATCTCACCGTTATTTGTTCTTACATATTATTGTTGTGCCCACAATGTAATAATTCGTCACGTTTCAGCTGGCTCGGTCACAAGACCTGAGAATTATACCAATTACAATCAGACGTACATGCAGGCGGTCAATAATGGGACAAGCACAACGACAAGCGCGAATCCGATGAAGCTCACGACTAAATCCGACGAACCGAAATCAAACGTCGATCTTCTTGCCGACCTCGACATCACCATAAACCATGCACCTCTTGTGCCAGAGGTGCGACCTCTTTCCACCGTGCAGAAGAAGGAGGAGACTGATCGATCTACAGAAAATGGCAAAGCAGAAAAAAACGAACAAGAGAAATGTCAAAAGACTGAACAGGAAGCGACAGCTTCCACCGAAGATAAAAGTGACCACGAAAATTTGCAAATCGTATGGGACACTTGGTACAACGACGTTCAACCGAAGAAAGATCCTCTTGGAGAACCGGCAACGTTGCAAAAGTTCGTTAACGACGTGGAGAAATACGAGAAGTTTGTAGATAGTTTACTTGTGAAGACACTAAGCGGAGCTACGAATCTTGATATCAAGTGGAAGGAAGTTCAAGATTTCGAGGTAGGGTCCAAAACAATTTTATTAATATTTTATGGATCCTAAATGTTTAATAATCAGATATGTTTTGTAAGGATATGTTTCAAGGAACGAATACGTACGAGTTTCACACAAATTCTTTTCTTTAGGAACGAGAAAATGGAAAACAGTCGAGCACCGTGGCATTGGCTCATTCATCCGAAAACCGAACAGTGGATTGCATTCCGTATGATACTACAAGGGTCCAGATATCTTCATCGGATGTCTCGTCGTACATAAACGCATCTCACATCATGGAAATCACACAGTGGATACCTACAGCATTTATCATTACCCAGACACCTTTGCCGGACAAATTAGATGTATTTTGGACGATGGTCTGGGAACAGGAGAGTGAAGTTATTGCATGTTTGGCGTCCGATGCTCAGGTTTGTGACTATACAAAAAAATACGTATTTTCATAATGCAAATTTAGAAAATGAAAAAGAAATATTAGGGGTGTGATTTAGTTTTGAGGGTTTTTTTTGCTCAAAAACGCATGTATTTAAATATGATAATGAATGAATAACTTAATCAAAATATTTTCCTTCCTTTTCTATAACTTTTTCCCATCTTTCTGGCAAGAGATGGATGGATTCCACGACAATAAAATCACTCTTCTTTTGAGTTGATCCATTCGTCGACGAATTTTCGCACTTCTTCCAAATTATGAAAGTGTGTATCCTCTAAAGCGTGTTTCATCCACCGGAACAAATAATAATCGCATGGAGAATACGCGGGGTGCGGTAAGACTTTCCATTCAAGCTCTAATAGTGTTTCTTTCACTGATAACGCAACGTCAGGTCGAGCGTTGTCACGAAGAAGAATCACTTTCCGTCGTTTACTCGCAATTGGTGGTCGTTTTTGGTCCAATGCTTGCTTCAACTTGTACAATTGGTGTCGATAACGATCAGCCGTGACAGTCTCATGCGGATTTAACAGCTCATAGTACACTATCCCACCAAATACGGAGCATTACTTTTGAACCGTGAATATTGCGTCTCGGAGTGGATGTTGATGGTTCGCCTGGATCCACCCATGATTTTCTGCGTTTCGGATTATCAAAATAGATGCACTTTTCATCCCCAGTAACAATCCGAGACAAAAGACTCTTCTTTTTTTGCCTGGCGATCAACGAAATGCAAATGTTCAACCGGTTCGCAATGGCACTTTCCGATAATTCATGTCGAACCCATTTCTCTTCTTTCTGAATTTTTCCCATTTCATGTAAATGTTTCGTAACTGTTGTACGATCAACATTTAATGCTCTGGCAAGTTCTGAAGTGGATTCTGTTGGATTTTCGTGCAATAATGCTTGCAAATCTGCATTTTCAAGCTTTCTTGGTTGTCCCGAGCGTTCTTTGTCCTTCACATCAGTATGACCACTTTTAAAGCGTCTAAACCAGTATTCACATGTCTTAATTGATGGGGCAGAATCACCATAAGTTTCCACAAGAATTCTATAACCGTCAGCCGCAGTTTTGTTTTGATTAAAAAACAAAAGCAACGCATGTCGAAAATGCTGTTTCGGAAGTTGCATTTTTACGATGATATAATAAACACGACTGTTATTGCATCTATTGCTATAATGCTACTAAATGTGATGGATAATGTCAAGACTGTAAGAAACAACAGTTATCGGAAACAGCTATTGGAACAAACTGACACTACAGCCATCTGTTGCAAAACCCTCAAAACTAAATCACACTTCTAATATATATCACGAAATTATATATTATATATTGTTACGTAGCTCTATATACATGCAATATCTTTTTATTGTAATATTGTTCACACGTTCTAATAACATAATTTCTTTGTAGCTCAACGCGGAGCTATATTGGCCCATAAACGAAGAGAGTAATTTAGATATAGGCAATTTCACGATTTCGCTAAAGAAAATAGTTAATCATACAACTTACATTCAACGGACGCTTTCCGTGCAACACAACAAAAAGAAATCGGAAAGAATCATTGTACACATGCAGTTTCTCGTGTGGCCTTCTAAGTAAGCTGACGATGTTTAACAAATGAAATTTTTAAGAAACGCGTACAATTGCGTTAACACGTTTTACTTTCCAGCGGTTTTCCAAGTAGTCCTGGAGCTCTGCTGGCATTTTCAAGCGATGTGATGACGGAACAAGCATTACGACGTTGTTCACCCAAGCCCGTAGTTGTACATTGTTTGGACGGCGGCTCGCTGAGCAGCTTGTTTTTGGTAGCAGCTGCAACAGTATGCCACATTCGAGCGGGTTGTGGAATTATAGACGTGCCACTGGTCTTTAAAGGGCTTGCAAAGTGTCGCAAACAAGTTGTGAATAAAGAATCGTTGTTATTTGCCTATAGACTAGTATTGTACCACGCTCAAGATATTTTAATGAAACGTAAGCAACTGCAATTTCTGTCGTAAATATTTCAAGGAAAACTACTCCAATAATATACTCCTTATTTCCGTCAGGCGGCATTTTGTCATCTACTCGATCCACATTTGAAAATTTTGACGGATTTAAAGGGAACAAGGAGAAGACATTAAGGAAAGTGCAGTGCCACCCATCGGATGATTTTCTTCATAATCTCGGCGTGGGAATGCACCGTACTGATCCCGAACAACAAGGTGTGCAATTATCGAAATTATTTATCAATCAATTTATAATGTAAATCTTTTAAGCAGCTCAGCATCGCTGAGCGTTATTTATTACTTAAATATTTCAGAGTATTTCTAAATTACTTTTATTTCAGGGAAAACACAAGCGACAAGTGACACCATGTCAAGTAAAGGTTCAACATCATCGCAAGAAAAACCTAATGGCGGAGTCATCGATCCCTTGAGTCAGTTGGATCCTTTGTGGTCTATTAGAAGATAATTACACAACGCTAGGAATGTAAATTCCTCTATGCAGCTTTAAACGGACGATTATTTAAACGAAATAGCCATTCCTATCTTTGTTAAAGTGATTGAGAAAACACCGATATAGAATTTTTAAGATAGCTTGTATAAATAATGTTATATAATGGCATAATAAGAAGAGGTAATATCTCTCTAAATTAGCCTTGAAATAAAATACATTTATTCAAGTATTTGCTAATTCTTAAGTTTTAACGCGGTTTTACAGTCTGTTAAATATATAGAATAAAAAATATAAAACACATGCCTCCTACTTGTATTCATTCTCATATTTATACATCTCAATTGGCCTAGACAATGTAATCTAATTACATTGTTTTCCCTTCGTTCCTCGATATAATTAGGCTGTAATGTACGGTTAATTCATTTAGATAAATTTAAAGTATCTTGCACTCTTACTTATCGCTGTTAATAATGTAATGTTAAACTTAAACGTCCCTGACCATATCTCGTAAAAAAAAAACTAATATAAACTATAATATAAACTTTATAAAGAACATTTTTTACTCAAAATATTAATTTTACGCATAATTCTTGTACAAATGAAAATACTTTCGATAATATATTTGCTCGATAATGCAGCGATATTGGAGGCGAGAAATATTTGTGTGACAGAACATATATTCCCTCTTATACATATACTTAACGAATAGATACTAATATTTATAAATGAATACGGTGTCCCAAGTCATGTTATCCAGTACTGTGACTCAGCAGACCAGTACGCCGAAATATACGCCGAACGTATGTTGCAAAATTACCATTGCAAACTTGCAATAAGTTGCGACACTTAGATTCATGTCGTTTATCTTTTATATCTCGTTTATAAAACTTTTCTAAATGTCTCTCACGACGGCTGTCGCGAAAAACTTGTTCGTGAAAAAAATCAACGTGAATAGCGATAGATTTATCAAATTATATGGCAATAGATTCTTGACCATACTGGATGCATCCGAGTACTTTAAGCTCCTCTGTTCCGTAGATCTTTCACTTTGTAAATTCGCACGAGCCAGTGCTCAGTCGTGTACGCCTCTTCCAATGTGTTCAACTCGAAGTCCTTGTTTCCGATCTCCATATTCCTTACTCTGTCGTAACCAGACGGTTTGCCTAAAACCGTTTTGATAAAATGAGCATTGCGCCGTAGATTTTTGTAACCCGATATAACCTGACGAAGCAAGCAGTCTTACCGCCTTCGGTGTAAACCTGGCCGAATCTGTAGTAACACATTTTGTACATGAGACAGTTGAGCAAAATTGGAGATCCTTCCTTGTCAACTCGAAATTCGCCCGCGGCGTTATAATAGTCCCATTCGGTTATGGATTTCCCTTTCTCCGTGCTACCGCCGATGCGCACCATCCATAGGAACTTGTTTATGTCTAATCAACATGCAAAAAAAAAGTAAATTACTAAATCGTTTTTTAGTAATACACAAAAAGCGCACGTGTAATTTCAGGACTGGTTGGGGCGATCGGCTTTTAGCCGTGAACAGTGGCAGTCTGAAGATCACAAATCGATTGTTACGTTCGGATTACACTCACCATCCGAAGAGTAGCCGGTGAGCCCACCGAAAATTACGAGAACGTAATTGACATCCAACTCTCTCATAATTTCGTAAGCCTTTTCCTCGGAACTAGCCATCGCCTGGCCGACTCTTGATATGTGCGTGTTATTCCATGTGTTATTGTCTACTAGAATGGTACGATTCGCCATTGCGGTTATCTGATAGCCGTAATCCCACCAGGACATCACTTTAGCATTCTGAAAAGAATGAAAACGTTTTTACATCTCAATATATCTTAATTTTCTTCGATTTTCAATCTATGTTTACATGCACATCTATTATTCATGGTGTTCCGGTAACTCAGTAATCCGGTACTCGACCGTTTGCGTATGAAGTATAAAGAAACGACACTTGCCTCAGGTGTATTCATGCGCAGCCAGTAATATGCTTCTCTAAAATCATCAAAAATCATCCGACCACCGTCGGGCGACCGTGCAGACAATACGATGCTAGGCGAGCTATAAGCTTCTGCCGTAACCCATGTGCAGTGGAGAGTATAGGAAAAGAAGAGTATACACATCACCACGATGAAAAATGTGGCGATCTAAAAAGAAAATATCAATTTTGATTAATAATCATTCTTGACTCAATATATTACTCAATATTATCTTCTGCGTTTATATATTTAAACGTATACTTTTTAATTATTAATTATGCCTTCAATACATCTGTTAACAAAATATTAACTTCTAACTCACTTCACTCCTCAAGACGTAGTTGCTTTCGAACTTTTTGGCTTTCTTATCGACAACCTTTCCAGTTTCAACTTGTTTCATATAAGTGACTAACAGAGAGGAAGCTGCAATCCCACCCAAGATGCACATTACTGGAGCGAGTACTAACATTAAACGTACCATCACTCCCTAAAATATTAAATGAACACTATTTAAATATTGTAGAAAAAAAACAATACAAAATAAATACATGTCTAAGAAATAATGATCTACAATATACAATGAAGAAACATCTTATAATGTAAGATATGTGCATTTTGTAAGCAGCTATGTGAGTGCCGTAGATATAATTTTGCGTTTACTTACAGCAAAGTATAAACTGGTAACTCCATACAAAATTAGGAAAATATTTGAGTCCGTTAACTTAGAAAAACAGAAATATAAGCCTGACGGGAACAAAAACACGAGTATTTGTAGATCAAAGTAGAAGGAACTCCACGACGTCGGCTGATGTTCCGAAACTGAAGCAATTATTGGAATGTGATTTTTCGCGTAGGATGGATCAAGCAGCGAGTAAAAGCGGCCGGTCCATGGTGATATTTTTCCTTAAAACAATTCAGCAAAGCACACACATGGATATCATGAATGAAATAACACATTTGTACATTAAACGAGGAACGAGCTAAAAAAATGTGCGATCCATACCTGTGATGGTTAAAACAGCACCAACTGTACCCGATATAGTGACTACTACAATTAGGAGGGCACGGAACAGTGTTTCAAACTCCTTCTGGGACAATTTGCTTCGCAAGTAATCCACCAGCGCGTGTATCTGGCAGAGGCCAAAAACGCCCAATGCCTAAAAATAAATAAAATATGATTTCTAGTCGTCTAATGCGAGTATCTTTAATAGTGCATTATGAACACGGTGACACTTACAAGCATGTGCTCGGAGCTCTGGACAGGTTGAAAACCAACGAACGAGATCTGCATGGAGAGAATCGTTCCTAAACAGTACAAGATACTGTACGCGATGTATATCCTATGGGAGAATCTGCCGGTCACCATTAAGGTCAGTACGTGCAGAGGGATCAGATTGATCAGAAAGACGTATCCACCCCACGAAGACACCATGTAGAAGTACGCCAGCGCGGAGCACGTTGCCCAACATATAGCGCCCGTTTTTACAGCTTTGATCCACATGTAGTACGTGAATAGCATACAAAAGATCGCTATGCCCTCATTGTCGTAAGATCCGGCAACTGATCGAGATATGTATCCGGGTACAATCGCGATCATCGCGGCTGCGAATAGGCCTGACGCAGAATCCTGCGAGAGCAAAATAAACATGACAAACCATCGCGGTTTGTTTCGAACGGTGAAACTGTACCTTCAACTCTTTGGTAAGCAGATAAGTGATAATTGTCGTTAAACTGGAGAACAATGGAGCAAGGAAGACACAGATGTTGCGTATGTCCAATGTAATATTCAGCAACCATGACATACGATACAGCGCCGCTGAGGTGACCATCAGACCAGGATAAATCGTCCCTGAAAATTGTTTTTAATATCAAGTTTTTTCCTGAGAAGCGAAGTATTGTATCGAGCTTTGCTGATGCACGACAGGTACCTCCTATTATCCTGCCAAGCGGATACCAAACACGGTCATCGAACCAGTTATGAAAGCTGTAGAATCCATTTTCGGCTAGATACTTTGTCGTGCGATAATTGAAGTAGGGATCAAACTCGTGGATAACACTTTCGAATCTTAGCACTGAGAATAAACGTGTTGCAAATGCTGTAAAAAAAATAATTGGACAAGGTTAATCGATTCTCTGTTCTCTGTTGACGTAACGAACAAAAAGTAGCAATAAAATTACACTTACATAAGATTGCTGCCAGAGAGAGCACGGACAACTTTAGCAGCGTCTCTTGTTTCTGCCCTGTCATGCGCAAACCTCTCGCTTTCACTAACGATACCATATTGACGTTGAGGAACGTACAATAATTCCAAACGAAATAAATCCCGTATCTTATAACGTCAACCTGCAAACAAAATGAATCTTATTTGAATTTGAATTTTCATGAACATTTTTTTATAAATATTGCATGTGGCGCTATCGATTGTCAAGAACCTTGTGTCTAACGTACAGAGCATTTGGGTAATTACAAGCATTCGAGTAAATTTAAAATATTAAAAAAACAACGGGCGATTTCAGATATCCAAAAGCTAAGCACATGTTCGTTATTGTTTAAAACAGGTTAGAGTTGCATGACGAGTAAACAACGGCGCGCGCGTGGCTAAATTGATGCAACGAAGGTCCCGCATTAAAATAAACGCGCGTTCTTAATTCCGCAACGTCTAACGCGCTATCGGAAGGACACATGCATCCTCAAACGGGCCCGGGTAAATCCATCATTGACCACGTACACAAAATTACCGGCCGGTGACATATGTACTACACGTCGAGTCACACATATTAATCTTCCGTATCGTACGTGTGCTTAAACGACGCGTTAATAACTGCCAAAATTTCGCGTGAAACTTACGGAATTACTATACAACAAATGCGCGAACACAATGTGGCCATTTAAAAATTATTAACTAAGAAATGTCAGGCAATTCCAAACGCGCGAAAAGGCATAGATCACGACCTACACGACGGGGCAGTTTGAGAAGAAAAAAATTAAAAGCTACGTCTACCCGGTCCGGTTGACGTTTCAGCATACTTTCTATCCTTTTTTTTCTTTCAAGTAAAAGAAGGAAAGAAGTGGTGCTTGCAGCATTTGTAGCGCCAAATGAATCGCATATTTGTGCGCGATTGCAGCGTCATCTGTAAACGTGACATTGATAAATATTAGCATCAAATACAATACATATCCCTCGAATATCTTAATATTACACAGAGGCTCTTTCTGTAATTTTTAATATTAATTATGACAAATTATTTTTCAAGGTTTTGACGCTATGCGTTTACAATAATAGGAAGTTTGCATGAATCGTTAGCGTCAATACACTGTCTTATCTTTAGAACTGATGTTCGATGTTTCTAACCATGACTCCGAGACTCCGAGTTTGCACGATTTGTTCCCGCCAGAGAACCGGTACTGACCGGTACTTGTGTCTTGCACGATATTAATATAATTGTACTGCTCTTAATTATAACGATTCGTTTCTTGTAATTTATTGTTTATGTAACTTCGTGTCTCTAACGTAAAAAAATGTCCGAAGGTAATTACCATTCAAGCGTATTTTGTAATATGTCACACATTACGCTTAACCTCCAAAATAATCTTGTGCATTGTGACGTTAACGAACAATCTTTCGAAATTGAATCAATGTTAAGTAATAATGTTGAAACAACATCGCATAATTAAGAATTAAAGTATCCTCGTTTTGTATTAATTGGTAGAATAATAATTTATATACTCTTCGCATGAGCTATATGCACATGATATCTGAAAGATATAACTTTTGTCATAATATATGTTGATATATTGACATTTTTATGGTATTCTGTAGTCTACATTAATAAAATCTCAAAATTTATATTTCTTTTAATACGTCTGCATTCACAAACAGTAATTTTGTATATAAAGAAATAGTTTTGTTTTATATAGACAAGGCAGCAATAACAGAAGATATGTGGACTCCATATAAGGAATTACAAAGTCTCGTCGAGAAGTATATAATATCAGTTCCTGATATTCAAGACCCACAATATCATGAGCTTACGGAAGCTTTACGAAATCATAGACAGAATTTTCTTACTATCTTAAAAAATCCGGTAAGCGTACCTTTTATAATTATTATTAGATGATTGATTAATTGATACCTCATTATTCAAATTTTTTATTCAGATAATATATACATTTACATATTCTGTGAATATTAATATAAGATATTTTATATATTAGCCAAAAAACATGAAAAGTCGGGAGGAAATTAGAAAAGGAGTTACTGACGGTATAACACTACCTGGTTTGGGTCACCAAATATTATCGAAGGAACTAGTGGATGAGACTCTTATCATATCAGACATGTATGACTTGAATGAATTCATGGCACTGGATCTCCTTTGTACGGCTCAACTTCAAATGCCGCATCATCCTGGATTAACGCGCGGTTTAACGGCTGTCCTCCTTTACTACGATGGAAGGAAAGCACTGACATCAGTATTGAGAACATTGGTACACACTCGCATCGGCCACAGTTGGGCAGTGGATGCACCAGTCGCACTTACCAGACACATTACAGACTATACAAACAAATTGCAAGAAGATGGCCTGTTGAACAGGATTTTATCCCTATTGGAAGAAATGGATCCTACTAAGGTATCGCATTAAGAAAAAGGATTTTGCAAGATGTTATAATATTTTATTTTTCACAAAAAGAACTGTAGAATATTTGTAACAATAATTTTAATTGTCTTATGATTTATTTAAATGAATATTGTTTTAAAATAGTGTTAAATAATATCGATTTGAAGAGTCAAAAAAATATAATAATAATATATGAAAATAATGTCTTCTGTAATTCGCTAATCAAAGTTCATTTCTCTAATAATAATTTTGTATAGGAGCAAGATATGTTGCAACAAAATAGAGCATTGGGTGGAGCAAAGCATCATCAGATGGTTATGAAACTTTACAACGACACGCGACAAGACCTGGCCGATATCTTGTACTTATGGTCTGCTCAGTCGTCTCTACCGAATGCGATTCTGTTTCGTCTGCTATCTATACTGCAGACACGCCAAGTAGAGTCCGAAGCAGGTGAAGGAGGACCTGACAAAGTTACACTTGCGCTCATTATGGCGGTTTTGAATTCGCTCAATTTTAGCTTCCTGCACAGTCGTGAAAATGGCGAAGGTGCGTTGTAACGTTCTATCACTAGCATTTCAATGTGTGTAGAATTCTTTATGTAAATTATATATTTTCCGTGTTTCAGAATTAATTAATTCAATGCCGTTAATAGCAGAGAGGGAAGCGCTCGAGGAATTGAATCAAAAATTAATATCGACCAACATAAATTGGGAGAGCGCCGGATTGCGAGGAGTGATACAGTTCGCTTTAGCGATAGCCATAGTCACGATCAAGACGACTAGCACTCAGTTCCAATCTCAGAATATCACCACGGAGGACGAGATCTTGGTAGAGGCGGCTCTCTCTAACAAAGCTTTCCATTTTATGGCCGAGGTCTTGTTCAAGAACAGTTGCATACATTACGAGGAGTTTTACGTACGTTATTTCCACACGTTGATTTCCGACTTCATATTGCTGATGCCTGTCAAAGTCAAGGAATTGCGCAGTCGCGCCGACGAGTCCATGCGCTTGATCCAAGCGTTTCAACAGGAAGGCATCGAACCTCCGATGAATCTAGACAATCACTTCGAGTATCTAATGTTGATGGTAGCGGAATTGTATAAGAAAGATCCGCTAAAGTTGAATTTAGCTATGGATTATTGGTGCCATCATACTGACACGAGTCACGTATCAGCTCCTGCGTATATCAGTCGTCTGCCCTCCAGGCAAGTTGCTCTGTTCAAATTCATACGACTCGCCGGCGAAATATTGCCAGCAGGTTTGTTCGTTCCCTACATGAAGATGATCGCATCTCTAGCTTCGTCGCCGCAGGCAGCCAGACACGCGTTCAACTTTTTCAAACCCAATGGTAAGTGCAATTGTACAAATAAACTTGTGCTGACTTTATTATTTTCATAGGGAAGTTACAATAGAATGGACGCGCGTGTGTTACACAGGAACATCCGGTTCAGCAACAATTTCATGGGACCACTTCTTCAACTCGTTGAGCCGATACTATTACAATTTGAGGCAGGAATTGCCTCCAAGTCAAGACACAGTGTACAGGCAAAGGTGTCATCCGAAAGGAATCATGCCTCAAGAGGTCAAAGGTCTCGAAGCAGTGCTGCTGGTCGTCCAAGTAATAGCCAGAAACGATGAAATGTCGAGAGTGGCGATATGTGATCATCCAGGTTGGAAGGTCTTGCCGTCCCTGATCGGCTTGGTGAGCTGCGCGATGCCGATACCTCTGAAGGGCGTGCTAATAAGAACTCTCGCATCATTGGCCAGATCCCCAGAAAGCTCGTCGAGTGTTTGGCAAAGTTTGGAAGCCGCTCAGATTCTCTCTACTATACCAACGACGAGCAGCTATCAGCCGAGAGGCGTGCAAACGGAACTGGAAGAAATTGAGTCCCGGAACGAGGAGTATCCGTTAACGCGCGCCATGTTAGAACTGCTCGATGTGCTGACCGATTTCCCGATACCGCGTTTGCTGGGCGTGGGTCAGCGAAATCCCGGATTCGATCCATATTTACACTTTATCATCAACACCGTCTTCCTGAGATTTCACACCCGCTCGTACAAGAATCCTGCCGAGAAGTGGGAGGTCGCGGAAGCTTGCTTGAAGATATTCTCGAAATTGATAAATCAGTACGAGCCGACCGCTGAAGATTTTGTTGGCTGCAAGGTCGAGTTGCAGGGTGGCGAATCGACATTAGTCAATTCAGCGCCGGGATATCATTTGATGACGCAACTGCACACTGCATCCGAGTTGTTGCACGTGATTCTGTACATTCTGGATGAGGGCTGCCATCACTTCGATACTTACGACGGTTTCACGGGTAAAAAGCACCTGGAGAATTGTAGCCTTTACTGCTTGGAGATACTGGATCGCGGACTGAAGATGCAGAACAACTACATGGTGCAGTTAACGGTCATACCGTCCATGAACAAAATTATAACCGGACTGTCGCGTTTGCTGCTTGGCGTGAATCCCCGCACCGGCAAACCGGATCACATGATCAACATTGTCAAGTACGTCTCGTACAACTCGTGGCTACCGAAACAGGCGTTTATCGCTGTTAGCGTTATCCACGGCGTGACCAACGAGCCTGGAGCGGATTCCGACTTGCTATCGACATTTACGGCAACTTCAACTTTAGCGACGAACATCAGACACGGCTTCGTCGAGTGTCTAGACGTGGACGTGGTTTTGGAAGAAGACGACGAGATGACCGAGCAAAGCAGGCTGCAAGCCGGGAATTGCAAAGAGAGAATTCTATTATTACTGATGCACAGTATCACGCGGCCCGCGCCCAATCTCGCGCATTACCTGCTTGGTTTCGAAACGACTAAGGACATCAAGAAGACCATTATCCAGCAACCGGGAATCCTAGGATTTCCACGTACCTGTCTACATTCCATCCTGGGCATTCTAGAGCAGTCCCTCGATCGCGGCCGCGACAAAATAACCGAAGCTTGCTACTGTTATCTCCACACATTAGCGGCTAACAGTAAAACATCGACGCCCGTTCTCAGGTTCCTACGCACCACAAGCAATCAGGACTTTGTGCAGAGGCACTTGTCAAAGTTACCGTTTCAAGGTCCAAACAGATCAACCGAACTCGGCTGCATGTCATGGCTGTTGAAAATAGCGGCTATTGAATTGCGAGTTGCTGGCGGTAGTTTGCAGACCTCTCTGATTCAACGGTTGGTGGGAAGTTTTAATCAAGAGAGGGATCAGATCGTACCATCCCAGAAGCTCTTGATGGATCTGCTGCATTACATCGACTTCCAACTGTACTTGGAGCCCTCTAAGTCCTGGGAGTTCTTTGATCCGTCGCAAATCGAGGTGGTACTAGGTAGGTGTAGCACTCCCGTCGCGCTGCTGGGCGGTCCACGGCTCATTGATATCAGAAAGCTGCACTCGCTGATCACCGAGGAGCTAACGGTGACGCAAAGCAGCGCGACTGCCACCCAACGTAAGCTCATGCAGCAGGAGGTGAAGTCCATTCTCGCGCACGCGTTGAAGAAGAATCAAACTAAGGTCCTGTCTTACGCGACCGTTAAGTTCGTAGAGGGCTGGTGCCAGACTACGGAGATACTCTTCTCCGTCGCAACGAATCAGCAACTGCCAGCGACTCAGCGGCAGAACCTCTTGTTGAATCTTTCGCATGACTTGCTGCAGAAGATGACGTCCTGTGAAGCGTTGAGCGAAATCAAGACACTCGTGTCTGGCACGGTCTTGATGCTGCTGGTAAATCTGCGAAATAGCTTCGTGATCCAGTCGGACAACGAGTTAATGCCGTCGTCACCGTCGAACACCACCATGATGAAGATCATCCTGAGCCACATCCTACAGTGGATCATAAACGCCGGTGCCTCCTCGCAGAAAGTCGTGACCCATCTTTACGCAGCTCTATTGAACTTTTTGAGCATCGTCGGCTTAGAAAAGTCTGAGCACGTCAGCACGATCGACTCAATATACATCAGCCAGCTGGACAACTCACTGAACCGACTTATGCCCGTGCAGGAACGCTCGCAGCGTTACGCGACGATCCAGGTGATCAACAGTTTTGGTAATCAGCTGATGGACATTCTGTGCCACAATTGCTCAGGCGGGCATGACGTGTGCAAGATGCTCGCGTTGTCCTGCCTAGACAAGATCCTCGAATTGGATTGCGACAATGCGTGGATGATCTACTTGGCAAGCAGGGGCTATCTGAAGCATATGATCGATAGCTTATTGGAATCGGACAATCTGTTGCGCTGTATGTTGCAGCCGGAACCGCAGACCTTGCGGCCTTTATACTTATACGAAGCGAAAATGGCGATCTTTTGTAGAATGGCGTCAACGAGATTTGGCGCCGAGAGCCTCTTGGAGAACAAGATCTTACTCTGCATGTCCAGCATGTGTGTGTTCGATCATCATCCCGACGTGCACATAGGCTTCGAAGGTGGCGATTACTCGTTCATACCGTCAGTTGGGCAGCGATATCAGCAGATCTTCTTGCCAGCTTTGTATCTCTGCGACGCCCTGTTCACTACTCTGGGAACGGAAAATCAATCATGCGCCGTGCAAGTCTGCGGGTTTCTGCAGAGTCACAGGGACACTGTAGAAATGGCTTTGAGAAATGCGTTTTCGCATGCCAATGTACTTTTCTTGAAGGAAGTCGCCTGTCTTACCGGTGTAATATCCAGATCCGCCAACATAGGTCTGTGTACCTTCACCTACATGAGTTATTATTTCATATTTTATGCGTTTATGTTATCATAAATACAATCGCTTTTTTCAGATATGTACAAATTAGTGGATGAGGAATTGGCGAAGACAAATATAGATGATTATAAATTAGAGAACAGTACTGGAGTGAGAGAATTGCGGGCGCACCTGTACCGGCTGCAGAAACTGATGCTGTCACTGCTGCACAAATTTCAGTTGCAATCAATTCCGATGAATCATAATTATCAGCAGACTGACGCAAACCAACAGTATATCTCTTGCATACAGATAGTCGCCAACATCATGTTGTACACGCGTAATCAAGTATGTCTTAAAATATTGTATAGTATTATCATTATACAGAATGATCCACTAGAAACTAGTCTATCTTGGGATTTCCATTCCATTTGTATATAAATCATCTATCTGTAGAGATTTTTATATCACGTTACAAATATATCTTGCATCCCCATCTTCAGATGCAGCACAGCTGTATGGATCAGAAAATACGGAACGTCCTATTTGATCCTCATTTAACTCCGAAACCTGGAGGGAGACAGGACAAGATAAAAGATACGTCTGGAGGAGTGCATTTAGGCATGATAGTTGAACAGCTGGTTTCTGCAACAAACTTACTGCATACAGAGTTACCACATATCGACTCGCTAATAAAGAAGGCACAAATGGTAACGGACATGAGCACGACAGAATTGAAGAAGGTCAGTATCTATTATAGGATCAATAAAAGCTCTGATCTAACTTGCTCCCATACATAATATCGCAAAAATTTTAAATAACGATTAATCTTCTTGGCAGTACATGTCTGGAAACGAGGTAGAACTCGATATAGGGAAACAACGGCTGCTCGTGGAGCAACGACTAAATCGTTGGGTGAAAGATAAGCGACAGAGCATAAAGTATTGCTCTTTCATAATAGAGCATGCTTTATACATTCTTTGGAGTCACTTGGACTTTTATACCATGCAAGTAATATCGCGGCAAACTCAAAGGGTACATGGTGAGTAAAACATTCAACTTTTGATTATGAAAGATAGCGATGTTTATAGCGTGCAACTTTTAGTTCCTTAATATTGTAATTTGTCTGCGCAGTATCTTCAGGTGGTGTTGATGAGAGTATGATAGAGTGGAAAGTCTCGTCAGAAACTTTGATGGAACTGAAGCAGGGGCTCGTTTCCACATTTAGTGATACCTTTGTCACACAGTTACTGGATACGACGCACAGCGAGTACGCGACAGTGGACCGTAGCTTCATAGAAGCTCTTATCAGACGAATTAAAAGATTATTACAGTTTATAATTATAAAGTGATAAGGAATTAACGTTTGCGTTTTTTAGCTTTAAATACATATTTTTTTATTCTGTTACTTTGAATACTCTCTACTCGTCGTCAGCCGTCACTTCGTTACGCAGAATATGTGTGAACAATATTCACTATACTGTTATACAAATGTTACGAACATGTGTAGTGAATTGATGAAATTATTATTTTATACTCGGAATTACTTATTATATATAACAATCGATTTTGATTTACCTATGTAAATAAACTTACAGATAAAAAGATTAGATAAATGTATTTTTTATTTTATTCTCTTTTCGGTCTATCTTCTTGATATATATGTAATAAAATACATTCTTGGAAAATGTTAATATAATTTATCACAAGAGTAATATAAATAATGTAATATACACAACAGTTCTATGTAAAAACGGAGCAAATAATGTTACATCTCAAAATACATATGTATTTTACAGTTTTCAGATATATACTATATATACATACACATTCCTGTGTGATCATGATCGTGATATTCATGAAGGAATCCTTCACTTTATCCATTTCAAGAAGCAATTACCGCCTCGTCCCATGGACCATAAATATTATCTTTGTACTTCTGGCATCTAATGTACCATAGTGGACAAATAAAGTGAATAAATATTACAGCAATGATAAAAACGTATGAAAACGTTTGCGAGACAAACAGAAGTAGATATATGGTACCGACAGTTAGGACGGCCGATATAACAATTTTGTTATTCATTTGCGATAATAAAAACGGTAACAATACAAAACACTGAACTGAAACCGTCAGAAGGGAGAAGGCGTGTGATGGGGATGCCAGTCTGGAAGCTAACATTAACGAGCCAAAAATTGAGGAAGTTATCGACAAGGAATCTGACAGTGAAATCTGTGACGATCCATACTTGCTGAATATCAAGTGGGTCAAGAACATCAGTATTGTCATGGCGTATATCGTGTCAGTACTGATTGTCTCGGTCAAAGTCTTCAAAATTGGCGATAATACGTAGCCGAATGTGAGGAATATCAGTACTGTCCATAAGTCCTTAGTTAGTTTTACAGATCTCTCGGGTACTTTGACATTGTAAATAAAATAACCAAGAATCGTTAACACGCCTCCCGATACTGCAATGATATCTGGTGTTGTCCACTCGTTATTTAACCAAATAAATATTATTACAAAAAGCACCACAATACTCAATTGTATAGTTATACTAGCTCCTAAACTGATCGCTTCCATTAATGTCACATTATTGGGTTTTACATTCTTGCGCAATTGTTCTAAGAAGGAACTGTCTGTATAATTGTCCGGCAGGCCGTAATTTTCGTAGAGATTTTTTTGCCACTGTACTTCTCTCCTCATATCGACTAGGAACGGCTTCGACTTTAAAGTTTTTAATCTCGTGTTGTACTTGCAGTCCATAACCGATTCCTGGTATTTACACTCGGTGCGACACTGCAACATATAATTTATTATTTCTGCATTCGTATTAATAATAGTGATCAATAATTACAGAAAATATTTACTTACTGCTCCACTTGAGAAGATCAAGTAACGATGTGTCTTTACTTTGCATAAAATGCATCATTAATATAGATATTAATATATATAATTAATATATATCAATATCACAAGTGTGTGTATATATATCATACTTCACGAAGTTCGACTAATCTGCAATATTTGCATTGTTTGACACACACATTCTCTCTTTTTTTGTTGCTTCATAACCTATATTGGGTGCTTCCCATTTACGTGACATGGAAACTTTTTATCGACAGCGCCGGAAAATGGGCGCAGCGGATTAGTTCCAACAGCAAAAGTGGGTGCAAGCGGCGTCTACGGCAGTCTGGTAAAACGGTATCAAGTAAAGGTAGATTCACACAAATTTGCATAAGCGCATAAACAGATGCATAAGGAATTTGATTGGTCCATTTTCTTATGCACATGCTTACGCGTGCTTATAGACCAATCAAATTCCTTACGTATCTGTTTATGTGCTTATGCAAATTAGTGAAATTCTTTGACTATATACCTATGGACTGCTACGTTGCCACTTAGGTAATGTAAAAGACGCGATCCAAGATCTCAGCGCACCCACGTCCCAACGGCCAAGCCAAGAACTAATAGTCGTACACATACCTTTGACTGAAGCGTTTGTTCTGCGGTTTCATGACGCATGTGAGGTGTTATAAGTGACAAATTTTAAGTGAAAACAAAATGGTTCGTTATTGTTGTATCAAATCATGTACAATCACACGATACAAAGCCAAAACAGGAATACAAAAATCGTCTCGAAATAAAGAATTCACACTTGGTTCCTTAAATTCTCTGCGATTATCGGTCCGCAATTCCGATGGTTGATGATGCACAGATCCTTGAATCTGAAAGGTTTCTCCTTACTTACTTACGAACGGACGTCGATTAATCATTGAGGTCATACCTCATACAATAACGAGCACTACAGAAAAAATATTTAATGTTTATAGAATAGAAAATAAAACACGCATTTCAAAGAATGACTTTGCACGTAATAAGAAATATAAATGTCCAGAATCTTTTTACCAATTTTGACGCGCACGTATTAGATAATGATTTATTAGAAAATCACAAACATAAAATGATAAAAACAATAATAGAGTTTTATTTAAAAATAAAGTTATATTGGTTTGGCAAAGAATTGACACGTAACTTACATGTAAAATATGTCCGTAAAGATTTTACAAAACTAATTTTGTTCAAAGGGCAGTAAGTGTAATCTATTAGGTTGGCAAATAAGTTCGTTCGGTTTTTGCTTCGGTGCAACTTCTTTCCAATTCACTCTTGTTTTTCTCGATACTATCGCGCAACTTCAGAGTGCATTTAAAAGTACATGTTTCACATAACCTTTCTGTAAATTTTGGTTTGACTAACATCAATATTGTGTGTGCTGCGTAGCTGTAAAAATGGAAGTAAATAACGTGCATTATCGTCATATTTTGCTCTATTATTTCAAGAAGAGCAAACGAGCTGCAAAGGCTCATAAAAAGATATGCCGTGTTTATGGAGATGATGCCTTAACAGAACGCGTATGTCAAAAGTGGTTCACCAAATTCCGTTCTGGAGATTTTGACGTCAATGATGCGCCTCGCTCCGGTCGCCCGATCGAGATTGATTCAAGTAATGTCAAAGCTATCATCGATAAAAATCCATCCCAAGCACTTAATATATCTCATATAAAGCGTAGAAAACAATTTGCGCCAACTGGAATACGTTTCTCGGCTCAATGTGTGGGTGCCGCATGAATTAACCGAGGCCAACTTGGCCACTCGCATATCCATCTGTGATTTGCTGCGGAAACGTCAAGAAAACGATCAATTTTTGAAGCGGTTAGTGACAGGAGATGAAAAATGGGTCGTCTATGAGAATGTAACGCGGAAAAGATCATGGGGACACAGCAGCGAGCCACCACAAACAACCTCGAAGGCAGGATTGCATCCGAAGAAGATCATGCTCTCCGTATGGTGGGATTTCAAAGGTGTCACTTACTACGAGCTGTTACCGTCAAGCAAAACAATTGATTCAACCATATACTGCTCGCAGTTAACAAAATTGGACCAAGCACTCCGCAAAAAACGTCCAGAATTGATAAATCGAAAAGGTGTGTCTTCCACCACAATAACGCCAGACCTCACACATCATTGACAACTCGGAACAAATTACTCAGTCTTGGCTGGGATGTTTTGCCTCATCCTGCGTATTCACCGGACCTGGCCCCTTCCGATTATCATTTATTCCGGTCGTTGCAAAACTCTTTAAACGGAAAAATCTTCAAGGATGAAGAGAACGTCAAAAGACACCTGGATTGGTTTTTCGCCGATAAGCCTCAGATGTTTTACGAACGCGGCATAATGAAGTTGGTGGAAAGATGGCAAGAAGTCATCAATAAAAATGGTCAATATATAATTGATTAAAATTTATTTCGTGTATCAAAAAAATTGTATTTTATTCCACCTTAAAAAACCGAACCAACTTATTTGCCAACCCAATATATATATATAAGCCAAATACCACTCACTGACTCATCAACGTGCAGCCCGAACCACTGCATCTATCGACTTGAAATTTTAAGGGTATATTCCTACTAGTACGTAGGTGCTCACTAAGGGTGGGTTTTCCGAAATTCCACCCCTAACGGGTGAGAAGGGGAATAAAATGTGTTTTTATTTAATTCTACACATAATATCGCGGGCGAAGCCCGCGTGACGGGGGATGCTAGTGTATAATAAAACTGATTTCTAGTCTCTTAAGATTACGTTTTTATTTTCTTAATTTTTTCCTTTCAAGTATACTTTATTGTACTACATTCTCATGTACCTAATACTTTATTGTAAGTAAGAAAAGAATTTGAAGTTATTTTGCAATTTAACATGAAAAGTGCAACAATTTTACTGTTCAAAAAGCATTAAAAAAATCATATTAATACAATGACCATGAATATTTTGTTTTATATTGCAGTATAAGAGAATGTGAATATTGTATTCTTAAAACAATGTTCACGAAATATATGATTATTAGTTCTTGGTTTGGCCGTTGGTACCTGGTGGCGCTGAGATCTTGGATCGCACAATGGCTGCCCATTGGCAGTCCATAGGTATATAGTCAAAGGTGAAATTACTTTAAATTTACTAGTGAATTATTATTAGGGACAAAAGCTAGGAAATTTCTCGAACGGTTCACACGGGAGGACAGCCCGACACACTGGCGGCGGACTTGACAAGTTTTGCTGCTTTTGGTGGAATTTATTTTCAACATGGCTGCTACGAGAAGATTGCAAAAGGTAATTTGAAAAAGCATCGCGAACCAGGCAGAATAGTAAGACGAAACTGGCGCACGACAATCAATTACGGACGAGTTCTTTCGCGATCGGTCGTACTCGGTGGAGATGGCGATCTCGGGGGGCCGCTCGCGCAGCGATCTTCTCATTTCGCTGCTGACATTGGACTTTCCGATCATGTCGCTCATAAGATTGATAACTCTGCTATTACTCGTTTCTCAGGCCTGTTTTATACGTTTCACGTAATCGCAAATAATTTCATCGTTGCAAAGCATTTACGGGTTGGAATTAGTGCGACCTGAGTGTGACGTGCACGCCTGCTGTAACACTTGATTGACCATCGCGCTCTTTTTCCAGGAGCTCGGCGACCTGAGGGCGTCGGCAATGAAAAATTTCACGAACATCCAAGTAGACGAGTCCAACATCCTCACCTGGCAAGGCCTCATACTGCCGGTATGTTTACGTCATCATTCCCGTAGTTGGAAGATAACCTACAATACGCATGGACGAGTGCAAAGTGCACGTCCATGAGTCTTGTGACTCATCCGATTTTCCTTAGGTTTAGCCTTTCGCATTTTTCACGCTTGGAATGAAACGAGCGTGGCTCGTGTTTTCAAGGAAAAGAGAAAAGAGTGATAGGAACACGATTGCAAGAAAAAAATAACGAACACAGCAGATGCTCGTACTTGACAATGATGTTACTTTAATATGGATTTAGATTTACATATCATTTTCTTATCTGTCCGTATTATCTAATCTATTCCAAATGCTTCTGGATACAATTAATTCAATCTATTTTTCATTTATTAAAGATTTCTTTAAAATATGTTGTGATATTTCAAGATATGCTGAAAAGATCCTAATAATAAGATTAAGTGCTCGACTGATGATGTCCAAGTACTATACACGTAATACGAGAATATAATGCTGATTATAGATTCTGTAACCTTCATATGCAAAATATTGATTATGTTTTATGTAATAGCATATTATTTCGGAGTATCAATTTTTATGTAGAGAAAACGCATACTTATCAAAGCATATTCTAATATCGCTCATTACTGTATTCATATATATATATATATTAAAATATTAAGTAATATGGTTTATATGAATATTAAATACTGTAGCATTATAATTTATTATAATTTTCATTAACTGTAACATCTATTTATACAGAATATTTTACAATATATAATGAGTGCTGTGCTTGCAATATATATTAATGAAAAAAAGTCAGAAATATGTGTTTTTTCTATAGGACAACCCACCATATAACAAAGGTGCATTTCGCATTGAAATCAACTTTCCTGCAGAATATCCTTTTAAACCGCCAAGAATAAACTTTAAAACAAAGATATATCATCCAAATGTAGATGAAAAGGGTCAGATATGTCTACCAATTATAAGTGCTGAAAATTGGAAACCTGCTACAAAAACAGATCAAGGTCAGTCGTTTTAGATTTCGTTATTTCAAGTCGAGAACGATTTAAACATATTCTGGGAATTTGGATGTAATTTACTTGCCCTGTTCCTTGCAAAGAGGTCTTACGCAAAACAAAATTCTGTTTAGAATAAGAGAAAATAATGTAGAATGTTTTTTTAATTGCAAATACACTGTTTACACTTGCAGTGATCCAAGCGTTAATAGCCTTAGTGAATGATCCCGAGCCCGAACATCCATTGAGAGCAGATTTAGCTGAGGAGTTCCTCAAGGATAGAAAAAAATTTTTAAAGAATGCCGAAGAGTTTACGAAAAAGCATGCCGAGAAGAGGCGAGAGTCATCATCTTCTAACGAATAACCCCGAGTGATTAGCTTTACTCATTGCCACTATTACCACCACCACCACCATCATCACCACCACCACCACGATGCCTGTCGCGCGTCAGCTGATTCAAACGCAAGCCAATGTATACCTGTCCGTTACAATCCCCGTGGAATCTCATAAGGTTCAAGTTGAGATGACTCTGTACAGTATTGGTTAACACCGACGAATATGAATATACGCAAATTGTAATGTTTATAAGAAGTGGGATGAACTTTCCAGAGTACAGTAAATTATGATAAATAACTCTGTATTATATTGTATACAATTTATATACTTGAAGTCATGCGCAGTTATATCTTTGATTCAGAGGATCGTTACATTCCAGCTTGAACTTGTAGGAATGTACACGATGATGAAAACGGTTTGACATATAGCCGTCAATGATATTTGTCAGATGTAGCAACCTATATAATACAGTATATATATATATATATATATATTAAAGTACATAATTTCCAATGTCATTTAAGATGTTAATTTATAATCACATTTGGAGAATAGCTACCGCTTTATAACTGTTACTAATATTAAGACTACAACTAATAAAAAAGTCGACTATGTTTGCTCTCAATTCTTCAATTTTTTCAGTTAACGCTAATGTAATTCGATCTTCGATTGTAACGTATTAATTATTAATTTTTACTCGTCATGTGAATTTAATATTTTATCGATTCTGCATTAAGTTATTTTGAAAGTATTGTTTAACGATGTTTCCTATTTTTATCTTCCATTCTAAATAGTTGCATTTTCGATATTATTTCGATATTCAAGTGTTTCTTAAAGTTTTGCTATTTGTACAGTTCCTGTACAGAATTGTCTTGAATCGCTTTGATGTGAAAACCGCTTAATATAAAATTTGCGTCATGTAGCATTCTCTTGCGGCAATTACCAGGAAAAGTAGGGATCGAGACATTCAAACAGCGGAGCATCAAATTTGTTCTTACATATATACTGATAACGAAAAGAGTAGGCACCAAGATTAAATATAATCAAACGAATCGAAAAGGAGTCTAGTCACTTTTGTAATTTGATTATTGCAACTTTCAATTTCCATAATGAATTTAAAGGGCTAAAGATTAACAACGCTACGTAAAAATTACATATTACGTAATTATTGAAAATAAAATTAATATTTGAAAATTAATATTTTTTTCCATGTCTTTAGGATATTTCGATGTGGGCAAACAGATTATTACAATATCTATGTATTACTCTATGTATAATCCTACATGTATAACGTAAATTTAAAGTCTCGATCGCACTGAAATGCGATATGTCTTCTTCGTGCTGTGTGCTGTGTCTATTTCATACGTGTATAAGATTAAAAGCTATGGTCTCAGACATAATTTATCACACTGATATGCATTATTTCTTTCATTCAATAGATTTTTATGTAAGAATAATTTCAAATTTTTCTTGCTGCGCAGTGTTGTTTCCTATTTACACTTCTACAATGTTTAAACATTTGTCAATTTATGGTGTCATTTTGAAAATTGTATAAAAGAGCTAATAAGAAAATTTTAATTTTATAGCTTTTTTTATATTGAGACATGTATGAATAAACAGATTTTATAAGATAGTAATGATTAAAAACGTTGCATAAAACAGAATTCCTCTTGAAGAACACATTGAATGTTGCGATGATGTAACTTTAGTAACACGTAAAAATTATTTTTATTTTATGACAATTACAATAATGATGTGAAATTATATTTGAATTGCTTTCGTACAATTCTACAAATAACTTTTGCCCAAATACTATACCCAGATTCTCAAGACAATAAAGCATATCAGAATAAAAGTCATCATAATCGTTGGTGTATCTCAAAGACTGTAAGAACATTAATTGAATACTATCCGTTACACCTACTGGACATAATTCATTATTAATATTAAAACTATTGAGCGCAGGTATTATATTCTTACCTCAACTGATAAACTTTGCAATCCTATTATTGTAAATCTTCACAAGTAGCTTCAGCATTTATTTTAGAATTATGAATGAGCATGATCACTTATGTATATCATATATATGTATATATGATATCCGTTTGGCTGTAAATATATATTATTCTGACATAGTATATATAATATATGTAAAACACTTTTCATGAGGGTAATTCGCAGGTAAACTGGATATTTTATATTTGCTTGGCGTATTATAGATTTGTATAGAGAATAAATGTGTATTGGGTGAATGTTTCAAGAATAATAAATGCTGTTATAGGATTTTAATTTTATTCAATTTCATGTAAAGAATGAAACCTTCACTTAAATATTAAAACTATAATCATTAAATTCATAAATAACGAGTGTAATGTATGTGTATATATGCGCATATGTATGCACACACGCATATAAATGTGAAAATAAGAGTACATTTCGTTTATCTCGCCGTTTTCTCGCGTGTTTATATTGAAACTCAGAAGTTTATTAAGATCTTCATCTTTATTTCAGTTCATGCGCATATTTTATCCTGTTAACAAATTCAGCATCTCTTACAGATTCGTAGATCCCATTTTTGGCATACTATAATAAATATTCCGTATTGTACCAAATCAGCGATCGATTAAACTGCAATGAAATAATTGAAAAGCTAGGTGGAAGAGGTGGAAGCTGTCAACTACTTCTTTTAGCATTGAAATTTATACATTTATTATTATAAGTTTGAAAAACATACTTAAATGGATGTGAAAAATTAGTAAAGATTTTTTAAGGAACATTCGAGGACTCGTATCCAAAAATTCAGCTAGCAAATGGAAATTAACATTTGTGTCAAACAATTTGGATGTCTTCCGTGTATATATATAAGAAAGTAAGCTTATATTTTATATTTAGTAACTTTATATTTAGGGATGCGGAGTGCATAGACGTTAAAAAAAGATATTAAATTGTTGGAAATGAGACAAGTATATTCTTAGTTAATACATTCACATGGCTTATTTACATATATAATCGATAGACATCAACGTAAATAAAACTGTACGTAAATACCGTTTCTCTTCCTAAATTCACGATATATCCGGATAATATTTATGTTATGTCGTAGACAATCACAGTCTTACAAGTGTAGAAAAGTTCCTAATTGCGGTATTATCAATACGGATCGTAAAGTTCTTCAATAACTTAACTATGTTTCGCATAATTAGAAACGCACGTTAAACTAAAACCTAATTTAGAATACATATTTATTGTAATGAGTGCTCACTGGTGCTCACATACGTTAACATATGGTATCTTTATACATGTGTGTAAGAGTAAAACAAATGCGAATGTAATTGAAATATAAAGTGTGGGGAAGAAGCAGATACAATATTTACGATTAAACTCAATACACTATTCCAATTTAAATCTAAATGTGCATCGTTTTTTTTGTTTTTTTTATACGTACATCGACCTTTTCCACCGAACTAGTCAATTATCAGAAGAATATCTTGCCATTCATTTCAATCGCAGGGATGTTCCGTCGCAACAAGCGTAAAAAAAGTATTATTTCACTCAGAAATCAAATCGTTTTTGCACACAATGTATAACCAATGTGTTAATTTTAATCGCAAAACTGATGAATTCTTGTCTGCAAATAATATATGTTTACAAAGAAAAATAATATGTAAAAGATAATAAACATCCTTGCAGTTCTCAGCTTCCAATATCAAGTAATACAAGTCCTATTCCTTGTGGTATTTGTTTTTTCATTAATTTGGATACAAGATTACAAGAAAGATTAAAATTAAACCACACATTCGTAATAGTAGACACTATAATCGGTAACATTTCCGATCATGTGTACCTCCTACAAAGAGCAATTTTCATAAATTGTAAATTTGAACTGAATATATACTTTTGATTTGCATCATCCGAACATTAAAACTTTCTGGAAATATTGTTTCCTCGTTGGTATGGAACATCCCTTGTACATGGATAATTCTCAAACACGAAATGAAAGTAACAACGAGAGAATAACAGTTATGATAGTACAAATGATAATGGTATAATAATAATGACAGCGGATAAAGTATGAAGAATCATCGATGTAATAAGAGGATATATATTATTACAAATTACTTACATGTTTGTACACATCCAATATTTGAATTCAGCATTAAGCAACGTACGTATATACTTTTCTGTAAATCGTAATGTAAATCGTTATTAATTCTGCAAATATTAACGACAAATTTTTGCGCAATGGCAAATTTCACGTACCGATCTTCCGGTGTACGGGCCAAGTACTCTCGTTCAATTAAACCTTCGATACGTTTCTTAATTATTACAGGTGAAGGCAAAAACCGACCTCTAAGCTGCTCCGTCACTTCCGTTACAAGTATGTTATGCTAGAAGAAAAAGGATTGCTATTATTAATTCTCGATAAATTATACCTTGATATTCTGCAGAGCAATTCATCATTTGCAAAATGCAAGTCGATGCACTGGGCGAGCAATTTTCCAATTCTCGAAAAAAAAAAGAAAAAAAAACATTTCAAGAGTTACGTACAGGCATACGTTTCCGGGCTTTCATAATCCGCACGATAGCCGCTTCGATTTCGTGTTTTCGGTCTTCATCAACCTTGTTGCGTGTCTCTCTTCTCTCTGGCTCAGACTCTCCTTTCGCCGCTACGGTCTGGATCTTTACTCTTGAGAGAGCGATACAAACAATGAAATATATTCCAATACGTAAGTTTATATAATATTGCGTAGAAACCTATGTCAATACCTATGTAATTTGCTAGTAAAACTGTCGTTCACACAAAAGCAGTGCGAAGGTTCGATTTCCTTGGTACGAGGGTGCTTAAGTAAAATTCTTTGCGTAGCTTTACCCATGGCGAGAGATTGTAATGCTCTGACCAAGTCCCTCTCTGGAATATCGGTTTCACCTTGAATTTCCTACACAATATTCATACATATATACACATATGTAAAAATTGTACGAAACATTTTAAATCTTCATATAATGGAACGTAAGAGATTAATCGACCATTTAAGCTCGCAATGAGAACTCACTTCGTACGTCAGCCTCTCCCTTTTATTGAAGAGCATTAACACGCACATTTGATAAGTGGATACTTGTATTATGTGTTTCCGCGGTGTGCTACACGCGCTACTTCGTTGGCTCACTAGACTGCCGCTCGCGCAGCTACCATTTCCGATAGAACACGAAGACGAAGGCGTGTCCAAGCCACTGCAATTGCTCTCTTCCCTTCGCGGTCCATGGAACATAGCATTCAGATCTGCGGAGCCTGCACAAGAATGTTTTTTATTGCACTCCATGTTACCATCAAGTGTTTCGACAAATTGGATGGATGAATTAAAAATAGGTAGGTAATAAAAGAGTAAAAAAAACATTACATCGTTAAATGTTCAGTATCGAATGCTCTAATTACCTAATTGTGGTTGCAACGTTAATTGCCGACCACTATGTTTAGCTAGATAGAAGCGCCGGAAGGCATCAAAGGCATCGCGTGGCGCAGTGGGCATACTGCACTTCGGAGTGGCTGATTGTGTCGGCCAGAAACCGGTCGTGAGCACGCGGACGCTTATATCCACTCCATGTAGATTTGTCTTTGTGAAGAAAACAGCAAAGGAATCAAATATAATAAATATACAGATGTATCAATTTGTTACAAACTGGTTTAGGGAATATTCAAAGCGTGTTCGAGTTATACTAAAATCTTTAAACAGAAATACATATACAACCGCGTACGGTGTGGTAAGCCATTTAACGCTCTCAAAAATATTTAAGTTTTCATAGCACGTACACTACTCTCATTATTTCGACACTTACACCGGATGTAAGAACGTGATCCTTAAATTCATCCATGACAGTGTTGCTGAGTGTTATATCCTTAAACATGCCTTCCAACTTCGACGTAAACTGACATCCGCATTCAGTCTGAAAAAAAGAACAGAATTGGGAACGTGGGCATTATTAATTTCTTTCACTGTAATTCGCTTACTACTCTCTAATTTACTTAGAAATGCACATTATATCATTTGATCTTACACATAATTTACGAAGTTTGTATTTTAACATAAAATTTTAACGTAAGAACAGCTTAAAAATAGAATTTATATAAATATGTATTAATTGTTGTCTAAGAATTGCCAATTTTTTACACGAAATTTAATATTTAAGCAAGCTTGTGATCGTTCGGTACACAAATTCCGTACAGTATATTCATTGTACCTGGATTCATTAGTCTCGACGCAGAAAGCTCTTACCTTAAGCTTAGATATCATATTCTTCTCGCTGTCATCCGAAACAGATTTATTCAACAATAACCGTTTGGCGAGATGTTGCTTGTAGTATCGTTCGAACACATCCTTCTCTTGTAAGAAGCGGAACAGAACCATAGTTTTATCCAGAATACCTTCTATCTCCTGCTCTGTCATCTAATAGCAAATAAATCCACGTAGTCACACGATGTGCAATCGTAATTGCAATTATGACGAAATTGCACGTGAATTGACGCTACTAACCCCTTTGACACCTTTCTTGAGTTTGTCGTCGATGAAGAGCGAGAGATACTCGGGACTTTTGGGATTCAAATTAAGGAAGTACTCGAAATCCGATGCTATCGTTTGCTTGTAATTTTTATCATTATTGAAAGAGTAATGTAGAAAATGGTCGAAGCGATCCTTCAGGTCTAACAGATTTTGGACGTAAAGAACGGCGTTTGTTGTTGATTCGTGCTCCTCTTGCACCAATGCGCGTCCCTGCTCTCTAAGGAATTGAGACACACAGTCGCACACGGTGCGTAATCCGTCGGACACTCTCGAAAACAGTTTATACATACAACCAAGATCTTCCGTTTTCTGATTTTTAAGCATGTGTACTACACCACTGTTTTCCATCTATTCAAGCACAAAAGTGACGAGAGTTGGCATATGTAGGACACATTAATGCATAATTTTCATCGATTGAAATTATGAACAAGGCCATTAATAAAGAAATATACAGTAACGTACCTCAACAATGGTTTTCATGTGGATTTTGATTAATTCTTCTTCTACAACTTCCACTATTCGCGATTCGGTAGATTCATCTAAATAGTGTTTCGCTCTTTCGGATTCCTCGCAAATTCTAGCTTCGACCTTCTTTATGTATACCGACGCGCTATTTTCTCCCAGAAACTTTTGAGATTCCATCTGAAGAAAATAATCTTGTTGAATGTGATATACGGGCGGGCGTTTCCTAAAATCGCAGATCAAATATACTCCGTATACCGGGGGGCATTTACCCTATAAAACTCAGCACTTTGTTGTAAAAAAGGCCTTTCAAAATCCTCTTCGTAAACTTGACGACTGTTAATGCCGAGTAACATTAACATTTGGCAGGCATTTTTTATAGCGCTACGATCTACAACTTCTCCTCTTCTCTCCCTCGCAACCATACCTAGTAATGTTTCTCGTAAATGATCTCTGACACATCCGTATCTGACCACCTGTAAACAATTGTAACGAGAAACAATATTAAATTCACACGTGTACTCTCAATTTCATAAAAATAAATGTAAGATAATGACGATAAGAAATCATGTTATTTTTTATCTTTTAAGATTTACATATCTAAGACATTTTAGTGCAGATATAGATTACAACGTTTGCGAATTACCTGATCTCGAAAAATAATTAGTCCAAGATTATACACATTGTCTACATCATTCTGTTGAACGTACACTCTGTCCATGTACATCAAGATATCCCTGATCATCACCATCGATGTCTGATGATCGTTCCAGGCGAGATTTAATGTTTGTAAAAAGTTATTATGCAGAGATCGAAGAACATCTTCTCGTACTTTGTTTTCGAGGTGGTGCGTTACAACTTCCTTTAATCCTGTATACAAGCGTTCACCGTATTTGTGAAGTACCATCGTGTATGCATTGCGATAAAGTTCTTCAAAACTGAGGCCAGAATTATTCTTCTTTTGTATCTCCTGGATAGCACTTTTCAGTAAGGCCCAAATGCTCTCCACATACTTCTCGTCCATAGTTGTCTGCCAAAAGAAAATGTAATTAATAAATAAGCTACTAAGTGAATAGAACTAAAATATATCTATTAGCCTTTTATTTAAAAAATGTCCTAACAAACGGCTAACAATAAAATATATTTAAAATTAAGTCACAAAGGGAGATAACAAAATCACGATATTACCTGCTCCAACATTGTCAGGGATACTTTAAAGATATGTTTGTGTAAGTATAATAAAAAGAGCGAGAAATATAAAAGATAATAATTCTCACAAGGGTATCACGAATTACAAGGGAATTGCTTTTGTGCATTAATCTTGGCCCAGAGATTGTTTCACCCACTCTGCCCCTTTCTTGCGTACCATGATTTTCACTTTGATAATCCATGATTTTGCTTTTTTATGTACAAATTTGTCTTGAATGTTTGCTTTGTTCAATCGTAACCTTGATTACGAAAATATATTTAAAGATATACTTATTTTCAAAAATGTTTCTACATCAATAACAAAATTACAACAGTAGATCTTTCCTCTCTTCTAATTTCTCAAATTTTACGTTATACTTTATTACGTACACACGCGTTTAGATTATATGTCGTAACATGTCAATTAAATAAGCATCATCAGTTACTTCAAGCAATAAAAACCTTAGTTTGACACATATCTATTATAATTAAGTACAAACAATAGCTGTTTGTAATATGCGTATTATTAAGCAGTTTTCTTCATCAAATCATTATTATGTTATTACAGAAATAGATAATACCAATCTAATTTCTGTATCTATATAACCTAATTTATAAGAATTGAGAAAATAAAGCTGGAAAATAAAAAATAATATATGTTTTCATATGCAAGATGTTATGTGCAAATCACATATAAAAAAGACATTGTGTATATATAAAAAGATAGATTCTCTTGATACTTAATACTTTATACATGTCAATTGTCATATAAAATCATTATTAAAATCATTTTACCTTGTAGTGGTATTCAGTAATAACATGTGAGATATTTCTAGCATTGGAAATTTGACAAAGTCTGACATTTAAAAATTTAGCATGTAGCATGACATGATTATGTGATTGCTCCCTTTATGACAACTGAGAAACTTTTTTTGGAGGTTACTGCTATGGTAACCATTAATCATTGTAGATCCACAGTTATACATCCAAAATATAAATAATGTTTAAAAGAATATATGTACTCTCCAACAACAAATGCATCTGTTACATGCTTGCAATATTATTAAAAAACTTTAAGATTAAAAAAAAATAAAACTGCACAAATATCAAATTTAAATAATATAAAGATATAAAAATACACAAAAATCACATTATAACATAAATTGATATAATTAAAAAGATATCAAATATAAAATAGTATTAGTTCTGATATTAACTTAAATCATATTGACAGATAAGAAAGAGGAGAGAAAAGAAAGAAAAGAAGAGAGAGGAAACACATCCTAAATCTGACACATATTATCATCTACTCAAAGTGTTGTTGTAATTACTCCAGCTGGTGTTTAAACGAATCAACAGGAGCTAATTATTGGATACGATTACAACATAATTTCCAAATTAATATGCTCATAATGTTAAATGAACAAATCAAAAGCATTAATAATTTCGCGTTGAGCGAGAAACATTTATTCGAAATAATTTCTGTAATGAATTATTCCTATTTATTTCCAAATAATTAACAGATTTTTCAAGCAGAATCTCGAGCATCGGTATGCAACACCAAAGGTTATCTCTCTCTCTCTCTCTCTCTCTCTCTCTCTCTCTCACTGATTATGAATTTTATGCAAATTATCATGCATCGTGAAAATGCATGGATTACAAAGTTGCATTGAACGCACGTTGATAAGAACGCCACACACACACACATACACGCACACGATCATGGAGATGTCGTGCGCAAAGTATACATATGATCCGCAAGTAATCGTAGGGATGTCGGTGCAAGGTACGCATATCGAAATATCGGTGCGTCGAATGCCGCGTTCGCGGAACATGGCATTCCTTCGCGGAGCTCTGCAGTCGTCGGCGATACCACGGCGCGATAGCGCGACCTCCGTAGGTTATGGGATTATGTTTACGCAGCGCGCAGAATGCGCCGATTCGCGCGACCGTGCGAACAAAGACGCGGAATAAACAATTGGGACGGGGCGGACACGCGCGCGCGGAAAGGAAGGACGCAGAAGGAGGCGGCACGCTCGCGCGCTCCCACCGGGAGACTCACCGGGAAAGCACGTATGCGCATTTTGCTCTCCTTCTTCATCAGGGCACTGCTCTTCATCATGTCGAATTTGCGCGTCCCCTCGGCGCGTCCTGCGAGCGATCCTCTGTCCACCTCGAATCAGCGCGATCCCCGGGCTGCTGCCGCTGCTCGCCGCAATGAACTGCGCGCGGCGCCGTCCAACATCGACACCGCTGTGCTTCCTTCCTAAGCGTCGCGTGCGTTGCTCATTTAACTCGACGTCGACGCGTCGCGTCCGAGAACGGCGGATGCCCGCGGAGCGACACCGACGTCGCTGCGAGCGAGCGGGAGCGCACTCGCGACGTCGACGACGGCGATGGCGATGACGACGAGCAACGGTCTCCTCCTCGTGGCCGAACACATTTAACGACGCGTCACGGCGTCCGTCTTCCTCTCTGCCCGTCCGTCTCTTTCTCTCTTCTCTTCCTTCTCCCTCGGCTCGAAGAAGCGGAGCGCTCTTCCCACTTTTTTTTTCGGCCCGGCGAGCGAAACTTGGCCGAGGCTGAAGAGCGATAAGGCGCCTCGCGCTTTTGACGATCAGAGAGAGAAAAAGCGATAACGACGACGGGCCGCGGGGGAGAGTGGGAGGGAGGGAGGGAGGGAGCCGGAGAAGAAACGAGTGCGACAGAGACGGATGGACGGACGGACGGAGAACGAACGGTCGAGTCGAATGTATGGGACGTCGCGGCCACGGGGGAAGATATCGCTTCTGTCAACAACCCGAGGGGACCACCGATCTCTTTCTTCTTTTTTTCTCTCTTCTATCTCTCTGTTTCTCTCTCTCTGTCTCTCGCCACCATGGGAGAATCAAGTTTTGGTGGCCGTTCTCAGCCGAACTCAGTGAAACGATCGCGAACGCGAGTCCAGCCGCCCCAGCCGTGACATAATTGGAGAATCCGGTATCGACGGCACCGCACTCGATGCGAGTGCGACACGGAGGAAATTCTCGTTGCGCCAACAGTACCGTCACCGTTTTCAGCAGGACTATCGTATCGCGAAAGACGAACAATACCGACGACGCATGAATCACGACTACACTAACGGCACCGCGTAGAGGGTAGAGTACCTCAAGTAAGAGCGTTGCTTGATTTTTGATTGGCCCTTCAATTCGCCATATGCAATGGGGAAATGATAGAGGGAAAATTGAATTCATTATTGTTTACTGATAAATTATTATCTTTTTTTTTGAACAATAAAGAAATAATAAATAGATAATTCTTTGATAGACAAATTATCAATATTATGTAAAAATATAAAGATATACAGGGTGTCTCATGGGAAGTTGCTGAAACTACTCAGCTGTCATTTTTAAACGTATGCAGTTATTGAAAAAACAAAAATTGCGTTGGAAAGAGGAAAGTCGGTAGTTTTTAATGGGTATAAATAAAATTTAGCAAAATGTTTGTATATCAGTTTATTTTATTAATGAAGAATATACTAATAATCAAGTAAGCTAATGATAAATATTTTCAAAGTGTGCACCATCTGAATTTGTACAAAAATCAATTCTTTTACGAAAACTTGTGAAAACTTTTTCTAACATGTCGTCTTTAATGTTGCTGACGACCTTTTTAATAGCTACTACTAAATCTGACACTGTTTCTGGATTTCCGGCATAACAATGGTCCTTAATGTATCCCCAAAGAAAGAAGTCACATGGATTTAAATCCGGCGAGTACGGTGGCCATTCTAGCCCCCCCCCCCCCGGCAAATTTGGGGTATCCCAGACCGATGACTCGATTGCCATAAACTTTATGGATTGTTTCGAAGACCTCCTGGGTTCGATGTGGTGTCGCTCCATCCTGCATGAAATGAAATCCTCTGACCAGGCCTCTTTTTTTTGCACGAGGGAAGAATTGTGTTTCGAGAAGCTGCTTGTAACTTTCACCAGTGACTGTTGATTCGAAGAATTGCAGATAAATTCCTTTTACCGAGATCGCAGCCCATGCTGTTATTTTTTGCCGATGTAAAGGTTTAGCCAGGGAAACGTTGGGATTTTCCGACCCCCAAAATCTATAATTTTGTTTATTAACATAACCATTTAGCCAGAAATGTGCTTCGTCCGTGTAAATTATCAATTTTGCATCAAGTTCTCCATCTTCAAACATTCCATTTATCGTCTTGCAGAATTCCACACGTTTCGTCATAGCGCGTTTGGTTAGCAATTGATGCGATGTTAGTTTATAGGGATGCATTTTCAGGAAATGTTTTAAAATCCTGTGTAACGTTGTTTTGGATATTTCAAGAGCTTGGGCAGCTTTCCGAATGGAAGAATTTGGATTCTCTTCAAAATACTTCTTAATATCTTCAATGTTTTCTTCTGCAGCTACGGACACAGAAGGACCTGGCAGATCATGTCTACGGTCTTGGATAGTTCCATACTGCATAAAATTATCGATAATTCTGATAAAAATAACACAAAACATTATTTTAATGCAGATTTATTGCCAAAAAATGGAGTGACGTAACGCATACGTTTAAAGAAATAATAAATTCTAACATTTTCAGCGTGTTTTCGCTCTTAACTTTATGTTCTGTATTTAGTACGAAACCCCCTGTAAGCATTGCTATAAACTTTTCCTCTGGAAAAGAAGCACTCGACAAGATAAATCTTTTCTTCCGTCGTCAGATTACTCATTTTGACGCGCACGGACTTGCATCTACCACAACCAGATTAAAACTGCGGACACTCAGATGAACGACCGTTAACCGTAAGACCCTTTCTGAAGTCATGGAGGGGAGAACCAATCGTTTACTTTCAGCAACTTCCCATGGGACACCCTGTATATAGTTGTGATTTTATTTGTTAAAATAATTGTTTAAGACTTGGTAAATTATTTATTTTTAGATGCAGCTTTTGTAAAATGTCGTATATTACTTTCTAAGTTTTCTTTATTTTTCGGCTCTCATCTTTGTTTCGATTATAGAAATGAATTTAATAGCGCGCCACAGCTTTCCCCATTAATGGCGGACAGGGTCCATATTCTTATTAGAGGTACTCTACTCGAGGATCGCTCGTCACGTTGGAACATTCAGGTCGAGCTCGTTCTGCGCATGCGCAACAATTTGGTGGCAATATTTGAAAGTATTCACAAAATGAAGGACCACATTGAACCGATCATGAAGAATATGTGTGATGTCCGACATTATTCGCCGTTTGATGATAATAAATTATAATTTATACTTCTGAAACAATTATTGTGCGATTATTATATTATCTCAATTTACTTCATTATCTTGCTCCATTATTTCATTTTATTTGATCCTCTTCATTGCACATAAACATCAATTTAGCAAGAATAAATGTGGAACTTAGAAACCTTGTGGTTTTTTTACATCAAATATTATTTTACTTTTATTTTTACTATCTACAGTGAATATTGAAACCAACATACATGTATATAAATGTATCCAATCTACGCATGATATTAAAATCTGTATTTAAGGATCGGTTATAAAATAGTACTGTACTTCGTTTCAAATATTCTTTGGAGATTTTATCACACCTCGTATAAGTTTAATAAAAGCGAATTATGAATCTTCAAATTATATAAAAAGAGACTCGAGTCTCTCAAATCATTATTAGACCTCAATCTGGCTATAAATATATACGTGTGCTGCAATTACGAGTATTTAGTGATATAAACTAGTGATAAATGGAATGTTCTACAAGATGTATAATAATAATGATAATGACAATAGCAGAGAGAAGCCTGAGAGCGGTCACGCTCGCGTTTTAACTGTAACGCTCAAACGTGGACATATGCGTTCCACTTGACGCTCCCAACGCTCGCGGCGTCATTCTATCTTTATTCAATATTCAGTGAGCAATAAAGACAGAATCACTTCAATCACTTCAATGTCCACGTTTGAGGCGTTACAGTTAAAACGCGAGCGTGACCGCTCTCAGGCTTCTCTCTGACAATAGTAATATAAGTATTGATACATCACAGAGTTCCATTCACTTATCAATAATTATCATTACCATTAAATGTACCGTAAATTTGAGAACAGTCCGTAGAATCAGCTCATTCCGAATACGCTTAACTCTGGGGTCGTCATGTATACTATCGTTACGCCTATAATGCCAATAGCAACCGCTAAGATCCACAGGCTCCACCTCCTCCCTCCGTTCTCTCGCGATTCCTTCGAGCTGTCGTGCTTATCCTTCCTCTTCCGCCGTGGCTTGAATTTCTTCTCGAACTTCTCGATCTCCTCCCGGTTGCGTAATTCCTCCGCCTCTCGTTTCTTCGCTATCATCGCTTCCTGGGCCGCCTTCCTCTCGTTTCTCAATGACTCGCACACGTCGTCGCAGTCTACGTTAATCCGCTCCTTCTGCAGATACGAGCAAAGGAAGTCCCTCTTAATCCGTTTGCACTTGCACCACAATCTGACCTTCTTGTTGCAGTCTTCTCCGCCTTTGCATCCTCCCGGATGACAATCGTTGACGCAACGGTGGCCGCACGAGTACTGAACAAAGAAACACATTATGGTTCTTGTTTAGAGAAATCAGAACTTACGTGTATCTTATCGCAGAGATATATTAATTACGTTTTTCGGACACTGATTTCCGCACTTGAGCAACTCGTCACGTTCCTTACTCGTTGCGGACGTCAGGCTGACGCACTGGCGGTAGAGGGTGCTGATACCGCAGTGGCACATGATCCGCACTAACTGCTTGCACGGCCTACACGGCGCTGGATGACAGGGTTGCGGGCATGCGTGCGTACAGCCGGGTGGCCGCGCAAACAGGCACTCCTTCTCGCATTCCATGCACGAGGTGCCACCGTCGAATTCCGCGTTGGACGTTCGTACCTTGTGGCAGGTCAATTCGCAGGTGTGATTCTTACAGGGCAGCAATCGGCCGCAGGCTCTACCGCACGAACTCGGTCTCGACATGTGACACGGCCAGGGGCGCGTCTCGTGATCGCCGAGGCAGGTCACGGGCACGGAAACTTCGCACGGTGGACACGGTAAGGTCTTCAACTCCATGACGTCCTTCGTTGGCTTCTCCCAAGGGCCGGCAGGCTGTGCCTTCATCCCATTCGCTCTCGCCTTCACCCAGACCTTCGTGTGGCAAGTGGCCGGGCAGGAGTGGCCGCATCTCTTGTACGTCATGCCGCAGATCTTTTTGCACGGCGGGCAGGGCCCGTGGTGGCACTTGTGCGTTTCCCTCTTGGGGTGGTGGCAGATAGGCGGAATCTTGCAGGACTTGTTGCACGGTGGCGGCCTGATCCTCTTCTTCGTGCCGCATGGTACTGTTATCTTGCTGCCGCCGCATCGGCACTGTATAACGTCCGTTCTCGTGCACGGATAGCAGGGACCGCTGTGGCAAGGCATAGCGCACTTGTGCTTGCGGCACTTGAGCGTGTTCTCGCACGTTTTCTCGCAGGGATTCGACGTGTTCCTCGACGTGCAATCGCAGCACTTGCGGTTGCACAGGTGCCTACCGCACAGGCGCATCTGCGTACACTTTTTGTTACAGTGGAACTCCTTCGCGCAGGCGATCTCCTTCGTGTAACCGCCGCATCGGCACGCCTTCGTCACCACCTCCAGACACTGGCCGCAACGATCCGCGTGGCATCTCATGTTGCACAAGTGCGAGCCGCAGTCCAGCAACTTGCCGCAAGTGTCGCCGCACGTCGGCACTTGGTGCTGCCTGCACGAGACGTCGTAGCGTTTCTTTCCGCATGGACAATACCTGTTCTTCTCCAGAAGACAGTTGCCGCAATCGCCAGGCAAGTGGCAAGTGCTCTCGCAGGTGTGCACGTTGCAGGAAAATTTTCCTGTTGCAAGGTTTGTCGCAGATCCATGTACCCTCGTAGCAGCTGCCTTCTGCTTGACTACTCTTGCAACGACATTTCAGCAGCATCGCCTCCATGCAGGGCGGACAGTCGCCGCTGTGACACAAGTTCTTGCAAGCGTGAGAGCAGGAGTCGTACTTCTTGTCGCACACCGTCCCGCAGCTCCAGTTCTTGGCGTTGCAACGGCGCGGCTGCGCCGGTAGCTTGTCGCAGTAGCACTTGACCGACACCATTTTGCCGCACGGTGGACACGGACCAGGATGACAGAGCAACACGCACCTGTGACCGCACTCCGGTTGCAAAGATTTGCCGCAGGCCTCGCCGCAGGAGTGCGGGATGATCCATGGCTGATACGGCGGATCACTAGTTTTTTTACAGAAGCATTCGTACGATCTTGGAATCTGATCCTGCTCATATTCCATGCGACACTTTGGACTGCAACATGAGTATATCGGATATGTACTCTATTAATGAATAATTTCTATTTATTTTTAATAAATTAGTAATTATCAATTTATTCTGTAGTTTTATTAACAGATATTTTTACATACTTCATTTGGAAGGTGCCAGCATACGTACCATGCCCAGATGGGTGCGATTCCTTTAGCCCGTTTGTAACTCAAACTGTCGTTGATCCAGTGCAAGATACAGGGCATGTGTAGAAATGCGTAACACTTGTCGCAATTCCATATCTGTAAAGTAATTGAATGATGAAATTTAATATTATATATAATATTATGTTTAGAAAGAGAGCAATATACAATTAAGTATTTAATAACATTACATATTACGATATACAATGCAACACAAATGCTACATACTGGATCTGTTTTCTTAACGGTTGATATGCATATCAAGCAGACAGCGCTACTGGATTGGAAGGAATTGACTAAATACGATATCACTTTTTCCGCATCTGTGCCTTGTCCTTGATACGCTAGCAATACTTTGTCCACAACATTCTGAATGTCGTCTTCGTTCGTTTCATCTTCTTCTTCGCTGGACAAGTTCAGTAATGCATTAGCCTCCAAGTGTCTCTCAATGGACAATTTATTTTGCTCCTGAGCTCTCTTGAATTTCTGCATCTTGTTCTAAGATTTTACATCATAAATGAATAACACAACTCAGAAGGCTATTATCGCAATTATAACGTTATACGTATGAAGATAATATTCTGTTCACGGTACTCGATATTAGAGAAATGTTGCTATCAGTAATTGAGTAACAAAATATATCTTTTGTGATTCATAAAATACATTGTATTTTAGCAAAAGTACTTACCTGGTACTTAAAAGTATGACTCTGGTACTAATCCGCTCGAACAATGGGTACTTGCAATAACCGGCAAATTTATTCGTTTCTTCTTGATACCGTCAGGATATAATTATTAGGTACATATAACCACATCATCTTGATGCTTACCAAGCTACTCTACTCCTTTCTGGTTTTCGTCCCTTTTATAGCGATAAACCGTAATTAATTGTTGTTCTTAAAGCATTCTTAATAAATACTTTTTTACCACTGAATGCACATAATTCTATTTATTCATTATCACGTACGCACATTGTATGTCCAGTACATATATCCACGTAATCGTCAGTAATCGTTGAAAAAGACACGCACATGTGCGAAGCAGAGAGAGATAAATATCCATAAATATCACACACTGATTTTACCACGCATCGCAAGGTGTCGTTAAGATCAAACAATGGTACTTTAGGCACCGACAGTAGGTAAAAAGTCGACTGATATTAAAAAATTGTTTTTTTTATAATCGAATTTTATATTCAAGATTGTATTCATGTAAGATGTTGTTCAATAAAATAAGATCTTAATATAAGAATGGACTGTAATTATTTTTGTTAACCATTCATAATTGTTTTGACTTTTCTTATTTTTTATATGAGTCTTACATTGCCATTCGGTGTTGTAAATAATAACATTTACGTGCGCAAAATGCTGCAATGCAATTTTAATAACACTTGTAGTGAAATTAACAGAAGAGTTTTATGGGTTCCTTATACTATAAAATCTTGGGAATTTATATATCTAGGCATTTATAAATCACTTGTTTTACATGGTATAAATTGTGCTTGTGTAATCTGTAAAAATACAAATATCAAACGTTACTGTAGATAACGTGCGTAACACTAATCTCAGAAGTGTCAGACTTACATTTACATCCTAACTTCAGTGGCAATGAGATCGAACACTAAAGCTACGTTTGCGACGTTAAAATGTTAAAACGTAACTAGTGTAGCTGCAATATGCGAAGTAAATTTGTGCTTAATCTAATGTTGAACCGCATAGTTCGCCCGTAACAAATACATGGTATATTTTGTATATGTCGGACGAGGCACTTGATACAATATAATTAATAATTGATACAATGTAATTAATAATTGATAAACAGTATGAATTATATATTGAAGGGAATGTTGCATTGAAATTTTTTCTACAGTATAAACTTAGATTTCATAAACATAAAGTATGCTATTAACAGATGTTTGTATATATATATATATGTAATACAAATGTATAATATTCACAGAAATATATAATACATATATTATATGCATATACTTAATTACATAACTAAAATTGTGTGCACGATCATTTTCGAATGAGGAAAGTAGAGTACCTAAATAAAAAATGTTTCTTATTTTGTGCTTCGTTTTTCTTTGTTATCTGCTACAATAATGTTTCACTATCTTACAAATGCACGATTACGAAGTGCACTTAAATTTTTTTACAAACGTGTATTAACCTTGTAAAGTAATATAAAATATCTGATATTTACACACAATACATATAAAATATATAAATGTTTTTTTTCATTCGTGTAACAAACATTTTGTTCTTATGGACGGATAGTATTCACCTCAAGTGTTAAATTAATTGCTTAATTGCGTAAAAGCTTTATACTTTTACTTTTATAATAAGAAATATTAGAAGTCGATCATTAACTTAATGATCTTATATATGCAAATGGCATTGTCCTACAATCACATCGTTTAAAATACAAATGGGACTAAATAAGTTTTGATTTGCAGATACATATTCACATTTTAGTAAATATTGCTAAACAAATTTGCACAATATATTAATCAACAGTGAATAGAATTTTGTCATTTATAATAAATACCTAGTGGTATCACGTTAATTCATATGCAATTGTAATGCATATGTTCAACTATTCTTTCACATTTCGTTATGCAATTTCCAAAATTGTGATATTATTTTTTGTATCTTTAAATTTAATTTATTGACATGAAATTTGTGAGAACGAATAGTATGATTTTCCTTTAAAAAAACCAACATTAAAAAAAACCTAGGTATAAAAAAATAAATAAAACTGTTGTCAATGTGTACTGGTAACTTAACTATTAGACGGCCGTTTGCGGTACTCCCTGTACTAAAAGTGTCTTGCTTTTAGCTTTCGGCAGTGCGGTTTGACTCATCGTCTTCGTTAGTTTGGGTTGACCATTAGGCGAGCTTGTAACGAAACCTTCCGACCTCATGTCCTTCAACGAGACGTTTGAGTTGCTTCGTAATGAGGGTGTAGAGCTGAACTTCCTATTGTGCGCTAAACGTTCTTGCAATCTCGCTTCGTTTTGACGTGGTATTCTAGACTTCACTGTCGGTACATCGCGATATTCATATATATTCTCCTTGGACGAGCGCGTTAAATTCTCGATTCCCTCGGAGTGCTCATCCTCTCGTACCATCAGGATGTCTCCGCTATAGTAGTGATCGGATTGTCTGTAAAATGGATAATATAGATTAATACTTATCTTATGCATTTGGATATAAATTGCACAAAATTTATATATGCATTTTATTTTATTTTTATATCTCTGCTCCTTCTTTTATAAAAATTAGATAATAATATTATATGATTATGTAATAACATAATAATATACGTAATAATTATATAAGTGACACGTGCAATTAATAAAGCATATATGCGCGACGTAGGCATATTGTGCAAAAGTGTGCATAAAATATTTTCTATTTTCTAGATGATATGTAAATACCTGCACGCATCCTATAAGCTGCCTTTGTTTTGCTAATTTTAAGCGAAAACAGTGTTAATTAGCGATTTTTCCTCTCAGGAATGGTTACGTAAATATAGAATAAAAAAATTCTCCAGTTTGTCAATTTTTGTATCCGTCAATACCAGAACCACTCACCGCATGCGCTACCGTTCGGTGCAGCGAATCAAGCCACCGAGATAAGCTGATAGTCACATGGATCATTTGGTTCTGTTTACCTTTCCTTACCTTTTGGCGTTACGCCAAAGCATGCAGCACACCACGGAAAGTACGAGCAGCAGCAGGCACGCCGTCGACATCGACCAGAACGCGATTTGAAGCGGTTGTTTCGGCTCCCACCAATACTGTAACACAGAAATTATATAAATACGATTGATGTGACGTAATAAGAACGTGACTGTATATTGTGCCGTTACAGTATCTTACTTCGGTGACAGGAGGATACGTGGGAACGAGGTGGCCAATAACAGTCGGCAAGTACATAGACCAAAAGGCGCTCTCCGTTTGGCGATAGTTGATCTGGATCGAGCTGTTGAACGTCGTGTTGATATTGAGATAGCGCAATTGCCCGTGACGGGCGAGGTCAAAATGCAATCCCAAGATCTGCGAGGGCGTCGGATTTCTGGAACGAATAAAAAAATTAGCTTGAAATCTGCGAATTTTGACGGGTCGACAGGTCGAATCATCGTTCACTAGGTACGCACCCGTACGTTGCGAAATTAGAATACGCCTGCATGAAAAAGTGGCTCATGTTACGATCATTGTCCGTCCACATGTCTCGGTTCAGCTTGAACTTTTGCGGGAAGAATTCTGCGTCGATAACGACGTTCACGTTACAACATCTTACTTGATATAAAAATTAATTACTCTTAAATTGCAAATGTGTAATAAAGGAAACACACCAACATCCATGAACGGCGCCCCTGTTAGCCAAAGAAGCTCCGTGTCGTGAGGCACTCTCATCCATTGCGGTGAATTGAGCGCTTCTATCGAGGTGTTTAGGACGTACAGGTAGGTCGGCACGTGCCTCTCCACCAATAGCTTTGCGATTTTGTCGTTCGGTGCGACGTAATGGAAATCGGACAGAAGCTAAAAATGAACAGTAACAATCGACATATCAATGACGTGTCACGGGAATTAACTTCGTTATCCCCTCATCACTTACACTTATGAACTGATCACGTATATGCGTGACGTTTTTCGGATCTGGCCAATAGGTGTACATGTACTTGATCGCCTCGAAAACGCCATGCGGATTCAGAGTGTAGTTGTACTGAAGAACTAGTTCCCAGACCTTTTGATCGAATAAGTCAGAATCTATTATGTACCGATTTCGTGCTAAGGTAACGTTGTTCTCTGCAAAATGAAAAGCGATAAATAGCACATAACACGACACAAGTGCAGCAATTTACAGTAACGAACAGTGGTCTAATGAACCTAAATAATGCATAAAGAAGCATCAATTGAACGAAACTGGAATTAACGAAACGATTGCCGACGTACTTATGATAAATGCCGCTTCCTGCGTCGTGACGCCGGCCATGTACGCTAAATCCTTCCTGTACTTGCGAGCCTTGATGCTCTCCTCCGGTTTCTCCGCGAAAAAGTGCCAGTCGGACATCCTCCAGTCCTCGTACCAGGTATCCTCCGGTATCGTGAAGTTGAAGTCTAGCACAGGTGCCCACGGGAACATGCCGACATGTGGTTTCAATTCGGAATTGCCCAACTCGAGGAAACTGCGTCCGTCCTTCAGGCACTGCACCAGTTTCCAACTGCTCTCTATGCTGCAACCTAGCGACTCCGCGAAGACTCGCGATGTGTTCTGCGCTCGGTACTTGTCTATTATCACCGCCCAATCGGCTAGCGCTGAGCCTGACTGCGCTATCACTTTAGACACCATGTGCCGAGTTCTATAACAAAACGAAAAAAAATTACTTTTAATTGAATCGATCATAGAATTCAATGATAGAATGATTGTAGGACTGATCAATAACAGAATTGTAGGACAGACTAAAAATTGTCGAACGTGAAATGTTTATGCGAATTACCTAGGCGCGACCATTAATAATCCTGCGCTGGCTGCTCCAGCACCTGGTCCGAAGAGCGTTATAGCCTCGGGATTACCATTAAAAGCCGCTATATTGTCGTAGACCCATCGTAATGCCATAGCTTGATCGAGAATACCATAGTTGCCAGGGCTATTCTCATCGCCGGTACTTAAAAATCCTAGAAAAGAGCGTCGTGGAAACGATTAATCGGTATTTACATTTTAAGTAATTCTTGAAAAGAAACATTTATACATTTATTTCCAAACAATAGAAAAATCTTTGAACATTAATCCACTCACCAAGAGCTCCGAGACGATAGTTGATTGATACCACTACAACATTGTAAAACGCGGACAATATATGAGCCGGGAACAGGTTACTGGCTCCGTGAGTGAACTCGCCGCCATGTATGTAGAACATCACCGCGTACTTGTGTGCTAGTCCAGAAGCAACCTGGCAAGATCAATCTCGTTGTTCAATCAGATTATTTAATTGAGGTATACGCTTATCCCTAAGTACGATTATACTTACCGAGGGTGTAAAGATATTTAGGTACAAGCAATCTTCATCGACATCTCGCACACCTTTGGTAGCACCAGTATATTCACTGGGTTGTGGGCAAGCCGGCCCCCAATCGACTGCTTGCAAAAGTTGCCACCCTCTAGAAACAGAAATAAATTATACATTTCCTTAATACAAATATGTCACTAAACGTTAGGTACGGTGGAATATTTCTGCATGAAAAATTTCTATTCTTTAATAATATTTACAGATTTGGATAATTCATCCTCTGAGATATTTTATATCTACCTGTGAGGCCTGGGAGGTTTGAAACGACCTTCCCTGGTAGGCGGTAAGGCATAAGGTATGCCCAAGAATACATTGACAAGTTTCGTGACTCTTTCCACCGCTATGTTCCAAGGTCTGTGCCTCGCATGGGGATCGTCATACAATTGAACCTTGAATCCTTGCACTTGACCATAATTTGTATTTACCAGCACGTCTCTGTCCCTAAAGTGCTTAGAATCCGGTCTTTCTTTTCCTTGAAGATCTTCGCGCCAACCGCCCAATATTCCTGGTAACGGAAATCTTGGCGTCGTACCCTTTAAAATAATTATTATTTAATTAATGCTCTTACTAAATCTGTGTTTGGCAATATAACAAATTTCTTGACAAATAAAATAAGATTGTTATAAATTATATCACTTTACCTCTAAGAAACTAATAAACTTAATAAATTAATAAATTGGTCAGAATTAATAATCTATAAAGTAAATTCAGAAGCAGCGATAACATGATTTCTGAAGAAATTATTAATTTCCTGATACGTTTTGATTCATTTATAGTATAAATTATGACAGGGTATTCGATATTTAATAATGTCTCCTTATCTCTTTTAAATTTATCTAATTTTGCACTTAAATATCAGAATCAAAAGATTAAATTAATTAATAAAAAGTGTCTTAAATATTTCCTCACTTCATAAAGGTACCGATCTTCAGGAGCCCTCGTAGGTCCTCTGTAAACAGGGTCCAGGTAGCTGGGCTGATAGCCATACCTCCTGTCCTTGTACACGTAGGTTCTATAGCCGGACACATCTTGCGGCACGTACACACCGTCGCGATTGTAGTATCGGCTGCCGGACGAGATGGAGTCCTGGGCAAACGCGGCGGCAGCCGTCAGCAGCAGGCACGAGCAACAACGGACAACGGCGGCGCGTCCCACCGCGGACCCGCGCTGTCGTCCACGCGCGGCCATGTTCGCGCGTGCGACACGCGCGCGGAGCGGCTCTCGTGGGCGCGCAGGTGTGGCCGAGGGCCGCGTATGCGTGCGCGCGCGTCGCGTCGAGCCTCCGACGCGAGGAAACGCTGCGCTGACTCGCTCACGGACGCGGAGCGGGTGAAAGCGAGAGTCCTTGAGCCAATTCAGCGATCCTTGATCGACGATCTTGCTGGATCAACCGTCGATTAATATCGAAACAGGAAATCACAGCGGGACGAGCCGAGGCGTCGCGTGATCGTGGTTGCCTGTGCAGATCGTACACCTACACCCGTGCGAGTAGCTGGAGTCCTCCGGCACGCGCTCGCGCCGTGTTCACGCCGAGGACCGCGAGCGCTCTCGTTTCACACAGCAGGCACGCGTTTCGCTGCTACGAAACGTCCTCCTCGTCGGGTCGAGCGCCCGGAAGCGTCTCCGCACGGCCAACACCCTGTATCGTTCCCCGTCGCCGCTCGAACGCGGTCGCTTCGCGCGCACTCGAGGTGGCTTCGCCGTGCGTCGTCTATCGTCGCACGCCACGCTCTGCCCTCCTCTCTCGCTCTCCCCTTCCGCGTCTTTCCTCCCCTCGTCGATGATACGAAATGTCACGATCCGTGCTGCAAGAAAGCCCCCAAGGTGGATTAATGAACGGAGAACGAAAGCGAAAGGCGACAGCGTGTACTTACGATAACTATACGAGTTATCGTTAAAAGAAATAGTGCCCAGCAAACGCAAAATATAACTATTATATAACACAGAAGTAACGCGTAATATAACAACTGTTATATGTTATTAATGTTGAGGTTGCATAATTTACATACCGTATATTGACAATCTATAACCCTTATCGCCTTTCGTGATACATCGATCTGTCTTCTTGCATAGCACGTAACACTAGATTCATTCTGCACATATGTGGAAACACGAAATTTACTTATTGTGAAAATATTTTTATCTGCAGATATATTATTTGACAAATATGTGACAATTACGCTTATCTCAAGACATATCGATACTCCTACCCAAGGAACACACTGAAGTCAAGAAAGAGTCAAAATGACTTTATTTTGATTCGAAATAGCCATGATTTTCCATGTGACGAAAATTTGATTTATCATGATATCATCACATACGCTGCTCAGTGACGAAAAAATGATCGATTTTACGCTGGCCCTGCAAATTTATAGTAATGTGAAAATGATTTGAAAATGATAAAAAATTCTCAAAATTATATATTCCCGTCAAACACGAAATATAACTATTATATATAACACAGAAGTAACGCGTAATATAACAACTGTTATATGTTATTAGTGTTGAGGTTGCATAATTTGCATACCGTATATTGACAATCTATAACCCTTATCGCCTTTCGTGATACATCGATCTGTCTTCTTGCATAGCACGTAACACTAGATTCATTCTGCACATATGTGGAAACACGAAATTTACTTATTGTGGAAATATTTTTATCTGCAGATATATTATTTGACAAATATGTGACAATTACGCTTATCTCAAGACATATCGATACTCCTACCCAAGGAACACACTGAAGTCAAGAAAGAGTCAAAATGACTTTATTTTGATTCGAAATAGCCATGATTTTCCATGTGACGAAAATTTGATTTATCATGATATCATCACATACGCTGCTCAGTGACGAAAAAATGATCGATTTTACGCTGGCCCTGCAAATTTATAGTAATGTGAAAATGATTTGAAAATGATAAAAAATTCTCAAAATTATATATTCCCGTCAAACACGAAATATAACTATTATATATAACACAGAAGTAACGCGTAATATAACAACTGTTATATGTTATTAGTGTTGAGGTTGCATAATTTGCATACCGTATATTGACAATCTATAACCCTTATCGCCTTTCGTGATACATCGATCTGTCTTCTTGCATAGCACGTAACACTAGATTCATTCTGCACATATGTGGAAACACGAAATTTACTTATTGTGGAAATATTTTTATCTGCAGATATATTATTTGACAAATATGTGACAATTACGCTTATCTCAAGACATATCGATACTCCTACCCAAGGAACACACTGAAGTCAAGAAAGAGTCAAAATGACTTTATTTTGATTCGAAATAGCCATGATTTTCCATGTGACGAAAATTTGATTTATCATGATATCATCACATACGCTGCTCAGTGACGAAAAAATGATCGATTTTACGCTGGCCCTGCAAATTTATAGTAATGTGAAAATGATTTGAAAATGATAAAAAATTCTCAAAATTATATATTCCCGTCAAACGCAAAATATAACTATTATATAACACAGAAGTAACATGTAATATAACAACTGTTATATGTTATTAATGTTGAGGTTGCATAATTTACTTTGTAACTGCAATATAACTGCGTTATAAAACTGTTATACATTGGTTATAATAATATAACAGTAATATAACTGAAATATGCGATATTATATAACTGTAATATTTGCATATTATGTCTATGTTATGTATCATTTTTAACATTCAGATGTCGAGTTGTCCGGTAGATGGCTTCGTTTCTCGCATGGAAAATATAATACAAGATATATATAGGAACGGTGATCACGGCAGGGCACAACTTGTATCGTAAGTCCATTTCTACGATGAAGTGGTACATTTTTGAACGAATAATAAATAAGAGGAAAGTACGAACTTGTACATAACGTTTAAGAAAATAAATTAAACATGCACCTGTGGTTGTAGAGAGAGGAAGAAAGAATAAATAATATATATTCCATTTATGTAACATTTAAATAACATTTTAGTAACACGTTATATTATTGGTATATTACTGCAATTTCGTTTGAGTGGGAAATTACAACTAACATATACGTTACATGTAACGAACATGTTACATCGCGTGTTACATTCTGTTATATTATGGCAATATCATTGTTATATGACTGTGTTTGCTGGGTGTTAGCATTATAGTCTAGGTCTTGTACGAATTTTATATCGATCGATAGAAATGATTACGAATTCTAAAAATATTTTTATTTATTGTAATAACTGGTGCGTAATTTGTAACACTGTAAATTAAAAGTAAAAATGTCTCGATACCCATACAGCACAGAAGCTTGCACCAACATTGCAGCAACGTTGCAACGTTGCAAATTGCAATGCAACAGTACAAAGACATTGCAGAGATATATATCCGCAAAATACCAGCACACTTGTAGCAACATGACATTAATATTTCGGAAACATTGCACAATCAAAATTTGTAATTAATTAATATTAATAATTCATTTTATTAAAACATTGGAGTCTTCCTATCCTAACGAGATTCGTCCAAATCTATTCGACCAATGATGTGTGATGGCCAGAATCTGAGCTCGGTAATGTATATGTGCATGCGGTGTTTGTCTCTTTCGACTATCTAAAGAACATGTTGGTTGTACGACGCGAGCATCATTCTAAAAGAAAGTAGTTACGTAAAAGAAAAAGGTAAGTACTTTTTTATAATATTATGTCTAATTATAGCACTTGTGTGCTGTTAATCTTGTATCTATTAATTATAATAGAGAATCACTCTATTTGCCTATCTCACGGTTTATATCACTATAACTTCAAAATTATGGAAATTCATTAGAAAACTGCATATTAATAGTTGTAATATTTTTAATAACTTTTTCTGTTATAGAAGCTGTTCGTGAAATACACAATCATGCCACTGATGCAGAAATTGCTGAATGCGTTTCCAACTGGCTTGCTCAAACTCCGGTTAGGATTGAGAGATCAAAGTATGTCATTTTACATATAATTCTATACATACTTGCAGTATGTATATTTTTATGTAATTTTATGCTAATGTATGAATTTTAATTCCTATTTTATTTTTACAGGCAACATACAAACAAAAACGAAGAAGATTCAATTATTTAATTAAAGGAAAAATATTTTAACATAATTAAAGAAAAAATAATATCTCAAGAAGAGGATTTTTAAGTTTTTTTTTATAAAGAACAGTTACTTTTTTATAACAAAAATAGAGAAAATGTTTATTTCATTTTTTATTACTATTGTTATATTACATATAATTGTCTATTTATGTTAATAAATAAAAATATTGAAGTTATATAAATAAAAATATTTAAAGTATATAATAATGAATAATTATAATTATTGCAAATTCATTACATTGCAATATTATTATGACGTTTCGTTGCAATGTTCCGAAAAGCGGACATTTTCACATTCCTGCAATCCCATAGCAATGCTGCAGAAACATTTCGCAGTGAATTTGCAATGTTGCTACGTTGCGGTGGAAGATTCCTGCAATATATATGCAATCTTTTCGTGCTGTATGGGTAGTTTTGCGAAGGAAGCATTTTGTATACGAAACATCGCTTTGTGCATTAAACTATTATCTATTATCGAAAATATCCTCTATTTTACTGATCAGCAAAGATCAAATTATAAATATGGAGTTATTAATTCACTTTCTATCGAACTTGACAATAAATAATGCGCGAAATATAATATACCTACACGTCGCCGTAGGAATATAATTTTACAGAAAAAAAGACTTACGGGCCGCATGTAGCTACTTCCACCGCTATTAACCGACTATAACTGACTATAACTGTGTCAGTAGTACCTTAGTCACTACGAGAAAAGGTGACGTGTGTATCGATACGTCAATCTTGCTCATTCAGAAAAACGCACCTTCCACTATCTCCTTACGAGAGACGGAGATTAAGATCGTTTACGTTGCACGCTCGAAGCCAGGTGATTTGGACGAAAATGCGCGTAAGCTCGATACGCAGCACGGTGCGCTCACCTACTGTTTGCTGACTACGGTAGGTATAACGTTGCAAAGGGCAGTGGCCGGACCTTACTGAGCCGTAATGATGTCGTCGCGTGCACGTACGTCGCCGCAATGGGTCGGCAACGGGCCGCCCACGCGCCCGACAGCAACGGCAGTTGCGAAAATGCGCCGGATGCGCATGATGTGCGGAAGAACGGGAGCATTGATGAAGGGGCATAGGGTAAGCAGCATATTTATGGGATTGCGTATCGAGCGAATTGCACCCGCGGTTCGGCGTTTTCATACCAAGCGAGGTCCTTGAAAGCGAAGTTACACAATTATAAGATATGATAGTGTAACAATTATGTAATGATTTATACTTGCGAATTAAATTCTGCGGCAGAAGGATGAGGTTCAGACAGCACGTAAATTATGCTATACTTGGAACCTACGAATAGTTAAAAAAAATGTTATTAAACTACTAATTTAGTTTTTAAAAATTAATGATTATTAATTATCATTTATATTTAAAATAATGAGAAAGGCTTTAGAATAAAAAATTAATTTTATATTTTATATTAATTTTATATGTTATAAATATATATACATTTTCCGGTAATATTTTCTCGCAAACAATTGATATGATTTCTCTCTATTTAAATTTTATATTTTTCAAGCTTTTCGAATTTATCGTTTGAGTAAATCAAATATTCAGTTTTATTTATCAGAACCGCGAATGCGTTAAAAAGTTTTTACTTCCTTTTCTATGGTTTTATTGGTTTGTGGTTTGTTTATGAATTTGTGGTTCAGATTTTCAATTTCAAACTTTTGAATTTTTTCGCAGAAAATAATAAAAATTAGTGAAAGTCATGTATGAGAGAACGGATGGCCTAACTTGCTTTCCTTCCCTTCCCCATCGCCAATTTTAATTTATACACGCCCTTGCAAAAGAATGTCGCGTGAACGGATGTGTTTCACAATGAGCAGTTAGCTCGTGCAGCTCCATGAGCTTTATCAGCTATAGTTTTACCTGATGCGAGATTAGATATTAAAACCACGGTGATGGGGATAATAAGTGTACGTATTACGAAGCCAGGCATTCATGACATATTTTATCATAAATGCGACTATCTAATCCTTGTTGCTTTCTTGCAAATGAGATTTGCAAATTAGACCGATAAGACCTTTAGTCGGAAAGCTACGCACATTCGGTACTAAACACAGCATTAAATATAAAATGAGATACTGAGCTTTTATGCGCAATAAAATGAAGTTATGGTTAACATTCTATATAATTTTATAATTGTCACCATTTTACTTCAAAATATAGAATAAAAACTGCCTCGGCGTTCCTCGCGTATGAATCATGCGTCTCGGACCTCAGTCTTTATGACTCACGAGTTTATCAGCTGAATTAAGTATTAATCATTCGTCAGTGGAGCAAATATAACATAAGGAAGTGCGAAATGCGAGATTCATCGTAAGATTTAGAAAATTGTCAATTGGAACTCGGAGTACCACCAGCATGCGAAAACATTAGATCGAGACTTCGAAATGAGAGACATAAATGAGATTTAATGACATTTATTCCTATAATAAGGCTTTAAACTCTACAAGAAACTTATTAACGGATACAGCAGGAAAAATCGTGTAGGAAAGATTCTGCGAATGACTGTCACTTACGGGAATACGCATTCCGCCGAATGCCGCACGCATTCTGCTATGCACCATGATGAATACGATTGCGGCGATGAGTCGCAAATTCGGAAGATGAATAATTCAAAGACGACCGAAAGACAGCGAGCTTATAGTCCTAATCCGTACAGCAGCTTTGTAAAAAAAAGGAAGAAATTGTAAGAAGCAAGCAAAAGAAAGAATCTATGTTTTATATTAAATTTTATAAAAAACTTGCAAAAATTAAAGAAAATTTCTATTATTGATTAGTTTTATTAATGTTTCGGTTGCCATAAGGTTCAAGTTAAGAATAACTTGAAATCAAATCAACGTAAGTAAAATATCCAAAATAATGGACGCAATTGGTCATCATTCCCCTCGATATATTCGATTACGATTAGATTGCGTGTGATCAGCCAATGAATTTTCGAGATAAATATTCCAGTGTGATGCCGAACGGCTGGTTATTGGAATAAGAGTCCCATGGAATTTTAAGGCTCAATAAACAGAGGAGATATCATAAAGATATCGGTTGATATTTGAAGACACATATTATGAGGAAAGCACACTCGCATCGCGCCAGCATCGTCCTAGTGATGAAGCGAATATATCTCTCCTCCCGTTCTCATTTTACTCCCCCGCGCGTGTAAGTTCTTCAATTTACCGTAATTGGTGAATTTATTATCGTTCCACAGATGCAACTTCGACTATACGCCGGTACAGTCCCACTGAAGAGTCAAGTAGCTTTAATTACGGCGAGTTGCCGCGCACTGTCCTCTCTTGGAATCATTAAGCTAGCTGGAGCGGGCTGGTCTGAAATAACATACGGAGATAAGTCGTAAAATGATACTGTAGCAAATAAATGATATAACGTATACCGTGGAGTCGCAGTTTTTCAAATTTTGACTTAAACACATTTAACCCTTCGTGGTCACTCGGGGTCCAAAAGACCCCAACGAAAGTTTAAGGCTTTATATCTTTCTGTTCTAAATTGAAAATTAACTTTTTACTGCCATTTACCGGTAGCTTCAAGTACTCTTTTTCCGTTCTAATGCTAGGTATCGCCCGCAGCGCACTAGTATAGAAATAGCAATTATTCAAATAACATTTCCCGCGTGCTGGGGTCTTCCGAACCCCCTGTGTGACCAACTTGTAATTTGGTATCCAAAATTTGGAAAATTTTGTTTTTGTGATTTTCGCACATATTATCTGTGGAAAAACGTAAGTGCAAGTTTAAAGACCGAGTCATTTTTTTCTACAAAGGTTATAAGCATTTATTTACACTTATAGATGGCATATGATTTACGGAGTCGTGAGTTTCAAAATTCCTTGTTGAATGACATTGAAAATACAAATAATTATTAACAATACTTGTAATAATAATAATGTTCTATGTTATATAAACACCCAGATAGCAGAGAGAGTTCAAAAAGAATTCACTTGTATGTCGCCAATTCTGAGTTCATTTTCAGATGCAAAAAGAATTCTAAGAACTCTTTTTGCATCTGAAAATGAACTCAGAATTGGTGACATGACAAATGAATTCTTTTTGAACTCTCTCTGCTATCTGGGTACACTTATTTTTCCATAATTGTAGATTTTATTTATCTCGAAAATGATCCACTTTAAGTCTGAAAATAAATACCTTTTTTGAAACGTGCATTATAGTACTATTTTTTAAATTAAAGTATTACATCTCCACAATATGACCCTAAATTTCTATCGCAAAATAATAAAAATTTAAAAAGTTATAATTTGTTTAGTGAAAAACTCGGTTTTTCACCATTTGTAAATTCGTGAATTGTTTTAGTTATGTTACAATTAAAATTTGCATAAAAAGCCTATTTCTCTTTGTTATACAAGCTTTCAAATTTATTATGTAATTTTGTAATTCAAATTGGATGAATAGTGTAAACACGGCAACCATTTAAAGTTGGTGGGGTCTATTGGACCCCATGTGACCATTACGTGATTTTCTAGAAGTGTGACCACGAAGGGTTAAACACATTTTTTATATATTATTATGTACACATATAAAAAGAATTAAATATGAACAATGCTTTTGTGATCTGTTAGAAAATAAAATTGGAAGATAGAGATCTAACTTGATACTTGAAAAATGATATATTCAGCTGCCACGATCGCACGCTTCAGTTCTTGAAACCTGACTTGAAGCAGAGGTGACAGGACACTTGTCCGATTTATAATAAAAAGAAACTCTGGAAGACTTCTTTTACGTCACAGCCAGGGGGTATTTTTATATCTTGATTAGATTTTACACGCGAGTGTCATTTATGACAAAATCGGACAATCGGACGGATTTTCTGGCGCGGAATTTCCACCAAACCACTCGGCTCTCGGCGTGTCCTCGCTATTGTCGTAGATCGTTTCGCGGTCTGGCGAAAATTTGCATCTCTATACGGGAATAGTCGAGCTGACATAAACCAGTTTATCATACTAACTTTTCGAGCGCGAAAACGTGACACGTGAACGCGATCAAATTCGCAACGACATTCCGCAGCACGCGGATCGTTTCGATTGTCATCGCGTATTGTCGGCTTTGTCGATCGGCTGTGCGGTTGACACGCGGCTGATGCGCGAGAAATCAAAATGTGCTGGAAAATGCAAATGCAAATGCAAATGCAAAACGTACGACTACCAAAGATGATCGTCCAGATTCGTCGTCCGCCACGACGAAATCTATAAATGGGCGTCATTTACGCTCGTTGTTCATGCCCTGTCGTGCGTACATCCCTTTTTTGTGGGAACCTGGACATCTCTCTCTCCCGTGGCGCGATTCGAACTCGTGGGAATAAAGAGTCGCCGACCTGTGTCAAGTGCAATACGCGACGCGGCGCGCCGGTTCGTTTATCTAGCTTATTTTCGTCGCGTTCGCAGAGGCGCGAACTAGACGTACGAACTTCACTCGCGCGTCATGAGATACGCGCATGCATGTGGTTAATGATACGCGTGTTTAGACTTAAGTATCTCAACTGAACGCAACACGCGCGTTGCTATCCTTAACCCTTCGTGGTCACACTTCTAGAAAATCACGTAATGGTCACATGGGGTCCAATAGACCCCACCAACTTTAAATGGTTGCCGTGTTTACACTATTCATCCAATTTGAATTACAAAATTACATAATAAATTCGAAAGCTTGTATAACAAGGAGAAATAGGCTTTTTAAACAAATTTTAATTGTAACATAACTAAAAAAATTCACGAATTTAGAAATCATGAAAAACCGAGTTTTTCACTAAACAAATTATAACTTTTTAAATTTTTATTATTTTGCGATAGAAATTTAGGGTCATATTGTGGAGATGTAATACTTTAATTTAAAAAATAGTACTATAATGCACGTTTCAAAAAAGGTATTTATTTTCAGACTTAAAGTGGATCATTTTCGAGATAAATGAAATCTACAATTATGGAAAAATAAGTGTACCCAGATAGCAGAGAGAGTTCAAAAAGAATTCATTTGTCATGTCACCAATTCTGAGTTCATTTTCAGATGCAAAAAGAGTTCTTAGAATTCTTTTTGCATCTGAAAATGAACTCAGAATTGGCGACATACAAGTGAATTCTTTTTGAACTCTCTCTGCTATCTGGGTGTTTATATAACATAGAACATTATTATTATTACAAGTATTGTTAATAATTATTTGTATTTTCAATGTCATTCAACAAGGAATTTTGAAACTCACGACTCCGTAAATCATATGCCATCTATAAGTGTAAATAAATGCTTATAACCTTTGTAGAAAAAAATGACTCGGTCTTTAAACTTGCACTTACGTTTTTCCACAGATAATATGTGCGAAAATCACAAAAACAAAATTTTCCAAATTTTGGATACCAAATTACAAGTTGGTCACACAGGGGGTTCGGAAGACCCCAGCACGCGGGAAATGTTATTTGAATAATTGCTATTTCTATACTAGTGCGCTGCGGGCGATACCTAGCATTAGAACGGAAAAAGAGTACTTGAAGCTACCGGTAAATGGCAGTAAAAAGTTAATTTTCAATTTAGAACAGAAAGATATAAAGCCTTAAACTTTCGTTGGGGTCTTTTGGACCCCGAGTGACCACGAAGGGTTAATAGCTTTTGTTAGAATGCACCATTCATCTTCGTGCGTTTACGTTTGCTGTTTCGTTAGTTTGCCGCGTAAATACGCGCTCTTTTACGCAATAATGAGCGTAACGTGGCACTTATTACTAATTACTGTAATCAGTGAAATAGGTACTTGCGCCGCCTTATCGTGATAATTCATTAACACTCGCAATAATAGTCTTGAATAAATAACTTATACAAATATCTTTATAAAGTTGATAGAAAATTCATTTGATTATATCGGTTACGCTTGGTTTCTAACTTCGCTTAATCCTATCTTAGTAATTCTCCTAGATCGATCGAGATCTGCCATGATTTATTACTATCTAGAATCAGAGGGCTGTCTTTATAGTCTATTCTTATATAACGAGATAGTTTGGAATATACCTTTTATAATACAGCTATCTGATTGGCTAACCAATATTTTAAAATCGTATTTAAGCCTAATACAAGAACGGACTATGAATCCTGTTCAAATATTATAGAAATAATTACATGATTACACAAACCTGCTAAAGAATCGCTTATTTCAAGACAGCAATCTCTTTTTCTCTCTTTCCATGGTATAAGTGTATAATTAACCAATAACATATTCTCTTAATTAATGTACGTGAATGATGAAGAATTGTGAGTTAAGTAAGTTTGTAAACAGTAGTTCGAACCCGAAAGATGTATATACACTCGAAAGATATAAACATGGCTATTTTCCCCAATCCAGCAAGTATTGTATTATTGTTTAAAATTCTCTGAGTCGTTGGGCATGCCTGGCATTGATCACAATATTATTACGACAAATCGATTCCGCTAATCCTTTGGTTGCAAGTTGGACCAAAAAATTTAACACACCTCTTTTATATTTCAATATTAATATATTTAATATTCCAATATAATATTTAATATTCCAAATGTTTTCTACTCCAATTTTGTGGCATAATTATCACAGTATAATTATCACGTAAACGTGATATATACAAGTGTGCGGAAAGGTCAACGTTTTCAGTGCTCAAATTTGGAAAATTTGGAGCAAAGCTTAAAGGATCGGGGTTCGAAGTACCCACCAAAGTCCAGCGGTGGGGTGGTAATAATGGTGGTGCAGTCCAATGATACCGCTGTGCACGCTACATTATACACCAACGCGCGGGCATGGAGTATCAAGAGTGGGGGTGGCGAAGGCGCGTACCCTCCGCGCGGGGCCTGCTTGTCCGCGTCGCTGGCGCGGTCCGTCACTCGCGAGCGCGTTGCCACTGCGGCAGCTTCGGTGCATCCTGCCTGCTGCGGGGTTCGTTTCGCGCCTGTCTCGTCTCGAGTTCAGAGTTGTTCCTCCGAAGGGATTCTCGCGGCCGAAGGGACCACCGAGGACCAAGAACGATTTTCGAGTTTTCACGCCGGAGTAAAACCGTAACTATCGATACCGATCGCGCGGCAACGAGATCGCCTGTGATCACGTGACCGCGGTCCTTTGTACTTTCGTACTCGACGATTGATTGGGAAGTGCCCTCGCGCAATCGCGGCCCGCGCGGGGAACATGTTCTGAGATCGAGGGTACACCCACTTCGACCTTGTCGCCGTTTCTCCTCGACTTGTGTGATCGAACACCGGAAATCGAACGGAAAGATGACGAGCGAGTCACTGGCGCGCGAAGTGGACGCGCACATCGTCACCATCCTCTCGCGGCTGTCGGCGCTGCGGGAGAACAATGCCGCCGACAACGTCGCCGACAGGAAGACACCGATGTCCATCGAGGTACGCAGTCTGGAGTTGTGGCGAGCGGTGGCCGTCGAGTGTCTGGCGACCTTCTTCTTCGGCCTGGTGGTAGCCGGCGCAGCAGCCGCCTCCGCTGTATCCGGAAGCGGGCTCTCTGTACTAGCCACCGCTGTGGCTTCCGGCTTCGCCATTGCCGCGATTTCGCTCATCTTTAGTCATAGGAGCGGTAAGAATGTTAACAATTTAATACTCTTCTATTTGCCGGTTGGTCGACGTTACGTGTCATTTGTACACGTTAATTTCTTTATTATTATATTTATAATTATACAGGGTGTCCCGGGTTTTAACCGACAAACTGCGGGAGCATATTCTACTAGTGGAAATAAGAAAAAATTCTTATATCGAGTTTGCTTAGAAATGCTTTATTACAAAGTTATAAACCAATATTGAAAAGAAATATCAGATAAGTAACAACGGATTTTTTCACAAAAATAAAAATTATCTACGCAATGATTTGGTGACGCATTTCAAAATGTTGTCCTTGCACATCGATACAAGCTAGACATCGACGTAGTACAGAATTTGTTACGGTACGACATTCCTGAAAATTTTGTTGCATCTCAGTAAATGAATTTGTAATTCGTTGCTTTAAATCTATCTGGTACTCTCCTGTTAGGAAATCTACGTTGATACTCTCGTACGGCAGCTCGTGCATTTCCGTCACAGAATCCGTACACGAAATGAGTATCAGTGTATTCCTCATTTGAAAACACTTTTGGCATTCTGATAGTAATTGCTAGTTCACACGACGATTGAAATCTAATAGCTACTGTTGTGAAAGTAACAATCATACTGAATCGTTTCAACATAGTGAACATGAATACATGTGACTACACGTAACATAAACATCTTCGACCTTCCAAATTCTACACTATGTTCCGTTGTTACTTATCTCATATTTCTTTTCAATATTGGTTTATAACTTTGTAATAAAGCATTTCTAAGCAAACTCGATATAAGAATTTTTTCTTATTTCCACTAGTAGAATATGCTCCCGCAGTTTGTCGGTTAAAACCCGGGACACCCTGTATATATTGGGTTGGCCAAAAAGTAATTGCGTTTTTTTTTATATAAATAAAAGGCGAATTTTTCATGGGAAACAAAAACTTTATTAAACAATATATTGTCCATTTTGTTTGATTATCTTTTGCCATTTTTCAGGCAACTTCATGATTCCGCGCTCAAAAAAGTTCTTATCTTTTTCAGCAAAAAACAATTCCAAGAACGATTTGATATCCTCATCAGCAGTAAAGGTTTTACCATTCAAGGCGTTTTGCAAAGAACGAAACAAATGGTAATCTGATAGTGCCAGGTCTGGCGAATATGGTGGATGTGGTAACACGTCCCATCCAAGCTGCAACAATTTTTAACGAGTGACCAAACTTGTACGTGGTCTAGCGTTATCATGGTGAAACACAACACCTTTGCGATTCACCAATTCTCGACGTTTCTGTTTGATGGCATCATTTAATTTATCCAGTTGACGACAGTATACGTCTGAATTAATGGTTTGATTCCTTGCAAGCAGCTCAAAATACACAATACCTTTAAAGTCCCACTAGACTGACAGCATAATCTTTCTTTGGTGAATATCTGCTTTTCAAGTGCTTTGAGCAGGTTCATCACGCTTGCTCCACCATCTTTTTCGTTTGACGTTGTTGTAGACGATCCATTTTTCGTCGCCTGTTATCATACGTTTCAAAAATCGATCATTTTCCTCACGTTTCGAAAGAGAATCGCAGATGTCAATACGCTTAGTGAGATGAATTTCTTTGAGCTCATTTGGTACCCAAATATCGAGCTTACTAATGTATCCAAGTCGTTTTAAATGGTTTTCAACACTCGATTTCGATATGTTAAGATCCTCAGCAATCTCTCGTGTCGTTAAACGCCGATTGGAATCGATCAGTGCCTTTATTTTGTCATCATCAATTTCGATTGGCCTTCCTGAGCGTGATGCATCTTTCACATTAAAATCTGCAGATCGAAATTTAGTAAACCAATTTTGACACTGCCGCAGTTTTAAAGCATCTTCGTCATATACATCACATAACTTTTTATGAGCTTGCACAGCGTTTTTCCCTTTTCGGAAGTAATAAAACAAAATATGACGAAAACGTTCTTTTTGATTTTCCATTTTGAAATCGACGGCAAACAAACAATTGTTAACGAAATCGCGTACTTTCTTTTTCTAAAACAAGCTTGAACTGTGAGTTGTTAACCTACATAATGAATTTGCGGTTTAGAATGAAGTTAGTTACATTTGAAGACATGTATGTCGATCTATTGGAAAAAAACGCAATTACTTTTTGGCCAACCCAATATATATTTTTTTAAGTTAATTATATCTCTAAGAGTTGTTCGTTTTCAATTTCTTACGGAGAAAGCGATGCCCCTCGTGTATTTTTAATTGGTGTCTAATCTTTTAAGCGCCAAAATAAAACTTTACAAACTTCAACCAATAAAATTCTCATTTTTGCAACAAATTTTATTACAGAAATGCGTGCGTCTGCAAAACGGACGGAGATTTGCGCCTGTTTGCGAATCGTCCGATGAAACGTTTCAGAGGATAATTACGCGAAGGGTCGCGAACTGCTCGAAGCAAACTATCCTCGTTGCGTCAATGATTCTGTTCCTTCTTTTACGTCCGCGTCGTTGACGAGCAAGCGGCGGGCCCTCGCGAGTTCTCTCGATTGACTCGTTAAACGATTACGCCCGCGGCCGATGTGGGATATTACCGTTTGTGCGTGCCTATCGGAACGCATGTGGACACTCTTGGAGTACGTTCCACCGGCACGCACAATGCGCGACGTCGCGACGATGCCTGGATAAACTTTCAGTGCTCGTACTACGGGAAACCCGATCGCGCGTCCGTTGCTCATTCATTGTCGCTTGAATGGAGCACGCGCGCGCGAATTTAGCCTCGTCGCAGTCCACGCAGCGGGATCGTTTGCCTGATTGAGCCGGGCATTAATCTTGTAATTCACGTCGCGGAGCAAATTAAATAGAGGCGAGAATCGTTGCTCGAGAGGCGTTGACTTAACGTTTCCCTCTTTCTTATTCACCGTGTGGTTCACTGTAAATAAACCGACCGCTTAAAGTTATTGTAACTCGTTGTAAGCTGGCTCTAAGTGTCAATATTTATAGATTTAACTTCTCGGTTTTTATATAATCTGCTTTGTAATCAAAATAGAATAAAATGTGGAACATTTAAAATTGAATTGCTTTAGGAGCGAGCGATTTATCGATTTAATTATCCCTCGCGGAATTGATCAGTTTTATAAATCTTGCGCAAAATCAGCGGAAACTAAAAGCCGCTGCTTGAAGAAAAAGCGTCGATCAATTGCCGAGATCAAACGGCAATGTGAGAATATAAAAGAATCGCACAATCTCTGCCCGTTTATATCTTTGATCCCTTCCCCCTTCTTTATACGGAAAACCTTTTGCAGGTGGACATGTGAATCCAGCGGTCTCGGTGGCCTTTGCTTTGTGCAGACGGATTTCCCCACTTCGCGCAGTACTCTACATAGCGGCACAATGCGGTGGCGGTATAGCAGGGGCGGCGATGCTTTACGGGTAAGTCCCATGCTGCTTCTTCTTCTTCTTCTTCTTCCAGAACCAACGGATCTTGCTACTGAATAGTTCAGTCAGTGTTGCGCAAGGTTGGCCGGGGTTGTCAACGACCGTTAAATAAGTGCGCGATAAGTGCATGTTGAAAGATTCGATATCGACTCGCTAGAAGATGCTCCAATACCGTTACTCAGTTGGAGTTTCTAACACACACACACATACAAAATAATTGAAAGATTGAAATTATGTAACGAAAGTGCACAGAAAAAAAGTGTCACATCAAAACTTATATACTTGTATATACGCAACAATATTTATAATCTTCGTAAAAGAATTTAATAATCTTGAATTTCAACTATATTATAATCTTATTTCAATATTATAGTTGTCACCTGAAGAATACAATATAATTATTTTCTCGACTAGAAAATGCGTCAAATAATAACGGAATAAGATCGTGGGCATGGAGGTAAGAGACGTATTTCCACGTTGACGGGATTATATCTTATATCTATTATTTATTATATGCACAATTATCACACTCTACCAAATTGTTAACCCCCACGCGAAGACAGCCGCGCGATGGCAATCTAAACTGAACATAACGCACAACGCGAAAACAGTTTGAAAATATGTTATTTTCTATTTAACATTGTTTCCTTTCTATTCAAGAAAATTATTCTTAAATAATAAAAATATATTTTTCTTGATTGAACTATACAAAATTGCTTTATTCAAAAATTGTTTTCTTCGTTTAACGTGATATAATTTCATTATTTCATTTTAGTTGAAATTCAAGATTATTAAATTCTTTTACGAAGATTATAAATTGTTGCGTATATACAAGTATATAAGTTTTGATGTGACACTTACTTTTTTTCTGTGTGATAAATGCGCTACGGTACTCGTCGTTGCAACTATCAAAATAGTACTTTACAATTTAATAAATCTGAGTTCGCTACTTTTAATTCAATTTCGCGATAAAAAGTAGCATTAGACACCGATCGTACGTGGCGTATAAGGTAGCATGGATTTCTCGTTAGCATTTCGTAATATAAAGGGCGGAATGAGATACACTGCTCCGCGAGGACAGCTGCTAGATAGGAGAACCAGGAAGGCATGTGACCCGTCGAAAGCCGGGCCCTGAATTTTCTTCCAAGTGTTCGTACAGTGGGCCTGGCGGCCCAGACGAGTTTCGAGCACGAATAATATTCCGCCACCGTGATTTTTATTTCGCCACGCATGACAGCCAACGCATTCTTTCGGTAATTCCGCGATGCGTCTTAAATGAGATTTTTCTTTTACGGCGATACACGCTGTTAAGGATAACGAAGCACGTTCCATAGCTATAAATTTATAAGGAACACTCGAATCAGACTGCAGTAAAAATATGCGTGTATACGTTAATAGAGGCCTACCTGGTTTTTATTGCACTTTTTTGTTGCAAGCACACGCAAGCCATAAAATTCGATCGTAAAACTCGAAGGACCCGATTTCGATCTTGTGGGCAGGGAATGCATCTCTCTTGCGACCATGACTGTAGATAAGTTCCTTCAACGTGGAACAGCTCGTATCGCACAATGCAAACAGTTGAGCTTATAGCGGTTTTATCCTGATGCATTTCTTATGCAAACTTGAAACTGTGCTGGCACATTATGAATACAGACTTTGGCGAAAATATTTTTATGCAATACATTACGCAATATAATTACAGTGTTATTTTATATCATGTCACGACATATCGACATATATAAATTCAAAATGTAAATGTCTTAATATCTCACTTTTCGAATTTACGACAGTATCGACCTTTTGATCGAATTGCCAGAAAATTTTTAATTTCTCTCTTACGAGAATATTAAAAAATTCAATATATTTATTGAATTTTTTAATATTCTCGTAAGAGAGAAATTAAAAATTTTCTGGCAATTCGATCAAAAGGTCGATACTGTCGTAAATTCGAAAAGTGAGATTTACTATAAGATCTTATTATAAGAAATCTTACTATGAGATGTTTCTTCTATAAAAATAAATAAACATGATCCGTTATGATTCTACTTTGAAACATGGATACGCTTATCTCTGCGCACACCTTATGATACACGAAAGGGCATACATCTCTGAGCAATTTCCAAATCGCTCTCGATACATGCAAACCAGTGCACGTGCCTCGATCTCGTCCGTGGGCAGACGGCTTCCATCTCGAAGGGCGAGAAAAAATAAAAAGGGGAGGCTGTACAGACGCGCGCTGGACCAGAGCAGGCAGCGCATCATTCGGGATAGCGCGAGCAAGCAGCTCTTTCGGAGCGGCAGCTGAGAAAGCTGAAAGAGAGGCCGAGGAGAGATGAAACATAGCGAGAACGATGTCGCGGACAAGATGAAGGAAAGAAGAGAAGGACAGTACGAGGAATGCCTGAGATAACTGTATCATATGCCTCTTTAATTAGCGAAGAGATACTTAACAAAAAAAGCGTGAGCTTCGTTAAAAGATCGAGAACTCTGAAAATTTTGGAAGCGATATTTATTTATTTTATCTCCTTAATAATTAAGTGAGAAATATGCAGGCACGTTGAGACGCTAAGGTTCGAAGGAATGCAACAGGTTGGTACAGGTCACGGGATAAAGAAGATGGAGATTGGGAAACAAAGAAAGAGAGAAACGTCGAATACATGGAGAGAAAAATTATGAAAATGTTACACCCTAATAAAGTATAATTATCGAATGTTGTTGTGCCGTTTGAACGAGGAGCACGTAGAGTTACATTCATCTTGCGCAATAAATCCCGCCGCTCAATAATTGAGAAGGAAAGGTGGAGCGTGCTAAAGCGCTCGAAGGAATGCGAGAAGTTGGCACGAGGGCAACAGGATGAAGGAGATCGAAACCGGGCGAGGAGTCGAACGAAGGAGACGAGAGGAGAGGAAAACAGAAAAAAGAAAACAGGAGCGTGCAGGAGGACGGAGCAACGAGAGCGGGAGTCGGGAGGAGAACCGAAAGAGGCAGCGCGCGACGAGTGGCGGAAAGAGAGCGACGAAGATGGCCTGGTGGCTCGGGTTTCGTGGCTTCGAGGACCAGAAGAAGTAGCGACGAGAAGGGAGCGAGGGAGGAAGGCAGAAGGAGGCAGAAAGAGGCACGCGTAATTGGCGGGCGAGGGAGAACCTCGGAAGGCGAGCGAGCACCTGCCTCTCGAGCGCGGCCCGGAGTCCCGGCGGCGGTCCACCGCCTCGCAGCTGCCGCAGATGTTTCCCCCGTGGACCAAAAAGGATCGCCGCGAGGAAGAGGAAAGAGGAGCGCACGCGAGGCGGGCACCGCCACACGATGGAGCGGTAGACGAGGATAATGAATACCCCGTGCGCGCATCGCGAGGTGGGACAAGTTTCACGGCACTCGGGACCGGGAGCGGGCGGTAGAGCAGGATCGGCCGATCCGTGAAGGAGGACACGCCACGAGCGATCCGTGAACGCCGAGCAGATGTTCCCGCTGTTGCGGGGATCATTGTCCCGTTCTTCTGCCGTCGCGGCTCTTTTCTTCTCGCCGCGGCCGACGTGACGTGCCGCGACGAGTACGCGGTTTTACTTTCGTGTCGCGTGTCCTCGCGCGATCGGCGCCTGCTAGCGGATCGCTTAGGAGAATATTAAGAAGAGCTCTTCTTCTACAACAAGAAATTTAAGATTCTACGTGAGAATCGAGGTGTATCTCTTGTACCTTCTAGATTGATACGTATCGTCGGATTTACTGGCTCCGGAGTTTACATTAGCTGCCGGGCATTATTAATATTAATGAGTCATGCCTCGTAGGGGCAAGTAGCACGCGAAAGATATCCTCTTATCCCCCTTTTACGATTTTCGTCCGCAATCTGCTATTTATCTACCATTCGATATTCACGATTCATTGTCTTTTATCGTGTGTGCGATTTCCTCTAATTATGTACATCGACGTTCAAAATTTTTATAGCGCGTTGTGTCTCGATGCGCGTGGCTACTCCGTCCGTTCCGTGCGAAACAATGATGCGCCCGCTATCTCGTCCTCCATCTCGTATGACACTTGCCCCCGATCACCCTCCGACCACCATATGACCGCACAAAGAGGTAACAAGTGCGCGATATGTACCGAAATAATAATCGAACAATACTCTAGTTAACCGGACGGGACCAACGGGGCCCTTTCCCGAGACGTCTCGAGGGAATACCGCCGAGCCTGGTACAGAAAAAAACGCCGGGGTGTGAGATCGAGAGAGAAAGAGAGAGAGAGAAACCGACGACGGAGAGTGCACTTGCATCTGTTGCGACTCCGCCGGCGGGTGTAAAACACGCGTCGTGGCGTTTTCCACATCAGGAACGGGGGGTTGAAACCGGGAGATCCGGGAGGGGGAAGAAATTGCGGGAAACCCGTAGGGTAGATTTCGGTGCCCCTATCGTCCACGTTCTTATCCTCTCGGTGACTGCGAGCGCGAGGTAATAAATATAAAAACCGTCCGGTAAAAGCCCAAAGTGGCGCAACGCAGGGTGGAAAAACTAGGGATGGTCGGACAGAGAAAGAAAAACTAACGGGAATTGCAGCTACGAATTTAACTATCCGTGAAGAATTTACTGTCACCTCTCCATTACGCGTATCTACAGGATTTTTCCATTACTACGCCGGCGAGGGAGCGATTTTTTATTTGCTCGCGCGAGAATGACAGAAAGAATGGTCGCGTGAAACGTTTCATAACTATAAATAAAAACTATCGCGCTTTAAGAGCTGACGCTTATCTCGTGCCGCAGCAAACAAGGCGCGTGCTTTTGAAGAGTCCCTTAAAATTTTCGTGCTCTTAGAATCTCTTTAGGTAGCAATGGAGATGAATAAAAGTGACAATCTTCAATTTGAAAATGCCATTTATATCTTTTTGTGTAAATTTACAGGCACGTCAGAGATCGGCTTATTGAAATATTAAATACGTGCACCAGATAAATGAGGACGATACAAATATAGAAGTCTCTTTTCGGATGAATTCAGTTTTCTCTCGATATCCTCGATCGATCGTAGGTAGACGTAGTTCCGCGCCGCCGAAACTTCCGCCAATAAAGTTCGGCTTATGGCTGCGTAATCTATGCAGGGCGAATATTTCCGCTCGAATATTTTCTGCTCCGAAAGTCGAAACTCGCATTCGGGAATGACTCTCGTTACCGCACTGATAAGAGCCCTGAAATCATGCAGAAAGAAAAAGATCGTTAGAATTTGTGAGAAAATTATTTTAGGTTTTCCTAATGACTTTAAACGAAAGATACTTGTCAAGAAATCCTGGCACAACTTTTATGAGGTCTAATTCTCTCCTTTTCTTTCTCTGAATATCCCCTTGGTCTCTTTTTCTGTTTTTTTCTTCTACTTTAATTTCTTCAATTTCTATTCAATTTGTATAAACATTTCAGATTTGCTGCAGTCACGTATTCAATATTTTGCATTAGCAAATTAAATTATTGAAATTCTCTGTATTCGAAACATATGAAGATTAGACCATTGAAAAGCTCGCACACAATTTTGCTTAATTGCCTCAAACACTTTTGAAAAATCGAAGAAACCAGTGGTTGCAGGGTGGTTCAAGTTAAACCTATTTGTCAAGGGTGTTCCTTACCACTACCACGAAATTGAGGAAACAGCTGTGAGGAGGCAGGTGTGTTGTGACGTCAGGCAAGACACACGCAGTACGCGTGGCGAACCGGATGTCCAGGAACGAAAACAGCTTCGCCGCATGATTCTCTCATACTCGTACATGTCTGTGCACCACCAGGCTGGTGGTGTATCTCTTTCTTTGATCATCGAGCTATCGTTGCTATTTATCCGAGATTAATGAACTTCCACGAACACGATGAGCGCAATCTTTTCTTGATCCCTTACTTATCCCTAATTTGACAGGTGTCGATTTCGCACCATATTACATTCGATAAACGCAAATACTTGATCGACGCGTGATACTATTATCTTTCATTTTTTGACATAAGGAGAAGTATTATAAGATTAAATGTCTTGATAATCTATAAATCAAATAAAAATGGTATATAGAGGAAGATTGAAAGAACATTATTTCGATCTCGAGAACGCGTGATTCAGTTAGCTCTTTTTTAAATAAAGTTTTTCTTAAAAGACATAAAATTGGAAATTTAATATTAATAAATTATCATTAGTAATGTTCTTTTTTGAAATTATATTACAAAAGTTATTTATATAGCTTGTAAAGAATGAGAAGAGAGATTGTGTAATGCAGCTGCTTATGGGGTTTCATGATTTAGCGTGATACGCGAGCAATCATTTCGGCATGTGTTATATTATCGGGATCTTCTATCAACGGTTCGAGGGATGTTTGCGTAAAGACGATGGAAGGATGATAGAGGTTCGTCTTTCAGCTTGAGGTATCCTGCAATCAGGAAAGCATGATTTATATAGCAAGGTTTAGCTACGACATGCAATATGCTCGTCTTGAAAGATCTCAGATATTGGAGTTCTTAATCCGTGCTTCTCGAAAAGCCTCTCATATCGTCGAGTTGATCTTTGCGAAATTCTCTTATGCTTTCGTTTTGCAATGATGCTCGCGTGTTTTCTACATACACAATTATACAGCTTGCAGAATTTAAGCAACTTCTTTTTTTAAAGTTTGTCTCTTTATTAGCTAGACAAATTATTCCACATGTCAAGTTTAATACATAAGTAGATAACATGCCAAAACATTTATTATGTTTATTTATTATTTATTTATTTATAATTATTATTTATATGAGAATTCCAGGAATTATCGAGACAATTATTCGGGATATTGGAGGAATTAGCGCATAAATTGCGCTTGATTGCGCGTTCCAGTGAATGAGCGCAGGGACCGCATACATGCACGCGTGCAATTATATTTAATACTCTTAAAAGAATCAATCTCACAATAAAACGTCGTCAAGAACAATTTGCGATGCAACCGGTATGCGGTTCTCAGAATTGCCCGTTTTACGGTATACTCGGTTATGGCAACGTTACAATCCGCATTATTCTTCATAATGATTTTACGAGTGGTCTTCTTACGTGACGAATGTAGGAGAAACCGGCCGAAAACGCACGAAAGCCAGGTGGGTCAGGTAGACCGATCTCGACAGGAATGCTTTATACCTGCCTGAAACGCTTTTTATCGAGGAGGGCGACGCGAAAGCAACGCTCTCGCGGGCGTTACAGATTTCTTTCTTTAGCTTTGGATCCGATCGAGTTTTATCTTTCTCTCTTTTTGATATATCATATTTCTGATGATTCGTATCATGTTAGTACAGTACCGAGATTAAGGTATTTTCCAGTTGATTCTTCTCTGGAGCGATAATAAAACTTCATTCTTGATGAATGAAAATCAGTCCATTTAAACATATTAAATTAAATACAAGAGTATTTAAACATATTAAATAAGATACCTTTTATTTTTCGAATAATTTACAATTAATTATCCTCGCTGATGGTTTTTAATAAATTTGTTTGAATCTGCATCTTCGTGATATTTTTATTTTAATTATCTTTGGCACCGAGATAGACCATCTGCGTGAATTCTGGGTGGGTATCTCTACGAATCTACGGGAAACACTCATTATCTATTTGCACATGTAGAACGAGTGTGAAGAGATGCTTTATATTTTTTAGTACGTGTTACCGCCTCTAGACTAAACAAAACGTGAGTGCTCTCCCCGTGCTTGGAAAAATAAATTTAAAGCGCAGTACGTGAGAACTGCACGAGAAGTCACGTTTAATTTTTAGGCACTCAATATTTTATAAGAATTTTATGCGAAAGTATGATAAAATTTATAATTGTTTATATTCAAAACTGTCTATTAATCGTAGCTATCGTACAATATTTTGTCAGATGCGATTTTGATTCCGTAGAATGTTTAGTGTCAGTAGGACGATATAATACTTGCAGATCAAAAAACCGTAAACTCCATTGTAAACTCCAGGATCCGCCAACATCGGTAGATCCTGTGAATAGAAAGGAAGAGCTTCCACCGTTAAACGGGCCCGGTTCGAGTTAGATCGAGCAGAGTAGTAGGATGCCAACAGATGGTCGCAACCACGTGTTCGTTTTCAAGAACCTTTCCATTCCTTCCCTGCGTGGCACTAGATTGGATGCACGCGTGCATCGGGTTTTGTACTTTAAAATTGGCTTCGTGACATGGCTAGAGTACCCTGTGCCCTATTTTAAGATATCAGAGATATCGACAAAAAGTCTCGACGGAGCCAATTCTACGTCGCCTTACGATTTTTTGAGCATCAAACATGTTTGACGAAAGTTTATTCTCGTTTAATTTGGATCATTTTTATTTAACTTGAGATAAGCATTTGAGATAATTAATAAAATAAATTCTTGAGAAATGGGACATTTTTTTATATTATCGTATTGAATATTATCGTTGACTATTCGCGATTATTATTTATGATTAATAACTTAATGCACATTATATTTAATGATTCCAGATAACGATTCTAGATAAGAATTCTTGCAAAATGAGTTTCCGAATCCTTCGTTGTACTGCATTAACGCAAAATTTATTTAATGCGATCAAATATTTTAATGCCAAATATTAATATATAAATATGAATGATTAAATGCATCGTTGGATTAAATTACGACTCGTGCCGAAATTAATATTATGCCCGGTAGAGCATGGCTCGCGCGGAGCACGAGGAAGCCATCGAACGTCACGCGGGGTTGATCGTATGCGTTTCCGTCTCGTTTCTTTTTTATTCTCTCGGTATTATTATATATCCTTAAGCATGTCCGGCGCGCGGATAGACGTCTTCGGGGGCCCGGAGACGTAGAACATCTGCCGTTGTCGACGAACCCCTCCGACGGTGCCCCCCGACGAAGGAGAATCATTTATGGGGTCCTAAAGCTTCTTTGTGATGACGACTTACGCTATACGACGCCCAAAAAGGACCACGGAGGATTCCTTTTGTGCAACATGTGGCTGGCACGTGTATCCCCGTACGAATGCGCGGCCAGCGATTTATGCAGGATCTGTGTAGGAAAGAACACGCGATTCGCTCACGATCGCGGGCAGCTGCGTGGTCCTCCGCATATCTAAAAGGTCAATAGAATTCTTGCATCCCTATATCTATATGCGAACCGAGACCCTTAGATCATGGTCACCCATCGTAACATACGTTCGTTGAGTGAATGGAGACACAAAATTTGAAGTAACTGTATAATTTATATCAATTTTGATTTATATCTTGTATTAATTTAATACTTTAGTGCATCATATTTGAATAATTTAATGTCACATTTGATTACATTTGATAACATGTGATATCTCTCTGTGATTTTAATGATTCTGTGTGTAATTTTAATGACATTATAATTTGGAATGTGATACATAACGTTGCAATTAATGTGCTTGTTTTCACGTGATGTAATAATTACTTGAAATAATAGTTTTCTGTTGTGATGTAATAATTACTTGAAATAATGGTTTTCTGTTGTTAATGTACCTATTCAAAGACTGCAGCCAAGCTCGCGCCAACAGTCGCTTCGAAAGGAGTGTCATTCGCAATATTACTTCGGAGGCGCTGCAAATGACTGCACTGCTTGCTCTGTCAGTTCGCTCCCTTTCGCTGTCTAAGGGATACCGACAATTATCCCTCGACCCCACTACTTCCGTAGTATTACTACCTCGCAGCTTAGTACGCCGCTTTGTCTGAGGTTTCATTTAATCCATGCAACTTCCTTTCCTCCGTGCGTACTAAAAATATCACTTTCACTTTATATTAGGGGTGTGATTTAGTTTTGAGGGTTTTTTTGCTCAAAAACGCATGTATTTAAATATGATAATGAATGAATACCTTAATCAAAATATTTTTCTTCGTTTTCTATAACTTTTTCCCATCTTTCTGGCAAGAGATCGATTCCACCACGATAAAATCACTCTTCTTTTCAGTTCATCCATTCGTCGACGAATTTTCGCACTTCTTCCAAATTATCAAAGTGTGTATCCTCTAAAGCGTGTTGCATCCACCGGAACAAATAATAATCGCATGGAGAATACGCGGGGTGCGGTAAGACTTCCCATTCAAGCTCTAATAGTGTTTCTTTCACTGATAACGCAACGTCAGGTCGAGCGTTGTCACGAAGAAGAATCACTTTCCGTCGTTTACTCGCAATTGGTGGTCGTTTTTGGTCCAATGCTTCCTTCAACTTGTACAATTGGTGTCGATAACGATCAGCCGTGACAGTCTCATGCGGATTTAACAGCTCATAGTACACTGTCCCACCAAATACGGAGCATTACTTTTGAACCGTGAATATTGCGTCTCGGAGTGGATGTTGATGGTTCGCCTGGATCCACCCATGATTTTCTGCGTTTCGGATTATCAAAATAGATGCACTTTTCATGCCCAGTAACAATCCGAGACAAAAGACTCTTCTTTTTTTGCCTGGCGATCAACGAAATGCAAATGTTCAACCGGTTCGCAATGGCACTTTCCGATAATTCATGTCGAACCCATTTCCCTTCTTTCTGAATTTTTCCCATTTCATGTAAATGTTTCGTAACTGTTGTACGATCAACATTTAATGCTCTGGCAAGTTCTGAAGTGGATTCTGTTGGATTTTCGTGCAATAATGCTTGCAAATCTGCATTTTCAAGCTTTTTTGGTTGTCCCGAGCGTTCTTTGTCCTTCACATCAGTATGACCACTTTTAAAACGTCTAAACCAGTATTCACACGTCTTAATTGATGGGGCAGAATCACCACAAGTTTCCACAAGAATTCTATAACCGTCAGCCGCAGTTTTGTTTTGATTAAAAAACAAAAGCAACGCATGTGGAAAATGCTGTTTCGGAAGTTGCATTTTTACGATGATATAAACACGACTGTTATTGCATCTATTGCTATAATGCTACTAAATGTCATGGATAATGTCAAGACTGTAAGAAACAACAGTTATCGGAAACAGCTATTGGAACAAACTGACACTACAGCCATCCGTTACAAAACCCTCAAAACTAAATCACACTCCTAATAATTAGAGGTATGTCCAGTAATTTGTTATGTGCCGACATATTTTAAAGTTACGAGCGGAGACGTGGCATGTCCCAGATTATTCTTTCAGATTGTACTACAGTATTTTATTCTTCAGAAAACTTTTTCGGCAATAATACTGATTGTTATGTTTCCGGCGCATGTTGTGGAGATAATGGAGATGCATCCAATTTTGCACGCCTCAGTGACAGCCGAAATTACATATTTCATAATGCCCCCGAAAGGAAAGCGAACGGGGCAGGCTATGCGCGTAGGCGAATTTCTGCTCGTACTTTAATCAGCGTACGCGCTTCCTGTCTCCACCTTTCAAACTCTAAACAATGCGCGGAGGGCGGAATTGTCGGGCGACTTGCCTCGTCCGGGTATGCTTCGCTCTCCTTTCAGAGAATTCCTGTGCTTTGTTACGCCGGGACGCACACCTCGCGCAAGAAACCGCATCGATTATGAAAGATGAGAAACTCGAAAATCGCTGGCCCCCAGGTACCTGACCCCGGCGACACGCAAGTTTCTTGGGGGGCGAGAAAAGGGAACGCGAAAGATAGTAGGCGGACGCGCAAGGAACCCACTGACAATGAACTGGTCGAAGAATCGTACTGATTATTATAATGACAAATTCACAACACATCGAATGGAATGATGAATTGCTGGTCAGCAGATAATGCACGGGAGGGATGCGCAACAATAACACCGGCGAGTAATAATTTTAACTTTGTGACACGTGTTCACGCTGGTCCCGCGATGCTCGGTACAAGTCCGATCACGTTCATTAATGTTTGGGGAATGTATGTTTAGGTATATTTTTTTCTAAAATACTTTTAAGAATCTGTGTGACATTAATGTATTATTAATTTAAAAAAGTATGATCCTTTTTTAAATATTTTATACTTTTCAAATAAAAAGTCTCTTTTTCTGTATAAATTTAAATATCGCAACGAATCGACGCACGATTGTCCGATATTGCTCGCGACGAAACCGAATCCACCGTGATCCGTCCTTCGTCGACTCCCCCGTAACGACTTTACGGTTCACGCTACGGCCTGATTTCACGGTCTGACCACGGCAACCTCAGCATCTGAACTTTCCCATAGCCAAGACTTTATAATGGTATCGGAGTGAACGCGCGCATCATCTCCCTTTGAGCTTCCGTCGATTCTACCGCGATCGTCACATGTGCGATATTCCTCGTATGTACGAGGGGATCTACTACGGAGCGGTTTGGAGTGTCCAGAATCAGTGACGAAGTGGCGACGGGGCGGACAGAGCGGACCGGGACCGAGGGGGTTGATCATGTCTCGACGAGGCTCGAGAAGGGGAGATCGTGGTCCAGTATGCGGAAGGGGGTATCAATAGCTCGTTAATCGCAACGGAGGGTGGATCCGGGACGATACATATCCCGAACCCCCGCCCTCCCCCCTCCCTCGTTTCTCCCTCCGTTGGATTGAAATTTATTTAAAACGCGGTGCACCGAGGTGCCCCTGGGGGTTTGCACCGCCGCGTCCCTCTCTTGCTCTCTCTCTCGCCCCTCGTGTGAATCGCGTAAACGGGGCACAGGTTGCACCGGGGTGCTGGCTGCGGCTCTCGAGTCAAGTGCACGCGAGATTAAACCCTCCTCCATCGCGTCTCGCCTGGACGACCGCGCGCTTTTCATCGCGCCCGACGAATCCTGAGAACGCGCCTGCCTCCGAGACCTCGTTGTCGAACTTCTCCCACGAGGCCGCTGTTCGTACAGCGCGTGCACTTGGCCCGCGTCTTCTTTTCACGCGAAACTGCTGTTCCTCGCGAAAGCTAGCAGCCAGCGACATGATCGTGTCACGTGCAAAGTGGGCCAGGAATGCAGAACGTCTTACTGTCATTTCATGTCGAACTTGTCTTTAAAGCGAAAGAAGTAACTTTCCAGTATCTTAAGGGGGGAGCCTGCTTTAGAACGCTGAAAATAAGGTATATTTTACGAATTGTTTTTGGAGAAACTATACAGCGGATCATTATAAAACTTTGATGCATTTATTAGTACATGTTTAAAGATAAAAAAATTATTTTTTTATTTGAATATATCGCTTGTAGAGGTCGTCCTGGAGAAATCTTAGTGCAGCCGCGTCGCCGGCATTGCAAATTGCTGAGCATTCTCCTGCCTCCGAATTTCGTCTAAACTGAAAAATTGAAATATGTTCTCGTTATTTATGAATTCCCATCGTCGATGAACCAAAGAGAGAAGAAAAAAGTTGAAAAGTGCCAAAATGGTGGAGCTTAGAACACAAAAGTACGATTTTTAGGCAAAGGTTTTGAACTTTTTCATGCAAAAATAATTGTTTAACTTAATGTTTTTATGAATATTAAAGGTTCATCGACGATGGGAATTCATAAATAACGAGAAAATATTTCAATTTTTCAGTTTGGATGAAATTTGGAGGCAGGAGAATGCTCACCAATTTACAGTGCCAGCTGCACTAAGATGCCTCCAGGACGACCTCTACAGGCGATATATTCAAATAAAAAAATAATTTTGTTTATCTTTAAACATGTACTAATAAATGCATCAAAGTTTTATAATGATCCGCTGTATAGTTTCTCCAAAAAAAATTCGTAAAATTATAATTATACCTTATTTTCAACGTTCTAAAGCAGGCTCCCCCCTTAAGTCAGTTTCAGTATCTTGCTTTTCAGCTTTGATGAAATGGGCTGAAACGTCGGAACCAAGTTAACAAAACAAAAACGCGGCTTCAATCCGAAAACTAGAACTGATAACTTTTCAGAACTGTTTCTGTTATGTAGAATATTAAACGTAAGATTGATTGTGTTAGATTGTATATTTTCTCACAGATAATAGAGTTTGCAGTCCCATTCGTGAATCAAATTACACGAAAAATGCGGAGACTGTGCGTGAGAAACGGATGAAAAGGAGTTCTCTACGATGAAAACGACGCTAAAGAGAGAAAGTGGAACGCAGTCATTGCTCCGTTACTTAAGTTGCTTTATAAGAAACGACGCGAGAGATTAAAGACCCGATGCGCGCTGTCAGCGGCTGTTGAAAAGGCTAGCTTTTATCTGGTTAATTGTGAAGAGAATCATTTTATACGAAGGAAAAGCTGGAGTCACAGAGAAAAAATTATTCAAAAAAGGAAAAAAAAAGGCTATCTCGTTATCGTTCTCGTGCATTCGCACGTCGATGGCAGCGTAACGTATTCACGTGGGAAATGTGCGCGCTGCAGCAATTTTTCGCAGAAGAAGTAAAAATCCGCTTATCACGCGGGGGCGCACGCGTGCAAATACAAAAATGCTGCCGCGCTCCTCCCCCTTTCCTTTATCCGATCAGGGACTCTCGTCCGTTGCCGCGGTTGATCCCAATTGTGTGGTCATGATCTGCATTTCTGATTTCATCAATTCGCTCTTGTGACATGTTCGCCTCGAGCGGAGAATGGACGGGAGGTAAGGGCGAATACGGTGTCATTTGCATCGCCGTGCACGATATCGAGGCGGGATAGTTCGTGTTTGATGACGAGGAACAATATGAGGGGCGGTTAACTCACAACTCGAACCTAGCATTTAACGACAGGATTAATCGCGATCGTGCATTTGAATGGGCCACGAGACAAAGTTGCGAGGGGGACGACACGTACAGGTGTATCCCCGTGGAAATTTCGGGGGTAGGTGTTACCCAGCGAATTTCAGTTGCAGTTCTGTCAAGGTGTTTGAAGAGTATCAGTTCTCATTTTGAGAAGAGATGGAATGAATCGATACCGTGCGGAACAAATTTATAATTAAAATTGGGAATGAAAAATACGCCCGATAAAAATTAAAATAAAATACTGTCTTGGGCAATTATTGGGAATGATATTCATTAATATGATGTTAAAGTTGAGACTGGGGATAGACTGACAGCTTCTTTTAAACATTTCACGAATTTATTCTGATTTTATCTTGACGCTGAATAGATTAAATGTCAAGATTATTAAAATCACAAGGTATCTGTGCAATCGTGTTTTCTTCATGCTGCGGATAAACTTCGACATTGATCGCAGAAACGTCTGGCACAGGAGACGATGCGAAAGACGTGATTATGGTAATATCATTGAAACCCTTGTGAATACTGTAGTCGAAGAATCTCAGCTTGAGAAAATCACTTGCACAGTCTATGCATGTATAAACAGCACGAGTGACAAAGCTTGTTATAAAGGTGTAGGAGATATAGGCGAAAGATAGAATCAACATCATAAAATAAATGTAAACTTGGAAAAGTTAAAAAATTGTGAAAGCAGAAAAAAGTAATCACTCTTTCATCGATTTTTTTAATCGTAAAATTATTGTATTAGAACATGGCAATCGACTATATTTCACCAAAGAAATGTTAGCAAAGAAGCACGAGTTCAAAAGTGTGTGAAATGTGACTACGAACGACTGCGAGATACGTGTGGAGGTCGCGTCTCTATGACCCCATATGATTATATGGACTGAGAAAATCAACGAGAATTATATGCAAGGGAAACGTCACGAGAGAGGAACATCGGGGTTACATTTAAGGGCTCGAGGATGCACCAGCTAATATAAACATTACACCACTGGGACCAACTTACCGCAGGGGGTTTCTATGCGGGGTGTGTGTCTCGCGGCACGAGTTTCAATAGGAAAATCATCGTATATTATATCGCGTTCACATAACTCGTATATACTGACGTTACTATCATAGAGGAGACCATATGTGATCATTTTTGCTGAAGGATCGATAACTTTTCTTTGCTCTAAAGAAATACTTTCTATCTTTTCGCGTTTCTGAAATATTTTGCAATGGCGTTACATATAATGGATTGCTATAAACGCAATTTTTGATATGGTCAACACATGTTTAAGCAAATTAAAGTTAACTAATATATACAATTATTATATTTAAGCATATAATTAAAAATATCTTAAAAATTGTTATTTAATTTTAACCAAAAGATTAATCGAAGATACCAATAAATGAAATTGTATTAACAAATAATTAAATTATTTTTTAATTAATGTATATTGATTTTTTTTATTTCAGAGTCGCTTCACCGAATACGCAGACTCTCACATCCCCTGGTCGATTAGGAGGCCCAATTGAAAGGCTTTCAGTTGAACTAGCACTGTCAGTGTTTATCGTACTAGCCCATTTCGCTGCAGCCTCGCCTAGATCATTGCCACCTGTGATTTCCTCGAGGGCTTCCGCAGTTTTGGCCGCAGCTTACACGGCAGCCACTCTTGTTGCTGTAAGTTTGTTTTCTATCACTTTGTATTGGTATCGGTGCAATAAAAAACGATTTAATTCAGTAAAAAGAAATGGCACAAACAGGATACATTAATTTCTGAAGTAATTCATAATCAATCGATGAATTTATCTATTATGAATCTTCTAATTATATTTAATACCAATTATATATAATACTATATAATACATTTGAGAAATTTATATTTCAAAGATATCAAGATAGTTAACATTTCATTGTGTTTACGTAATAATAAAAAAATATTATAATTAAGTTGTTATTAATAAAATATTTGCGTTTCTTCGCGTATTAAATTAAATCCAGCAAATGTTTCTTTCTGCATTAAGCAATCGCAGCAGACGAAAGAGGAAAAGAATGCTCCTTTTGCTGCAATACGCATATTTAAATGAAAGAACGGCCCTTTTTTCCGCTTTTTGCTTTCTTTTCCGCTGTGCATGTTCTCTCTTGCAACCGCTCTCTGACCAAAAGCATCTCTCGAGCTCTCTCCGATCGGGCCGACGTCCGCATCTTTAAAGAGCACCTGCCGTTGAACGGGAGAGAGGAGTGGGGTCGCGCGGAGAACGGTGGGCACAGGAAGGTGAAAGAAAGAACTTGATCCTGGACCCACCTGCTCCGGAACGAGTGTACAATGCATCCCAAGACGAAAAATGACGATATTATCGTTTTACACGTGTTGAACGTCGACCGGCAAAATCCAACAAATTCACTGCCCTTCGGCGCGAAATTCCTCGCTCGTCCCTTCTCTGTCCAGTGCGCTGAAACTGAAAGTATCGCAATATATTCGCGCGTGTACGTGGAATCGAATTTATATTCATACTGGCTTCGATTATTATATCTTTGAAACTCCACATCACCGTGATACTCATTGCTATCAATATTTTTCAGAGTCCCTTCTTGAATCCAGCGCGCGCATTGGGTCCGGCCTTTGTCATGAACCGCTGGGACAACCACTGGGTGTACTGGGTGGGCCCGTTGACGGGGGGCGCCGTGGCTGCTCTGCTGCACGAGTACGTCCTGAATCCCAAGCGGACGAAGGATTCGCGCGAGGTGGACGATGGCGACAACTCCTCTATGAGATCCGACGAAGACACCTATGACGACCTGGACAAGCCAAACGGGCCGAAATTCCCCGGCGCGTACGCGACCTATCGTCCGGTGGCCGGAGCATCCTCGTCGATCTATAGTGCACCGCCGTCTGCGCTGGAGCGCGTCGAGTCGATCTACGGTGGCACCAAGTCACTCTACTGCAAATCGCCGCCGTTGACGCGCGCCAATCTGAACCGCTCGCAGAGCGTCTACGCGAAGTCAACATCGGGCCCTCGGGACGGCTTGATGATCCCAAAGCCGGGTCCGCTGGTGCCGGCACAGAGTCTCTATCCGATCAGATTGGGCCAGACCGGCTGCCAAAACGGCGGTGCTACTCGTGAGAACCAAGCGGGGCCAGGCGCTCCGCCGAGTCAGTCATCGCAGAACCACAACAGCACCAATCAGAACACGCAGAATCAGCTGCAACAGTGCACGCAGAGCATCTACGGCATCCGCGGCATTTCCACGAGCCTCAGCACTCGGGAGAACGGCATCTACGGGGTGTCCACCGGCTCCAGCATTTACGGTCGCGCACCGGCGCCGCCGCCGGGTAGCCAAAGCTCGCAGCAATCTGGTCAGAGCGGTCAATCCTCGATGCAGAATCATCCACCACCACCGCCGCCGTCGCAGCAGCAGCAGCAGCAGCAGCAGCAGCATCAGAATGGACCGCTGTCCAGCAACTCGGACACCGGGGCGAACTCCAGACGGCCCGAGAGCATGTACGGTCACGTGTCGAGGCGTAGTGACGATTCCGCGTACGGCAGTTACCAGAGCTCGACGCGAGGCAACTACGGCAAGGTCCCCGGGCCACCGGGCCCGCCGCAATATCGTGACCAGGGTAGACCGAGCCCGGCCGGGCCGCTTCAGCAAAGCCAGAGCGCGCAGAGTAATTTCCAAAGAAATTCACCGAATCCTCAATACTGACCATAGGTTGAGAAGTCGATGGATCGCCCATACTGCCACGATTCGTGCGATCGGCGAATTCGCCTCTGCATCGAGGAGTTATGAAGACGAAGTAGCGCTTCAGTGATTATTTCGAAAACCTCGCGTTTCAGTGAGAACTTTGCTCTCGGAACGCGAGAACTCGTTCTGGCGAGTTGGAATGCTGCCACAAAGTGCCATTCGCAGCGGTCAGCTCCGTTGGAATTCATTTTTATCTTTATGCTGCTTCGTTCTGCATCACGCAGAAATATACTACCGTACAATGCCGTTCGCGCTCGATAATAAGGCGCCGTTAAGACTTGAGACTTGTAAATAGGTAATAGATTAAGATACGTATGTTAGATTTAAAAAAATGTTTCTGCGCGACAAATGTCGCAAGTAAACTGCATGATTCGATCGAGAGAAACTTGCGCCGGTGTTTTATAATATCAATTTTGTAATCGGAGACATACATGACGTACACACTGTATATTGCTAATAGGCGCGAGCGAGAAATGGGGAAAAAATCGAGGTATGCCGAAGAAAGAAGCTTTATCTTCGATGAACTCTGCTTAATTTCAACAACATGAAATCAGCGATCGATCTTTGAGGTGGTTTATGTATATCATTGCATCTAAGTGTAAATATTTAACATGAATATTTTAATTTAATATGCTCGTATTGAAAAGAGAATATTAATTTTATTTGTATCAGCTGACACTTCCATGCTAAATAATGACTGCATAGAACTGATTTGGAGACTTTGCTCGTGCGGGACAATGGCACATTTTTGCGACGATGGAAATAAGCAAAGAAAGTATTACTCGATGAGCAATATTCTGTTTTATATCTCTTACATGTCGCTAGCAAATTACAACGAATATTAAATTGACGATGATGCCAGCTGATTAACGACATTTGTGTATAATCTGAGTGTTAAGGACACGTACACGCACGTATAGTTAAATTTTGTTTCGATGAATATTCTTTCAAAGAATAATTGCATTTTGTGGTATATCAATTATAATATTTTCATTTTAAAGTTTATAACTCAATTTTAGATAATATAAATTATTTGTTACAACAAGCGGTATTCCAACTATTCCATAATTGTCTATCGCACACATTTATTAAAAGTTTATTTATGACACGTAATCACCAAATAGAAATTTCGAAAACTCGAAGTGAATTATATATACGTAAACTAGCTATCAGAAAGTTATTGATGTGAACGCACAGAAATTGTATTATAGAGAAAGAGAAATAGATAGTTAGATCTTTTTTTTGCATAAACATCATAATTTGTACATACATATTATGTGTATTTATTATAATCTGCATCATGACGTAGTTGTAAGTTTTGATAATTGTTATATTCGTATAAATATGCATATATTTCTAATATATACATATTATATAAACTTGAACGTGCAAACATTATAATATGGAATATATTAGAAAATATCGACAATAAATGTGTCTATACAAAAATGCATGAAGCGACTTGTTAATTTTCTGAAATATTGTGTCTATATACAAAAACAAATAACAATTATTATTATACACGTAACAATTTTTTCGAATACTGTACATTGATGTCTATATCTTAAATTGACAGTAGCGAAGACGTATGTAGTACTGCGAACAGTTCTGGCAAAGAAAAGAAAAATATTTCAACGAAACATACAAAATCTAGAGACTCATATTTGAAATCTGCATGGATTAAAAAGGAAGAGGATATCAGTGATGTAAATGATAGTCCTGGGGAAGAAAGAAGAAGGAAACCAAAGGACCATGAAAATTTCGTTCTTCATCCGAACTTTCACAAGGAAAATTATTGATTGTGTTCTCTCCATCTCCATTGACTCTAGATACAGAAGCTAGTATCTAAATCGGCATCAATCACATTGTGGATAAATCATACTCTCCAGCAATCTGCAGCCTTCTAAGTAGTCCGACTTCAAAGTACCACAAATAAAAGGAAACTTACTCCATTCATTTATTTCTGTTAGGTGGCATCTAATTTGCTGGCCAACTTCTACCTTATCACCTGGCCATTCTTCCATGTTGTATTGTTTTGGAATGGATACAGTAAACATTTTATGTACCAGCATTATAACATGATCCGCACCTGTTTTATTCACTATACCTGTAAATCAGAAGCTAGTCAAGATCTAATTTATTTACAGCAAATAGTAATAATCAACGGAAATATAATTTACCTTTTAAAATGCATCCAACTGTTGGTCGGAATAAATAAAAGTCTGCTTCCACATCAACGTGAATGAAGGGGGAATCATAAAATGTATATCTTAGATTGCTAAGCAACTTGGGCTTTTTGAAGTCAAGCACAAAGCCTTCCAAACTAAAAATATAGACAATTATAATTAGAAAAAGTAAAGAATTATCTTATAAAATTTCATTTCAGCCAATGTACATATACAAATAATAAATCGATAATAAGAAAAATGAAACATATTCCTGAAGGTTATAAGATATTTACGTTAATAATAATTAAAATAGTAATTAAAATAGTTATTTTTAAAATTCTCTGCATGGTTTATGAATAAAGTACAAGAGATAAGTACGTGATATTACGCACTCTCTGTCGTATGTATTCCGAAAGGAATCTAAAATGCTGTTCAAAGCTTTTCGCACATCATTAAAATGATATGGATGACGCGAGGTGTTTGGTGGTCCTTTGAAAGTACACATGGGAATCCTCATCTTCTACGAGTCCAGTAAGCTCCAAAGTAGTCCACTTCTGGTTTGTGTTCGTTTCACTTGGAGTAGTACTTTGCGTATTCATTTTATTTCGAGAATTTTAATTAAATAAAAAAACAGACGATATATATGTTATAAATAATTTTCACTTTCCTCGGAACACGAAGTTGCGCGGGAGTACCGCGTTATATTAGGCTATATATCGTTATACGGATTTGTTAAAAGTGCCAGTGGTGTCGATGTTAAATAAGAGTTACATTAATTTATATTATTAAAATCTTGAATTATTAAACATAGTGTGAACACATTTTCGCGAGAATAAATACGTTTTGTAATTAAACAACATTACTAAAAAAAAGCAGTATTAAAAATTACTCCTCGTAGAACTCGACAGTCATTGATGAATTTCAAATTTGTGAAAAATATGCTGATCGCGCAACTACTGCCATCTGCGAGCGTCACGGTCGTCCAATGGCTTATCGACTTCGTCGTGACTAGGGTCACCATTGGCGGTCGGCTGCATTCGCGCGTCTCCGGTTTACGACATCTATATAAAATCGACCTAAGGGCTACTTCCGCCTCACTCGATCGCTCGCAATCGCTACGCGCGCCCGATCAGCTGATGACGTAACACGGGACGAGCGTGCTGGACAAAATCGTTGCGTGCGGTCGTGCATCGTGCGCATTCGTGGCGGTGGTGGTGGCGGTGGTGACGGTGTGGGCACGAGGCGAGAGCTACGGCGTAGGAGATAACCCCGCGGTAACCCGTTTCCGTAAGCCGATCCGCGCCGCGTCGCTTCGCCCCGCGTACCATTCGCTGGCGTTGTCGCGCTTCGGGAAAACCGCCCGCGAGTCGCTGGCTTCGTCCCCGCTCAGCGGGGGTGTGCAGGCAGAAAGAGAGAGAGGGGGGGGGAGAGAGCGCGTGTGCGTGAAAGCGTACGTAGAAAGAACGAGAACGCGAAGAGCGAGAGGAGGATCCGGAGTCCGCCAGGATGAGCGTCGACGCGTACGGACCTAGCAGCCAGACCCTCACGTTCCTCGACACCGAGGAAGCGGACCTGATCGGCGCGGACACGCAGGGCAGCGAGTTCGACTTCACGGACTTCACCCTGCCGTCGCCGAGTCAGACCCAGGCCTCGCAGCACGACGCGACCCAAACGCAGTCCAGTCAGCCCATCCAGGTAAGCGAGGAGTCGCCGAATTGCGCATTGTGTACGTCGATCGTTCGTTTCTCCGACACCCCCGGACGCGCCGATCTCGCGGCGTGGAAGATGCCGTCGGCGGGCGAATCTCTCGCGGCCACGCGGCCTAACCTCGCACCACGCGTATCGAATGGTATGGCGCGGTGCAATTAAAGCCGACCATATGATAATATAGATTCTCCCCCTCGTGCTTTATCTCCGTTCCCCGTGACGTTCCTCGTTACCGCGAAGCGCGAGAATCCTTTAGCGCGCTGCACCGACGCGCGACCTTGATCGCTCGCTGGAGAAACGCAAAGGATTTCTCCGTCGCGCACCGCCCGTCTCTCTCGAGCCAGCTGGGAGTGCGAGGTTAGGTTAACACTTGCGCCAGTTTCTCCAAGGTTACGCAAGCTGTTCTCGCATTCGGATGAAATAAAGGAGAGACCTCAGAGCGAATGAAAAAGAATACGAATTACAGTATCTTTAGTTTGAAATCGAAGCGATATAAATAGATCGAATGGTTTAAGTGTGTGTAATATTTATCTCGTTGTTTGATAAAATCACTTTTTCTCCTTGGACGAATGAGAGTCGGAGATACAGTAGTATTATCTCAAATGTATGTGTGTCGATATATATGTATGACATAATATAACAATTCCTTGCAGGGATTGCAGCATAAAAAAGGATTAAGTTTCTCTCCTTTTGCTGATTTTATCCTCAAGAATAATTGCTGTTTTCTTATCAAATAATTGTTTTTGTTTCCCTCAAAATTTATCAAAACTTTATCCTCAACTGGATTATTCTGTATGCTGAATTTATTAAGAATTCGTTGTTTTAAGATTGTCTGCATGGAATACTGACACGCTACTGCATTTGTTATTCAGGTTAATGGAACGAATGGTAGTTCAGCATTGGACTTGAAGATCTCTGGGGCAGCCCAGAGTCTCGCTGAGTTGCAGTTTGAAGAGGAGGAGGAGGAAGCGTATTATAATCGTGATTTGCCTGACCATGCATGTAAATACTGCGGTATCCACGAGGCATCCTGCGTGGTTCTATGCAATGTCTGTCGCAAGTGGTTTTGCAACGGACGCGGTAATACATCAGGCTCACACATTATCAATCATCTTGTCCGTGCTAAACATAAGGAGGTCACTTTGCACAGGTGATTCATTAAGATAAAGTTATATTTATCAAATGTTTAATCGATTTCTGTTATGAATTTTCGCGTTATGGAAGTTCTTGAATATTGTTTATTTTACAGGGATGGTCCTCTGGGCGAAACCGTTTTGGAATGTTATTCCTGTGCCACGAGAAATGTTTTTGTACTGGGCTTTATTCCTGCAAAGGCCGATTCCGTAGTGGTGCTGCTTTGTCGGCAGCCGTGTGCGGCGCAAACTTCCTTAAAAGATATGAACTGGTAAGACTGAATACTTCTGTACACGTACACACACACAAAGTGACGTATCTGTGTATGTAAAATTGTATGCACACAGATCTCTCCCTGGTATGATTAATAATGTATTAAGACTTCTCTTTTTGGGAAACTTACATAAAAAAACTAAATTGTCAAAAACCATTTAGGGATCAGGAACAATGGAAACCGTTGATCGAAGATCGTAGCTTCCTGGCTTGGTTGGTAAAGATCCCGTCCGAACAGGAACAGTTACGAGCCAGACAAATCTCCGCGCAACAAATTAATAAATTGGAGGAGTTGTGGCGCGATAACGTTGACGCGACTTTCCAAGATCTCGAGAAGCCCGGCGTGGACGAGGAGCCGCAGCAAGTTTTGTTGCGCTACGAGGACGGGTACCAGTACCAAAATATTTTCGGACCACTCGTGAAGCTGGAAGCGGATTACGATAAACGCCTGAAGGAGTCGCAAACGCAAGAGAACATCGAAGTACGATGGGACGTCGGATTGAACAAGAAGACCATTGCGTACTTCATGCTGGCCAAAACGGACGGTGATATGAAATTGATGCACGGGGACGAGCTCAGACTTCGTTACCTGGGTGAGCTTCACAAACCTTGGTCCGGCATTGGGCACGTGATTAAGATTCCCGATAACTACGGGGAAGAGGTCGGGATCGAGTTGAAAAATAATTCCGGCGCGCCAACGGAATGCATCAGTAACTTTGTCGTTGATTTCATTTGGAAGAGCACGAGTTTTGACCGGTAAGATTCTCTCTCTCTCTCTCATCGCGTTATTTTGTTATTTAATTATGATTATTATTTTATCTTTTTATTTTATTTTATCTTTTTACAGGATGCAGTCTGCATTACGCAAATTTGCTGTGGATGACACATCGGTGTCGGCGTATATATATCACAGATTACTCGGGCACGAAGTGGAAGAGGTATTGTTCCGTTGTCATCTCCCCAAGCACTTTAGCGCGCCAAATCTGCCAGACCTGAACAGATCGCAAGTATACGCCGTTAAGCACGCGATCCAACGACCGTTATCGCTGATCCAAGGACCGCCCGGGACAGGCAAGACCGTGACGAGCGCCACGATAGTCTATCAACTGGTGAAGCAGAATGGCGGTCCGGTTCTTGTGTGCGCGCCTTCAAACACCGCTGTCGATCAGTTGACGGAAAAGATACACAAATCGAATCTGAAAGTTGTACGATTGTGCGCGAAATCGCGGGAGGCCATCGACTCGCCCGTCAGCTTCCTCGCGCTGCACAATCAGATAAAGAACATGGAGACGAACACCGAGCTGCAGAAGTTGCAGCAACTGAAGGACGAGACGGGCGAATTGTCGAGCGTCGACGAGAAGCGCTATAGACTTTTGAAGAAAGCGGCGGAAAAAGAGCTGCTGGAAGCAGCCGATGTAATTTGTTGCACGTGTGTTGGTGCTGGCGATCCACGGTTGCATCGGCTGAAGTTTCACTCTATTCTTATCGACGAGAGCATGCAGGCCACCGAGCCGGAGTGCATGGTGCCTGTTGTTCTGGGTGCCAAGCAACTGATCCTAGTCGGAGATCACTGTCAATTGGGCCCAGTCGTGATGTGCAAGAAAGCCGCCCGAGCAGGCCTGTCGCAGTCGTTATTCGAGAGACTGGTAGTACTTGGAATTCGACCCTTCCGCTTGGAAGTGCAGTACCGCATGCATCCTGACCTCTCGCGATTCCCGTCGAACTTTTTCTACGAGGGCTCTCTGCAGAATGGCGTTTGCGCCGACGAGAGGAAACTGCTGAAGATTGATTTTCCCTGGCCTGCACCGGACAAACCGATGTTTTTCTACGTCACCCAGGGCCAGGAGGAGATAGCTGGCAGTGGAACGTCTTACCTGAATCGCACGGAAGCTTCTAACGTGGAGAAGATTACGACGCGGTTTCTGCGTTGCGGCGTGAAGCCGGAGCAGATCGGAGTGATAACCCCATACGAGGGTCAGCGCGCTTATCTCGTGCAATATATGCAGTATCAAGGTTCCCTGCACTCAAAACTGTATCAAGAGATTGAAGTAGCGAGCGTGGACGCCTTCCAAGGACGCGAGAAGGATATAATAATAATGTCCTGCGTGCGATCCAACGAGCATCAAGGCATTGGATTCTTGAATGATCCTAGAAGATTGAACGTGGCGTTGACCCGCGCCAAGTACGGTATCATCATCATCGGAAATCCCAAGGTGCTGTCGAAGCAACCTTTGTGGAACCATCTGCTTAGCTTTTACAAAGAGCAGAAGGTATTGGTCGAGGGACCGTTGAACAATCTGAAGGAATCTATGATTCAGTTCGCCAAACCGAAGAAGCTCGTGAACGCGGCCAATCCGGGTTCGCACTTCATGTCCACGTCAATGTACGATGCGCGCGAGGCCCTGATCCCCGGCTCCGTGTACGATCGCTCGGGCGCGCAGGTGAATGGCGCGCAGAGCCATAATCCGTACTATCAGAGGAACGTACCACTCGACATCTTCAGCCGTACTCACGACACCATCAGCTACATCAGTCCGGAGCGTGCCCAGGCGGCGATGAACAACATGCCAGTGCCAGTAGGCATGTTTATGAACATGGCGCATGTACCGCCGCGCTTCTACAACCAGCATCAACAGGCCTTGCAGGCGCGTCAGAATCAGAGGAACCGGCGCGGTGCTGCAGCGGCGAAGGGCAAGATTGGCTCGCGCATGGGCAAGCTGAGCCAGACGGAACAGAACACCCAGCCGTACAGCCAACCCGGTTTGCCACTGACCCAAGGTACGACTCAAGGCATGTCCCAGCCCGGATTCAGCTTGTCGCAGCCGGGACTGAGCCAGGCAGAACTCTCCCAGGACTCGTTCGCGGTTGGCGAGTTCCAATCACAGATGGATGGCCTGTTGTCACAGGATTCGACTTACCAGGGTGATCGGAGCGGGTTCTATCAGTCCGGGCAATCGCAAGCCGGGGGACAATTCTCCCAGCCCTACTGAGCCGAGACCTGGGTACGGCTGAGCAACGCAATTGCCATGCCATGAAGGCTCGTTCGACCAAATCTTCGACCAACGACCACAAATCACTAACTGCGCAAAACGGTAAGACGGCTCGGCGATCGAGTACGATATTAATGCAGCGTATGCAGTCGTCGATGTGAAGGATTATAAGGAGAGCAGGAGGGACGAATGGAAAACGAGGGTTTTCGCGTTAAGCTAACTTGCCAGGATTGGAGGATTGATTCCACCGTGGATGGAAACATGCAAGGTTCATCCTACTTACTACTTGACAATATTACTGATTGCGACGAGAACGGAAGGAGACGTCATCGCAACCGGCTAGAGGACGACAAATCTATCTACGACCAGCAGCCACCGATCATCATCGTCAATCGTGACACGCGCTTACCGAGAACGGATCGTTTTAACGCGAGGATCGAGTGACTAAGAATTTTAAAAAGAAAAAAAGGCAGAAAAACCCTCAAAAAAAGAGAAAAAGACGTTGGACGTAGAATGGACGTATCGCTTTCACGATTCGATCACGAGTTCGACAAGTGTGCCAAGGTAGTAGCAAATCGGCAAATCGGCTGAACCCACTGGCCAAGGAGCGTTTCGCGAGGTGGAGAGAGCCTCGCAGCTACCCGCAAGCCAATGGATGGGAGGATATCGACCACGCAACAGCATCGGGACGCTGCGGCGTTTCCTCCACATCATCATCATCGTCATCATCATCGTCATCATAGACTCGAACGTTCGGGAACGCTGGACGAACGGAGAGCACAAAGTGTCCGCACGTGTAACCGCCGTCTCGAGCCGTGAACGAGGTACGCCAGGAGTAACTACGAGTCCGCCGTTCGGGATGAACGCACGTCGTAGGAGCACGTGCATCGTGGCTCGATGTATCGTCGGTTTCTCCGGCATTTCGTCGCGAAGAGTCGCCGCCGATCGAATCGTCGTTATCAGGCAGCACGAGGCAAACTGCTTTCGACATCACCACGGAGGAGGAGGAGGAGGAGGTGGGACGTTCTTTCTCGGAGGACCGTCATCTTTGCCGGTCGTTTTCGATGAATATCGATTAGTTTCTTTATGTTATGTCTATCTATCTATTGCTTTTTTTACCGCAGGGGGGATCGACAGAGCGCGCGATCGAAGGCGCGGGACGGCTCGATTTCTCGGTTTTTCTTTTTTCCCCCTTTTTTGGCAGATCGTATCGTGCACAGCGATTAGTGTAAGACCGAGAGCACAGCTTGCCAGAGTGCATTCGCTTTTTCTTTTGGGCTTCGCGTCGCGTACGTACCGCGCGCTACCTAACCTCTTCGCAACGGCGAAAGCGATGCACGATGGTACTCGAGCGCGCGTTTTCGAGTATTTCGGGAGCACTGCTGCGCGGAGATAATTGCGAATTGACGAGCGAGAAATTACCAAGATTTATTTAAGGGGATGCTGCTGGAGTTGCTAGTGAACTATTTTTTCACTATAGCGATGGTAATTGCAGTTTCGAAAATTCTCTTTATTGCTCGTGCAGAATAAAAAATCCTTTTCCACGGATGAAGTATAGATAGAAAGAAAGCCCGCTCTACGGGACTTTATATTCAAAATGGAAAAAAGTTAGAAAAGACAAATGCAAGTTTTTCACTTTTTTCCATTTTGAATATAAAGTCCCGTGGAGCGGGCTTCTTTCTATCTATACTTCATCCGTGGAAAAGGATTTTTTATTCTGCACGAGCAATAAAGAGAATTTTCGAAACTGCAATTACCATCGCTATAGTGAAAAAATAGTTCACTAGCAACTCCAGCATCCCCTCAAGGACTTGACTAGAGCACTTCCGAGCAGCTGCGTGTAGCGACTCTTCGTAGCGAGAGGGTTAATACGTGGACAATAACGATGAAAATTAACCTTTTTTTTATTCATGTCGTTTGAAAATGGCAACTTTTTGCCAAAGCGTAAAAAAAGTTATATCACATTGCGTAAATTGATGTTTCGGACTCATAGATCGGACATTGCCATTGATTATGACGGCATAACTAACTTAACACGCGAAATGTTTTACGTACCGACTACGAAGATGATTACGGAAGTTATTGTTCCATGGACTTTCATGCGGATGTGATCGCACCTCTGTTCTTTCCGCACCCCTGCTCCTAATTCTCTATGCTCTGTACTGGCTTTCGGCGGTAATTAAATTCGTTATATTGCAATAGATTAAGTGGTATGTATAATTAACATGTAACTTGCGTTATACAATACTAAATTTTGTTTCTTTTTTTTGTCCGACCAACTGAGCGCACCGCTAATATAATAGCAGATTGTAATACATTGAAATTTATTGTGAAATCCTGTGAACCAATAAATTTGAGTTGGAAACAATACCCGCCTACAGTTTTGCGTTAATCCTTTCCTAAAGAATTTATTTGCAAAAGACACAAGAAGATGTTGAGAAGCGTAAACGTGGAAGCTGAACATTATTATTCTATCAGAAGAACGTTGCATTTGCAAAAACGGATATGTCGTTTTATAAAATTATCGTATTATAAATTCGTAATTATAATCGTAAAATTTATTTTTATTAAATAAAATCGTAATTATAAATTTATCGTCAAAGCTACTAATAATAAAATTAATAACTGACGCTATTGTTAATATGCGAATAGCTACATTTTAAAATACTTTCATCAAGCTAACGCTACCAGAGAGAAACCTGAGAGCGGCCACCAGCCTCCACGGGCACATTTCCTGACGTTTGACGCGCCGCCTGACAAAGTGGACGTGAACTAACTAGTTACGCTCGGTAATGATACATGATTCGTGTCCAAACTATTCACAAGGAAGCTTTCCCATGTAAACTCTACTTTCGAACGAGTCATAGTGCGTTCGAAAGGGAAGGTAAAAATATTAATGTCGTGTTCGAGGGTTGGGTGTATGAGCCTTGGTTTCGGAGAAATTTACATCTAAAAGTGAGCATTTTCCAGCGGTATGAAAAGTACCATGAATAGCTACAATTTGGCGTGAAGCGCGGTAGTCTAGTGGCTCAGCGCGAGACTCGTGTTTTGCCATCCGCGCAAGTTGGGTTCGAGACCGAGTTGTGATAATTTTTTTTCTTCGGATTTTTGTTTCTTTGTGTTTGCATTATATTTTTTTATTATGTAAATAATGATTTATTATGTTTTATTATATTTTGGAGGTATACGTATATTATAAAATTTTGACTCATTAAAAAAAAGTGTCACAACCTCTGTGCCTATGACTGTACAGTGTTGCGGATGAAAATTTATATAAAAGCATTTATGTTTTTTATGCTTTTATATAAATTTTCCATCCGCAACACTGTACAGTTATGTCAGAATTTTATAATAAATAAACACTCGACAGTATACAAACTATATAAATAAATAAAAAGTTTACAAATGTTAAATGTATATGTTTATGTCTCATTATCATATACGTATACCTCCAAAATATAATAAAACATAATAAATCATTATTTACATAATAAAAAAATATAATACAAACACAAAAACAAAAATCCGAAAAAAAATTATCACAACTCGGTCTCGAACCCAACTTGCGCGGATGGCAAAATACGAGTCTCGCGCTTAGCCACCGGACTACCGCGCTTCGCGCCGAAGTGTAGCTATTCATGGTATGTACTTTCCGTACCGCTGGAAAATGCTCACTTGTATCATTACCGAGCGTAACGAACTATTGGGTTGGCCAAAAAGTAATTGCGTTTTTTTCCAATAGATGGACATACATGTCTTCAAATGTAACTAACTTCATTCTAAACCGCAAATTCATTATGTAGGTTAACAACTCACAGTTCAAGCTTGTTTTAGAAAAAGAAAGTACGCGATTTCGTTAACAATTGTTTGTTTGCCGTCGATTTCAAAATGGAAAATCAAAAAGAACGTTTTCGTCATATTTTGTTTTATTACTTCCGAAAAGGGAAAAACGCTGTGCAAGCTCATAAAAAGTTATGTGATGTATATGGCGAAGATGTTTTAAAACTGCGGCAGTATCAAAATTGGTTTACTAAATTTCGATCTGCAGATTTTAATGTGAAAGATGCACCACGCTCAGGAAGGCCAATCGAAATTGATGATGACAAAATAAAGGCACTGATCGATTCCAATCGGCGTTTAACGACACGAGAGATTGCTGAGGATCTTAACATATCGAAATCGAGTGTTGAAAACCATTTAAAACGACTTGGATACATTAGTAAGCTCGATATTTGGGTACCACATGAGCTCAAAGAAATTCATCTTACTAAGCGTATTGACATCTGCGATTCTCTTTTGAAACGTGAGGAAAATGATCGATTTTTGAAACGTATGATACAGGCGACGAAAAATGGATCGTCTACAACAACGTCAAACGAAAAAGATCGTGGAGCAAGCGTGATGAACCTGCTGAAAGCACTTGAAAAGCAGATATTCACCAAAGAAAGATTATGCTGTCAGTCTGGTGGGACTGTGTATTTTGAGCTGCTTGCAAGGAATCAAACCATTAATTCAGACGTATACTGTCGTCAACTGGATAAATTAAATGATGCCATCAAACAGAAACGTCGAGAATTGGTGAATCGCAAAGGTGTTGTGTTTCACCATGATAACGCTAGACCACGTACAAGTTTGGTCACTCGTGAAAAATTGTTGCAGCTTGGATGGGATGTGTTACCATGATGTTACCACATCCACCATATTCGCCAGACCTGGCACCATCAGATTACCATTTGTTTCGTTCTTTGCAAAACGCCTTGAATGGTAAAACCTTTACTGCTGATGAGGATATCAAATCGTTCTTGTAATTGTTTTTTGCTGAAAAAGATAAGAACTTTTTTGAGCGCGGAATCATGAAGTTGCCTGAAAAATGGCAAAAGATAATCAAACAAAATGGACAATATATTGTTTAATAAAGTTTTTGTTTCCCATGAAAAATTCGCCTTTTATTTATATAAATTAAAAAAAAACGCAATTACTTTTTGGCCAACCCAATAGTTCACGTCCACTTTGTCAGGCGGCGCCAAACGCCAGGAGGCTGGTGGCCGCTCTCAGGTTTCTCTCTGATGCTACTAATTTGCGATCATTTCGTAGATAAATCTGATAAAAAAATAGCTAATCAGGCAAAATTCAAAAGTTCCAAATTTCCATAAGAGCACGCAATCTACATACGCGCAATTCTATGCTCGATCTATCGTGTTGCCATCTCATGGTCGATCCGTTCAACGCGAAGTGAGATACGGACGCCGGCCATTACGTCAAAGATTTGAAAATTTGAACGTTCGGTAGGTTTGTTGATGTGGCGAATTGCGGTAATAGTGGCGAGCGTGCGGCATCAATTAAGCGAAGCTGTTCGCCACCGACCCGTGACGCGCGCTATCAAAAGATCGCTGCCGGTCGAGAGATCGCGCCGGCAGTCTCTCTGCGATATCCGTCCCTCCTCGCCTCCTCGGAACGCCGCAGCTGTGTGATCGCACGAGACGCAGCCCGGGAATGAAAGATCGTTTTTTCTGCAAATTTGTCGTTCGTCTGAGGACAAATTCGTGCAACATGGCGACTGAGAACAGGTATTATTCCCGTGTACTCCTCTTGTGCCCCGTGTACGCGATGCGTGTCCTGTGCTCGTTCGACCTCCAGTCGCGTGCACGATGTTTGCACGCTCTGTCAAAACGAGAAAATATTCCACGTACTTTTCGTGTATCTGTATACAACGCACTGTTTACTTGAGCGAGCAGCGTCCATGTGTGGCGTGTATGTGGCGTGTTACTTTGTATACGTCCGACTTGACGAATGTATTTGCACAAATTTTGCAACTGCGGCGCCATCCTTGACTATTAATTGCGCATAATTTTTGTCTTGCATGTGTATTAAGTAGAACCGTTAAAAAAATCATGAAATTTCAGTTTACGTTGCAGTTGTTTTCAAGTATTATGTAGGAGTCATTAGAGTATAGTTGTTGAACGATATATCTATCGTACATGTAAAGTTTCTTGAGTAACTTGAAGCACAAAGATAAATGGAATAAAATATTTTGATAGTTGTTATTATTCTCTCACTTTTATTTACGTATATTTCGGTTTTGCCTGTAATATTATATGATAATAATATACAGATATTTATAATTACTGTGAGAGTAATCTGGTATTTTATTGTATACATAGATACTTTGCGCAGAAGATAATATGATGATAATTGTGCATTACATAAGTTACTATCTCTATTATATTAAAAGTTTAATGTATTTTTTCCTTTTATATGGGATGATTTTTAAACCCGTTATCTCGTTTTCTTCTAGGAAGTTGTGATAGAATGAGTACAAATCGTATCTTACACATGACCAGCCTGAGGGTAAAGATACACGTGTGAAATTTCGAATAAAAGTGCTCGAAACTTTAAGGGCATATGTCTTGCAGGCAAAGCTACATGTATCAAATTAATATAAGTAGTTCAATTTAGATTAGATCATTTGATAACAGTGAAATTGATAACACATGGATTATTTCTTGCCATATGAATTCTTTTTCTTTGCCATATCAATTCTTTGTTAGCAAATCTGCTATCATGTATGCATAAATATATCGCTTATTAAGTATAATTCATTCACGCTACAATTTGTTTTTGCAGAGCTTGTGCACGCTTATGTAATGCATATAGTTGTAAAATTTATGACAAAAGGTAGACACACACTGCAAAAGTAGTGTCTCATTGCTTCTAAATTCCTAATTTCCTTATCCTATATACAGCTTCTTGTATTATCGTAGAGTATATATATACATATATTGCCACGTATATTATTAAATTCTAGATTAACGTAATAGAACTCAAAAGATAAAAACATATATCTTGCAAACCTCTATAAAAGCAAAAAAAAACATACATAAAATATAAAAGAGCAAAAAAAAGAGAAGCAGGACAAAGCAAAAAAAGCTTAAAGTCTTCATATGCACATGGTGAATTACATGAAAACTTGGACTATCGTAAGATACGTTCAGTAGCAATATTTTGTGCCTTACATATATATTACTCGGTCGTTATAAGCATTTATGAAGATCGCTAAGTGCAATATATGTTGCTACATTAGCAAGTAAATCGCACGTTCGAAGATCACGTCTCGCGGTATCTCACATTCTCATCTTGACTATGTACCATACTATGTATCAATCACAAATGATGGTGCAGATAATGAGTGGACAACAAACTGGTGGACAGTGTTCACCAGCACAAGCTCACACGTTGCATATTAATGGCGTAAATGCGTTACATCAGACTGATTTCACGCAATATGGTCAGGATATGCCTGGACATGGTAGACATCGCGCAATGCAGGTATATGTTAAAATCTTTTAGATCTAATTTAATCAGCATACACTCTGTATTCTTCCCGTATTAAGCATACTTTTAAAATGCATGCGTATTAGTAATAGAGAAATAGCAAGAACAGTGTAATATAAGCATTTTGCAAAGTTATAAAAACTTGCATGTTGTTAGCATGTATTTTTAAACTGTTAATTTTTAATTAATTTAAATTCAAATAATTAGCTTCATTGCCAAATATATAGTTTATTATTAATGATTAGATAAATGAATCCTATAATATTTTTTTACATACATGTGTAACAAATACTAGTAAGTGTACTTATTCTTTACTTTTTTTTTATAAAGTTTAACACGTTTTAGTTATGTTTTCGTACCAAGCGTTGTCTTTATATATTCTTTTGCTATATGGAAGGTATAAATAATGTGTTTTGCAGACAAGGTCCTATCCATTAGATTTGTTGCAACTGATAAAAGTTGATGTACCATCATTACGACACGTAGAATATATGCAGTCGAACAATAACGCGTCTTCTGCAAATTGGGAAAGGCGAATGGGTACATCTAATAATTCAGTTATACCATCCTCAAACTACAAACCTACGAATGGTAATAATTCAACGAGGAAACCGGGATGGAATAACAGGAATGGTAGAAGAAATACGTATAGAAATTCCTTCGCAAAGTACGAAACCTACAATAGTGACAGCGGCTTCAGTTCTCGTTCGCCAACACCAAATAAACACCACATCGACAGTAGTTTAACAGAAAGTTCAGATGAACGAGACTCCACGAGTTCACTGGGAGGACAAGGGATAAAGTAAATACACATTCTTTTAAAATTACTTATTCATTATCTTCTAGGAAAACATAATCATTTTTCCTTACAACTTCTATGTTAAATATATAATATTAATGTATTAATGAAAAATAGAGAAGATAGATTTAATAGGTTATTAAAAGGGGTTTAATAGAAAAGAGCAAATGATAACGTAATTAAAAGCAGAAAAGTGGGAGGAAAGACGTAAAGAAGAAATCCTTGTGATCTCGATTTATTGATAATCAAAGACTTATAAATTATAAAATATATATACACACATATATCTATATATTATTCAATTCTATATAAATTGATTTCAGGAAGAATCATAGAATACATTTAGATAATAGAACAATTAAATCTACGTCAAATGGCTTAATCTCAAGTGCCTCTGCCCATCAATTTTATCAAAGTCAGCGATCTTTTAATTATTACCATAATACTACTGTTCCTACTCCCAGGTCACATGTGCAAAATTGTCAAAACAAGAGAAGATATTTATCAGGTAAATTCTTTCATTTGCAATAATAAATTTGTTAGCATCTGACACTTGCACAAAGGGGAAGATAGTAATAATATTTTAAAGAATTACAAAGTGCATAGTAGGAAATAGTTTTATTTCATCTTTAATTATATAGGATGTATTTGTAGGCAGGACTGAAAGCGTACCTTCCCAGAGGCCTCCACGAAATCGTAAATTTACCGAGGTTCCGTTACCAAATTATAATATGTATCCCAGATATTTTATCGCCCCTGACAGATTTCTTGCTAGATCTCACTTGGTGACGATGACCTCTACACCGAGCAACCTCGTTTGCGGCTCAATATGGGATAATCTATCGCGAGAAATTTGGTCAAAATTTATTTCGAATCAGCAAACAGAAGCTACTTACAGGAAAAAAATGATGCTATGGAAGCACCTTTACATTTACATCAAGGTAGAAAGCAAGATTGGAATTAACAGCGAATGAAATATATTTAAAAAATGAAGTAATTGATTAATAAAATAATCGTACTTTTAGACCTCGTATCCAAAATATGGTCTGTTTTTGGTCGGTTCAACAATGAATGGATTTGGTTCAGAAGATAGCGACGTCGACATGTGTCTCTTGGTGAGACACACGGAAATGGATCAGAAATACGAAGCCATGGAGCATCTAGGGCAAATATTCAGATATCTCAAAAAATGTGGTACGTAAAACTTATAGGTATTTTTACACATAATTATAAAACTTGTATATAAGACACACGTCCATTCATGAATATATTATCATTATTAAAAAATTATTTTAATACACTTATATGATAAGTGCAGCAGTTTACTGACAAATTATTTTGCTCCGTGTCGTTCTACATCTAGATTTCATCGAACAGCTTCAACTTATACAAGCAAAGGTGCCCATTATAAGATTCTGCGATGGGCTGCAAAATTTAAAAGTCGATTTAAATTGCAACAATGCCGTTGGCATCAGGAACACGCAATTGTTGTATTGTTACTCGAAGCGTAAGTGTAATCAATATTTTATCAAATATACGTCGAGCAGTGATAAGTTTCCAAAAGAATGTTTACGTTATCAAATGTCACAATTATATGCTTCTTTCATAGTTGATTGGAGAGTGAGACCGCTGGTACTCCTCGTGAAACTCTGGGCTCAATGTCACGATATCAATAATGCAAAAGACATGACAATATCTAGTTACTCCTTGGTCCTCATGGTCATACATTTCTTGCAATGTACGTGCGCCGCAAAGACTTATTCCTTTCTCCGGACTTCTGCTCCGATGCATCGTAAACTGTATCGCACTGTTTCGCAGGTGGCGTGAATACCCCGGTCTTGCCGTGCTTGCACTCGATGTTCGCCGGCAAGTTTGGCCCGCACACGGATATCTACAGTATCGACATTCACGAAGATTTGCGCATCCCGTCCTCCGTCCGTCTGCCCGAGAATCGTCAGCCGCTCGGGGAGTTGCTTGTAGAGTTCTTCAAGTACTACATCACGTTCGAGTGAGTGACCTCTCGTCATAGAAGCAACGCCACGTATTTCGATGATGATATTTACTCTGTGCTGTCAAATCAGTTTCAGTCGCTACGCGATATCCGTACGTCTGGCGAGCAAAATACCGATAGAGGAGTGTCGCATGGCACAGTCGCCGAAAAACGATCCTCACCAATGGAAATATCTATGTATCGAAGGTACTTTTTGTTTTACGTACAGGTGAGTCAGTAATGTTTTTTTTTCATGATATTTATACGGAAACTGTTGCAACATTGTAGAGCCATTCGACCTGACTAACACAGCCAGATCGGTTTACGATCCAAACGTGTTCACGAGAATTAAGCAGATATTTCATATCACGTACCAAAGACTGGCGGAGTCGCGCGATTTAAGTCTTATATTTGCCAAGATAAACCAAGATTACTCTTCTTCGTGGACGTAACTGTGTCATCGTAAACTAGCGCAGAAACGCATAATCACGTTAGCTAGGATAAATAATGCTTAAAAACATTCCACTTCGAACGAGTCGTTCCAAGTGAACTGAAAGCGTTAAATGCTAGCAGCTTAATGATCTGATGATCTAAAAAGGTACTGAAGGATGAAATGGCATTAAATGAGACTGCCAAGATCGTTTGTTACGATGTGCTTGTTACCTTGCGACATTAAACTTTATTTTCGAACGATTCATAATATTCGCAAGATACGCAGCAGTGTGATAACTTGTCCTTCGTTTAATCCTCTGCTTTCTTCTTTGGAGGATTTCAAAATCATTATTGATTGTGTAACATCCTGAAAAAAAGAGACAGCTTAACTGTCTCTACGTTTGCTGTGTGCGAACTAATTTTATTATTTTGATATGAAGTGCGTGAAATATTCGAACGCACGGATATCGTTCCTACGTAAAAACGCTAAAATTGCGTCACGTGCAATAAAGTCTGCGACTTTATAATTACAATCAGTTAGGCTTGCTGGGATCTCTCTAAATCTTTAACGAATTTAATCGTAAAGTATCAAAAGCATCCAAAAAGTCAATTCCTACGCGGGTAATTAATTTAAATGATAACGCAGCAATCGGCGTAATATCCTTGCACCAAAATTTTTCAACGTAATTTTTCTAGTATTATTATCATTATCGTTACCTCATAAAGCATAATGTCTTTCATGTGATATCAACGGATAAGATTATTGCCTTACGGATATAGAGTGCCTTGCGACTACCGATCGTTGTTAACGCGATCATGTGTCGTATCACGTTGCCAACAACCGTTTATTAAGTATATGAAATAACTGAGAAATTAAAGGTAACGAAATTTCCTTTATAGCATCATTAAAGGCTGATTATTAGACGCTACATAAATATGATTAACAATATACTCTTAATTAAAAATGTTTCAATCTATATGCTGTAAAAGTGTGCGTCTAATTGAGACAACATCCTATACAATATTATATGCATACAAAAAAAAGGAAATAGTACTTATTATTTTGTATAGTTGCTATTCCTTGTGAAAGAAGTGTTCCACATGAGCGTAGCATCATGAAAAATATATAAACTTTTAGTATTATCTTTTGCAAAATATGAAAAACCAAAAAAAATCGAAAACAAGAAATAAAATAAATAATAAAAAATGTTACTGATTCGAACGAATTTATTATTTATGTTTATAGTATTTTGTTCAGATGTGTGTATAGGCAAAGAACGGTGGATAGTGAAATTAGCAAGACTGTGTTTCTCTTAAAAGGATTTAAGAACTTTGTACAATTCTAATGACTGTCATAAAAAAAAACTTGCATAAGTTGATAATATATAAGTCTTTGCATTAACGGGATGATTTAAAACTCGATCCTGAGACAGAATATAAATTGATATTGTATTACATACGAGCTACGATAATAATCTTTAATCTATATATCAGTTAATCAAAAATCGTAAAAGTAAACAGATTTCAATAAATTTCTTTATTATGATCTTCTCTCAGGAGTAGAAAAGAAAGAAGGGAATATTTTTCCATTCAATATTAATAAATCACTGTATTTGTCTTCAGAAAATTAATAAAAATATATAGTTATTCTATAAGTTAAATAATTTTCTATCACTGTTTAGCAAATCACTAACTTTGTAGAAAGACATTCGTGCAAAAATTGTCTAAAGATAAAGTTAGCTTCATTTATTAATATTGGAAATAAGTAGCAAGTGTAATCATCAAGAGACGATAATTTTTCATTGACATATTTGTTTGTGTCCTTAATAATCCTTTCCAAAAGAAACACTTTACGCTTAATACTTTTCTTTATTTGTTAAAAGAGAAATCGATATATTATTATTCTTATTCTTTTAATATAGTCTAGTCTTCTATTGACTAGTCTTCTTTTCTTCAAAGAAAAACGAAAACAAAAAAAATATACGGTTTATTCTTGTATAATAATATTCTTATAGCTAAAATGAAAAAAAAACGAGATTCTTGCAGTATAACAAATAGATTATTATTATGAATTAAAAAAGAAAGCTCAAGGTCTATATGAATAAAATATCAAGTAACATCTAATTTATAACGTAATAGGAAATCTTCAGTAGCATATATATCTTTTGTATCGTATGTGTACGGTTTGCAATATTTTTTGATTAATATAACTGATGTAATCTCAATGTGATATTCGATTAGGCTTATACCTTTTTGTGATATGCTATATGATTACCTGTATACGATGCTACTCTCTACGTGCTAAATTTAATTTTTCAATGCGTTTTTATATACAAACAAACCAAAAAAGCGGCGAAAATTGTGCAAATTACGTTGCAAAAATTACATCGTTTAAATAAATTCGCAATAGCGTATTGTCGCCGCTGTTAATATAAGAATATGATCTCCAAAATTTATAGAACAAACACAACCTTTTGTAATTCCAATTTTCTTGTTAAATAAAAGTGAAATGTTTATACATGTGTACATACCTCTCTGTTCTGCTTTATTCTACATTTTGGTTTTAGAAAGTACCAAGCATTAATATTACTAAATTTTATCTGAATGTTTAATACTTTAAACAATTTACGTTTTGCAATTATGCAGGTAAAATAAAATATATTAGAATTAAAAGGCATAATTAAACTATATTAAACATATAAATAAATAGAAACATATATAAATTTAATAGAAATATATCTTTTAATCAACAATCATGATATATAAATATCTCCCACACATGCATTTGAAAATGCATTTGAAAGTACTGCGTGGAAGTTACAATATAGAACCTTGCTTTGCGTGGAACCTCGCTTCACATGAATTGAAAACCTATTTGGAATCGTACTAATTTGCATTGCAAGTACACACGCGTTTAATTTCGCGCACTTTGACGTCACCGCGCATGCTCGGTGTGCTCTACGCCCGTAGACTGCCGGTATGACAGATTTCCTAACCCCGAAACTCATTTTTCAGTAGGTGATAACTTTCTTTCTAGTTGAGAGCGACGATTTTCCTTCTCGCAATCGTATTTTCTCATCAAAATAAACGATATTGCAAAGTTAGAAGGAAATCGGTGAGGAAGCCCGTCTCCTTCAGTTTTGCCGAAGCGAAAAAGAATATTATTTGGAATGATAACTATACGCTTAACTAATTTTCATTAATTATTAAAAAACTATTATTTCCCAAACTCTAAAATTGGTTTCCTAAATTTTCCCAAACGATTCCCAAATTATTGAAATGGAAAACAATGAAAAATATCAAAGATTATAAACGTTTTTCCATTATATAGCCTATAGTCAAAAAGTCCCTAGATTATTCCTTAGATTAAACTGCACGTCTGGATGATGACTTTAAACTCGATTTTGAGGGGAAATCATTATTTCCCAAACTCTGAAAACATTATAGGCGTATTTCCCAAATGATTTGGCGTTGAAAGAAGCGAAAAAGAAAATTATTTGGAATGATGTCTGCTAACTATACACTCAACTAATTTTCATTAATTATTAAAAAACTATTATTTCCCAAACTCTAAAAGTTGTTTCCTAAACTTTCCCAAACGATTCCCAAACGATTGCAATAAAAAAAAGATTTATCATATTCGAGATCTCGCTCAGGCCGGTATTCATAGTCGAATCTTATATTTAAGACCGTCTTAAGTGTATCTTCAAATACTCCATAGCCAATGAAATGATCCATACAGCATCTGCAGATAAACTTAAGGTGATCCTGGAGTGACTAGTGAAACAGTGTTGCCATTTGCTCGAAAATGACAATTCAAATGCTTAATATAAAAATTTAGCAATTTGTACGCACAAAATCGCAGTTTCGCAGGGTGGGGACACAATTAAGAAATATGAGGATGCTTGTCGAAGTGACTTTAGAAGCGTAATAAAAGAGAAATCTGTACAATCCTTTACAGAATACAGGATTCTGACAGGATTGTACAGAATTCTCTTTTATTACGCTTCTAAAGTCATTTCGACAAGCATCCCTCATATTCCTTAATTGTGTCCCCACCCTGCGAAACTGCGATTTTGTGCGTACAAATTGCGAAATTTTTATAAAAAGCATTTTATTGTGCAAATGGCAGCACCATCGCGAAAAAATTCCCTAGTCACTCCAGGATCACCTTAAGACGGTCTTAAGGGCATGCTGGAGTTGCTAGTGAACTATTTTTTCACTATAGCGATGGTAATTGCAGTTTCGAAAATTCTCTTTATTACTTGTGCAGAATAAAAAATCCTTTTCCACAAATGAAGTATAGATAGAAAGAAAGCCCGCTCTACGGGACTTTATATTCAAAATGGAAAAAAGTTAGAAAAGACAAATGCAAGTTTTTAACTTTTTTCCATTTTGAATATAAAGTCCCGTAGAGCGGGCTTTCTTTCTATCTATACTTCATTTGTGGAAAAGGATTTTTTATTCTGCACAAGCAATAAAGAGAATTTTCGAAACTGCAATTACCATCGCTATAGTGAAAAAATAGTTCACTAGCAACTCCAGCATCCCCTTAAATATAAGATTCGACTATGAATACCGGCCAAGAATGACGTTCGCGGCCGTTGCGAGCGTCTTCTTCTTCTTCCGTTAATGGCTCCCGGCTAACTTCCCGGAGGTCCTTTTCCTTTTTTTAAATAAAAAGAAGGAAAGAAAGCGTTTTGAAGTATTTGGGGCACATCGCACTTCCCTAGTCCTAGGGAAGAGGTCGCGCCGATAGCAATCACGAATCAGTCATCTTGCATCGCAGTTTCCGTTAGAGGCTCGCGTGTCTTTCACTTGTCCGGGCTCTTTTCCGGTTAGACTCGGACGATGACGGGGTTTAGTGAGAAGGTTCGTATCGAAAATTACGCTACTTTACACGATCGAGATGTTTTCCGCGGATAGTGCTTACGATTATCTAGTACGAAGACTAATGCGTAAGTTTTCTGATATTTCTCGGGAGGACCATCCGTATCGAAAAACGCGGAAACTGACGGACGACCCATAACGTCATGCACGTGCCCTGTTCGCCGCGTTGCTCGCGCTATACGAATACATTCGAGCATGTGATACGTATCGTGAACATGTGGATCCCGTAATTAGTTAATTATTTCTAACTGAGACACGAGATTTTGGTTAAATTCGAATCGCGAATTTGATATCGCGTTTACGGACTCCAAACACGTGGATTTGCACGCATCGGACTCGACAAGTAGCTGCTGCTACTGCAGCACAAGAGAAGACTGTTACGCATACGCACATGATTACACATTTACCTACATTATATGATAGTATCATGAAGAAAACTCTTTGTATGACAACAGCGAGCTAGAACCAAGTACCGATTGATGGTTAATTTTTTACTTAATTGAGGTTATGATTGTTTCAGCCAATTTTAATAGATGCCCGCGGGCATTTGCTTGGCCGGTTGGCCGCTATCGTTGCCAAGACCATCCTGCAGGGCAACAATGTCACTGTTGTACGCGCTGAGCAGTTAAACATAAGTGGCAACATCTTCAGGTTTGTAAATCTTGTGTTCGGCACGGTTGTCCGTACAGTAATGTCCAGTCAACAAAAATGAGATGATAGTCTAAATAACTGAAAATTTCTGGTCGAGATTGATTGAGTATAATATTTGCTATGTTTTATTTTTATTTATTTGAAACAATGAGAATAATCGATCATTGTTTGTCGAACTGCATATTTTCTGTCTTCACGCAAGGAAATAATGCATGAGAAATGTTGTACAATTATAAACTTCATTTGCAGGAACAAGTTGAAATACATGTCCTTCCTGCGTAAGAGGTGTAACGTGAATCCCGCGCGTGGTCCGTTCCATTTCCGTGCGCCCAGCAAGATCTTTTGGAAGACAGTGCGTGGTATGTATAGTTCGCTGTGTGTAGTCGGGATTGGATCAGTGCTGCACAAAGTAAAACTGTTACGTGTATGCCTATGATTACGTATTACCTACATTATTTGACACGCTCATGAAAAAACAACTTTGTATGAGGCGTACGATGTTTAGTGAGCTGTGCACACTGTTCTGTAACTTAGCAAGCAAAGACATAATAAACAGGAAAAACTTGTTTTTGCAGGTATGATCCCACATAAGACGCAGAGAGGAAAGGACGCTCTCAGCCGATTGAAGGTTTATGAGGGAGTTCCGCCACCGTATGACCGCAGGAAGCGCCTTGTCGTTCCTGGCGCCATGAGAGTGATGTGCTTGAAACCAGGCAGAAAGGTTAGACCGATTGTACATTATATTCAATTTGATCTTAATTCTTCCGTAAGCTTGAATTTTATTCTTAATGCAATTACAATGATGGTATGGTAATTTGCGACTGATTACTGGTCTGTCGACCATTGTGATGTCACTTTGAGCTGAGTTAAAATCTTCCAATGAATAAATATTCTTGTAACAACATCGAATGATGAACATGATGCTGATGCAAATTTTTTATTTTTTTTAAGTATTGTCACGTGGGCAGACTGTCCCACGAGGTTGGATGGAAGTACAATGCTGTGGTTCGTACGTTGGAGAACAAGAGACGCGTTCGATCCATCCTTGAAGTTCAAAGAAGGAATAAGCTTAAGGTAATTAAAAACATACTCAATGATCATATTTTTATATTTTTATTCAAAGAATTTCTCTAGTTTGTCAGATGCTCAATTTTACGCGCAATCTTATATTGCATATTTTTTGCAGAAACTTACCAAGCAAGCTGGAGAATCAGTCACCAAAGCTACAACACCGTATACAGCGATCATCAATAGCTTTGGGTACAATTGACATACTTGTTATACATAATACAAAAACAATAAAATCTGGACATCATAATTGAAAGTCTTTTATTCCTTTATTCCTGGACTGATCGAGAATGTAATCAAGTAGCTTAGAAATGAGATGTACACTTTCTTTCTTTCTGTCTTATTATAATTTTATTAACAAAATATATAATATTTTACAATTAAAAATTGGTCTATGTGCATATGTACGAAAATTTTGTTCAACTCTCAATGGAATCGACAGTGAACACTACTGTACCGCCTTTATCGTTATCTTCCTCGTCGTGCACTTCGTCAGCTTCGTCTTCGGAGGAAGATGAAGGGGACGAATCATTCATACGATAATTTCCAACATTTTTTGGCGCGGGACCGATCGTGTGCGTTCCTATGTGACCAGTTAAACGTTCTATTGCATACTTCGCTTGAACTATCTGTAAAATATCAAGATATTGTTACAAAAAAAAACAGTCTTGTGTGCTACATGCACATACTTTAACTGATAAATTTTGAAAGACGCGATTTTGAAAATGCTGACTACCTTTCGCTTCTCAGTTTGTTCTTGCTGCAATCTGAACGATTCATCAAGACTCAAAACCTTTGCTGCTCCGTGGACTATAAGAGGTGGTGTAGCTGCTGTGGCTTCCCAATTTTCTGGTAATTTCCTCTGTTTCTCCTTCATCGGATCATGCACGTTACTCTTAGTCGTTTTGTACGGTCGGAATGGCTCCCTCTTCGTCTCTCGCGCCTTTTCCACTTTGTCGACGATGTATCTCACGTGCTGTACATTCAAAGGATCTGTTTCAAACGACTTTATTTCGTCTAGATCCTCAGGCTTGATGAGACTCTCCTCGGACACGACGTGTATAATTTTCTTCTTGTGAACGCCAGCTCCCGTAGGCTGTTGTGGCACAAATGATATTTAATACTGTAGGTATTTGCCAAGAATCTGAACGTTTTACACAAGATGCTAACTAACTTGAGCTAATATCTTCAATGGATCCTCTTCGTCATCACTGTCCAATTCAACAACTTTGGTTACATCATTGTCATACTTCCCCGTCCATTCCAGTTTAGTCATAGCTGCTTTGCCCTCGCACGCTATATTAAGTCGCGACAGCAGATTGGCCGCTTTCTCAATTTCATCTTTGTGCTGAAGTTCTTTTAATATTCTGTCACGAAAGTCTTTAATCCTTTTTCCTTTATCAGGAAGCTTGGAGACAAAATTTCTAAAAAATGGATAAGTTCAAGACACTTCATTTAGAGTACAGTCGACCGTGTCCTACCTACCTACTTACTTGCAGGCGAGAAGTTTATTCTGCCTCTCTAAAAGTTCCTCCAGTTCAAATTTCTGCTTATTTGCTAAATCATCAATGTAGCCTTGGCTCTGCTTCCTCGCTGGTGGTAGTACATTACCAGGTACCTTCTTGTTCGGAAACATTCCTAATCTTTTCGTCTAGTCTAGTTAAATTCCTGAAAATAAACACTGAAAAATTGTCTCATATAACAAATAGGTTATGTAAAATATATCAAACATGCATGGTTATACAAGTTTTGTTAACTACAAATCGCACACTTTAAATCACTCACAAAATTAATAAACCTTTTAACGAGTCTTGCAAACAATGACAGTAAATATCGACGTAATGGAAAGCGGTTTAAACAATACTATTTAATTATTATATCAGCTGTAAATAAAAATACTCTCTTGGCTTCAGACTACTCAGTACATGTAAGGTAAACTCATTGGCATGAAAATAAGACATATTCTTACATCAATAAAATCGTATTTTCGTTGTCAACTTTAGTTTCTCAGTGTCAGTGTTGTACTTTAGTAAAGTTGGCAACGTAACTAGGTACGACTGGATTCAATTGGCTGTACACCTATGGGCTGCAATGGGCACAATTTTGAAGCTTGTGACGAGGAGCCGGCAAGTTACTCCCAGAAGTAATTAATCGCAATTTGCACGTATAATGTTACCCGACACATGGAGAGAGTGTTCGAGACACACTAAACCTCGTTACTTTATCCAGCAATGTGGAAAATATATTATTGACACGATAGGATATACAGATATAAATAGAAACAACTCCTTTGTGTCAGGTTATGTCGTACTGTCTCTGCTTGCTGTAATGTAATGTCAATGATTAATGTTGTTTTCGTGGTTTTTTACAGGCGCGATAAATATACACCGATTCGTTACAATGTCTCAGTTACTGGATAAAATACCGGACGTGGATATCGATGGCCACGGAAAGTTCAAGTACATCTTGATCACTGTGGAAGATGAGACCAACAAAGCTAGCAAGCAAATCGTCAGAGGATATGCGAGAGCACAGTGGCACGGTAAGTTTGTAATTTATTTATGCTTTTTCATTTATTATATTGTATGTCTGCAGTTTTATTTATAACTGCTATATCTGAGCATTATTATTCTGGAGCATTTGACATATTACGCTTCGCTACTGTGCGTCACATATGCGTGATGCGTTGATCCCTCATGAAGGACCAGTGTCAAATATATGTAATAGTGGCTACTTTTTATTTTATTTTCACAAAGACAAACAAAGTCTATCTTTTCAAGTGGTTTATAGTAAAGGTTTTTGTTTGCTGAGTGGTAATGATCATGTTAATGGTTTATTTTAATGCGTAAAATGCATATAATTTGTCAGCTCAAAGGATTCAAAACTTGTATCAAGATAAAAGTATTGTTTATAATATATGAATCATGAAACATGATCTCTTGTTTGTGACAATTCAATTGTTATATGTTTAAAGCATTATTATTTCTCAGAACATTATTTTGATGCATTTAGTTCCACAAGTTACAATATATAGGGGATGTCGTTTTTCTAAATGCTATAAATGCTATATAAAAAACAAACAAAGAAAGATAAAGAAACAATTGGTTTTGTAATATAAAATATAATCATTTGTCTTTCATACATAAAAGAAATTGGACCTAGTCAAAACACTTTTTTTTCGAGAAAAAACAGAAAATTATGCAACTCCCCATTATCCCCGGGGATCGGGATCGGGGTTGTGCCCACTCTCCCCTAAAATTGATTTATATGCAAGGATTGTGAATTTGCAAAGGATGAAGGATTTATTTATCAAAGTTATAAGATGTTATGTGAAAGATAGGATATCACTCTTGGAGTATAAAGATATTGTGATAAAATTTATATACATTATGATACTTTGCTACATGAATTTTTGTATTTACGCATTTATTATTTACAATACTAAAGACACAATCTGTACATCTTTACATATTTTTATTGTGCATGGAGAAGCGATAGAAGTATTATATGATATGGGTGTTAACACATCTCATATTTGAAAATTATTATTTCTATTTGTTGTGCTGCTTCGTCACGTTTTATTAAATCAATAGATATAAACTATTTATTTGTAAGTAAAAAATATAACAATATAAAGTGTTGCACAGTAACGTTAAATAAAATGTTAGTGATATATTTGACATATTTCTAACAATAGAGAGGTAGAAGAGGTAACCTGTACATTTGATTGTTATTTGTTGTTGTTGTTATAATAAAAAATAGGTATCGACACCCTTTTGGAAAAATATATCTGATATTTTTAATATCGTATATATTATTTTATATAGACAGTTTTTAATAAATTTTTGATAGATAGTTCGTAAATAAAAGTGAACACGTATGTTTTCGCGGTATTCTATATGTTCCCGAAATTAATGTATGCAAAATCTGATTATGGATGATTAAAGTGGCAGTAGAAGATTTTTCATGTATTAATTGAATAGGAAGATACGACGCAAAAAATTCCAAGCAATTTACATTCATGAAGCTTTAGATCATCAGCGACTATGTTTTTCGTAGATTATAAGAATATCTTACATACATCATCTTTATAACAACCACCTGTGAAAAGAATATTACAGGAATATATACTTCCTGGGATATTTCCTGTTTTTGCTTAAAATAAAATTAAATCGAAAAGTTTTTGAACTTGATTTTTAATAAATTATATCTCTTTAATTGCACCTTTTCTCACGCTGATATAACTTCCATATGATACGTTAATAGCGTGCAGCTTCATACACTTAATTACAACGACGACATCCATATAAGTGTCCTTCTTTTATCAAGAGCAATCGAACCCTGTTACAATTTGCGCGACAATACGAAATAAACGGCGCGTAACTTGTTCGATGTTTGATATTTCACGAAATATGTTTATTTTTAACTACGTAATCGTACGATCACGACATTGCCGTTTCTATTAATTCTTTTAACGAGAGACAATAAGTTGTTCTGGAAAATTAAATAATTGATCATTTCTGAATTTTGTATTTTCCTTCCTCCGCAAAGCGTATGAAATCTCCATGTTTGCAGCGTTTTACCACCAGTTCAGCTAAGAATTGACAAGATTCACTATGCGTTGTTCATTTTTTTAATTCCATCGATATCCGTGCACTTTTTGCAAGATATCCATATTTATTTGCAATATAATTTATAAGGGAGCGTAATCGGTAGTACTTTGACAGCGAGAGATCTCCACTCGTTTTGTTTACTAAGAAGCTCTTCTGAAGCAGCACCATGCTCTTTGAATGCTAACACTGAGTCGACACGCTTTGTGATTCGAATTCTTAATGTTCTTCGTATCGTTATTTTTCTTGACAGATGTCTGCGACGTCTCGTCGCCTTGTTGCACCTGCTCTCAGGTACTGTCAGGTTCTTCACAGTGCTCTATCAGGTCTACGTCGGTTACTCTCGACTCCTGCTCTTTGATGGCCTCTAATTTGTTTTCCTTATTCCTGTGACTATTGGTATCCGATTTACCTGATTTCTCTGTGCACTCATCCGTGCTCTTCCCAAATTGCTTTGGTGGTTCTCGGATAGGAGATGGAAATCCTACGAGATCCGGATCTGTATTACTGTGCATCAGCGCAAACGGCAGCTTCAAAGACACTTCGCCGCCCATCGCCGAGATCAACAGCTTGACCTTAACGTAAATTGCGTAGCTTTCATGTATGCGTGAAGTTTTATATTTCATCCTACTTAGTTTTGGTATTGTAATTGAACTGATCATCACAGAAGCAACCTGTCTGATGTCAAAGAAGTCAGAGAAATTGAGTTCTCTTTTTCTGGAAGAGTATTCTACAAAAAGTTTGAAAATGCGATATGTGTGTTAAAAATATGCAGATAGAAGTGCTTCATTTTTTATCTTTTTATGAAATAAAATATTTAATGACATTTAAAAATTTTCAGGTATTTTTATATAATCTTCTCGTCAGATATGTCTTTTCTGCAATGATTAGTTCAATTTTCTGGGCATTGAAAATATTTAATCTCTAAGCGCATTTGTCTTCAGAATTACCTATTGTTTCGTATATAAATTACCTTTACGTAATAAGACACATAAATCGCAAAGACATTTCTATCATCAGGTCCATTCCCAGGGCAAACGACCGTTGATGCCAGAGTTGCTCCGGCTTTCATATAACTGTCCTCTAAGGCGATCCAATTCTTGGTCGAGCCCTTAATAGGCCTGAGCGTATATATCTTCTTCAAAGTACCGCCTGGTCCCAAGGGGCAGCCTTCTTGCGAGGATACAAGGGCTACGACATTTTTGAATTTGCCGTTGCTGAACATGCAAACGTCCACGTGTTGCACCACAAATACCTAAAAAAAGCAATTTGTTAGATGGAATGAGATGATCCTAAATTAACATGTATAATTGTTTTAATATCTCAAATGCATGAGTCATCAGTGGTCCATTTTTATTAAGTAAGATAAATTATATGAAGTGATTTGTAGAATCTAGACTTAAAAAATTACTCAAAGATTGTATTACATTTGCTACATAGAATCACTTCTGTTCTACCGAATTTTTCCAGGAAGTCTTGTCCGCTGAATCGATACGCATGTCTAGGTAACACTCATTAAAGCTGATTGTTATTCGGCGAAACCTACTGTTTCCGTTTGGTGGTCGCCGCTTAAATTTGATTACGGAATGTAACCCGTCCAACTTATGGGCGGTCAAGGGGTGTCGGTTTGTTTGCCAAACTGCCGGAACAAAGTTAACACGGGGTTGCGAACGCGCCCCTCTCTGACCAATAGACAGGATACCACCAGGATAACGTGTTCCTATTTTCAAACAGTGTTCTGCGCTAATGAAGTACAGCTCGAAAGCGTCTCTGATGCAAACGCAATTTCCTGTTACGATGTAACCCTAGCATTCTCAGGCTCGCTTCTCCTCCAAGAAGATCCTACGTGTACAAACTTGCGGCCGTTCCCAAACCCGTACGTAAGAAGGAAATGCCAGACAAATCAACGCGGATTATCGCAGGCAAATTTAATTCAATGTCCTCGCTGACTTTGTGTCTTATTCCTTTTGTACAAAACAAATTGAATTATAACTCCGACAACATGACGTTCCTTCCCGCAGTCTGCAGATAGCTTTCAGGAGGGAAATGGCTCCTGTCGATTCCTGTCTGTCGTCGGGGAAAATCGCCAATATCGATAATGCGTTATTGTCTCTCCTTCACGAGAAAGCTCACGAGGTGCGCTTGACGGGAATATTGGTATTTATTATTGATTAATACAATGATTATCTGCTGGACGTTGCGATCTAACAAATGCTTATTTCGTTGTTCTCTCATTTTTTCTTTTGAGGGGCACAATGTTTTAAGAGATTATTCAGTAATATACACTTAACCGACGTGCTTGAGCGTCCAATGTTCACAATTCTGAGGCATGAAAAGCCGTATTCCTTGTCTTTTGTTAGTAGCTCTTTACATTTTATATAGAGTAAGGACCGACCGCTAAAGGAAAATTCTTCTTTAGAATTTTCTTCTTAATTCTTATTTTCTCTATTTAGATGAATTACGACGACGTTTATTGAGTTACTCACGCATGTATAGAATATTTCACTAGAGGCGCGAGTAAGGCCATAAATTCTTGAGTGAGATGACATGACCATGTTTCGTCGTGCGGTGGTTCTCGGCCTTTTATGGTCGCAAAACAACGCTTGTAAAATTATGTAATTAATTTTGTGAAATTACATTTAGCGTCCACGTGTTGTACAAGTACAAGCTTTGTGTAATTACGATGCCATAAAATGTGTAATTAAAGTTATGTTATTCGCTTGTTTGCCTTCTCAAATTGTCAATTATACAATTTTGATTAAATATACAATTATGAATGCAAGCCGAGACACGTAGAGAACGACAACGGTAGTTCTCCTTGAACTTTGCCTTCAAAATTGGCGGTTTGAGTCAATCAATATTTCGCGGAGGCCAATGATCTCCGTGAACGTGCTCGAGTTTCTATTTCTCCCTGGCAGGGATTACTCTTAAGCCTTGATTTGTAGGCGGTTTGTCAATCGGTTTGTAAATAACATGATACATTCAATTAATTCATCGCACGTGGGTCTCTTTGACTGCATATTCTTTATTAGCTATTAATTATAAAAGCGGGCAACAGAATCCGGGGGAGCAAAATATTGATCCGTAGTAATTGACTTTTAAAATACACAGTTTTATATAGTATAAATGTGCATTAATTTTAAAATTATGTCACAAAATTGTTTAAATGAATTTCCTCGCGAATACTATTAAAAACGAGAAATCTGTTTGAATGAATCTGTTTGAATGCTCAGAGGAGATTGACAATAACGCTAAGATTACACAAATCGTTTTTTAAGTAATCAAGGTTTTTAAAAGTTTTTCAAGTTTTTGTGGATTCTACATTATCCTTTTGCACATCGATAAGTTTAAGGGACTAAGATGTAATGGAGCATAAGGTGGGAACGAATCTTCCCTTCAGTTTTCCCTCCAATATCTTACATAATCCCATTACACAAGTTACATTTCCATAGTTGTGTATATGTCCTAAGAGAGCTGGATTAGGTTTCGTTAATTTCGCTTCAAGGTGTGAAATTTCGCAGACATTTATACTTAAGTTTCACTCGCAAGGGGGTCGTAAAAGTGAAATCTCAAGATTGGAGTGGATACAGTGAAATAATTTACGAGAGAATTTTACGATAGATAATTTTTTACATTGAGGACATTTGTGAGAGTTTTCGAATGTTTTTTTAACTTCGATTTTATAGGTTTTGCTGAAAAATTCAGATTGGGCCATTGGCATGCCATTGCAAATGTTCGGAACAGATTTTTATTATAAATTATAAATAATAGGATTTTATTTTTCGAAACTTCGAAACATTAACAGAGAAAGTTCACGTATGGTTAAAATTACACATGACTGTAGGTTTAAATCCTCCGCTGTGCGCGGAAAATAAAACTGCACTACATTAACGCATCGCATTTCATTTTTGACGTTTAACTCTCTGGAGGCGATTATTCGCGCTATTGTACTAGCCACTGGGTGGTAAGAGAAATACAGGGAATATGACCTGGCAACAAAAAAAAGAAAAAACCCTGCGCGGATGTTTGAGTAGTATTATACTGAATATACAGAGCTATCATATATCCAGTTTTATATCCCGTTTTATACGGGGCTATCATATATTTGGTTTTATATCCAGTGCACTTTGGCTTACCTGGTGTTATATCTGTACTGCGGAAAAAATAATTATATGTATATTTGATATTATAATATTTTCAAATTACTTATACTTGAAAATACTCATCATATGCTCGATAAGATAGTAACAAGAAGTCTTCTTTCTATTCATCAAATTTGAACGCTCATGCATAAGATGATGGTATTCTTATTAAGAGGCCAAAGCAGTCTCATTGAGATCAACCGTGCCCGCGGGATGTGATCGTTTTAATGAGCTTATTAAATTTACCGAGGTCGGACGAGAGGATAGTTAACATGAAAGCCGGGAGTGGCATCGTTTCCCAAATAATTAACGGATGAGATATTATTTAACGAAAGTATAATAAAATCCGGAAGTATTGTCTTTATTAGCCTTTTAAAAGCAATTTAATTAATTAAAATCATGTTTACGAACAAGTGATGCAATTCTGAAAAGCTCGAAATGAAATGAGTTTTGCAGTGTTTATTGAGGTAGAAAATAGAAAACAACAGATATGGATTTTACAGAAAATAACAACAGATATTAATGATTTATTCCGCGAAAGTCTCATATATTAAACATAAAATTATAAATATAGTTACAATTTTTAGTAGAAATAGTATTTTAGTCTACAGGTAGTCGTATTTGCGCTATCTCGAATTGATTCGAATTATATCTGAATTGATTGATTGGAAATAATTTTGACATTTTCTCAGGGTCGTATGATTTGAATTTTGCGGTTTGAATTTTGTGCAAAATTTGCTTGGAAATGTGCCAGGATAACTACGTGGTTCGTTCGAGGTTTTGCTCGCGTCAGAAAAACTCGCCGGCAGACGCAACACATCCCGTAGAAAACCGCATCGATTAATCCATCTTTCCGCTCCTCCACGGGCGGTTTAATTCGTGCTTCCTTCGCGGTTCCGTCACGAAGGACTGCCATCAATTTTACGAGCGGTTCTATTTTTTTTTTTATATCTTGCCACTAAGCGTTGTGGCATGGGGAGAAGTCGGAAAAAACGCAAATCGAAAGAACAAAGCGGGGGAAACAGAAGCGCGTTTGATAGGGGAGAGACTGGCAGATGCCCCGAGTCATGAATACCCAAGCGCCCGGATCCCCGGAGGAATGTCGGAAAAGGAGCGCTTGATGGGAGATCTATGTTCAGAGAGGTGCTTTTTGAAATATCGAATATCGCGCAGTGACCACCGAATTACGAGTCCGTTCCGCACGAAGCGGAAACTACAATTCCGTATCCCACGTACACTACGCGAGTACACTCGCGATTGATCACTCTTTGGGCGAGAGAAAGAAAAAAGAAGGAGGCAAATTGATTGATGGTCGTTGGAAAGCGATGTCGATCGATTGCCTTTTACATTGTCAAGTGGTAAACGCTTTTTAGTTAGCTCTGACCAAGACTTAATTAGAGATTGGTACGCAATATTGTTTATTAATAATCTATGATTATTTGCGAAGAAATTGAGTTTGATAAAGATTCGCATGATTTAATTCTCTATCCAGCAAACAAGAAGCAACAAACACGAAAACAAACATTCATGTGATAATTAAATCAAAATTCTATTTCGTTCGTGTATTGTTTCATCAATAATTTGTATAGCATACAATTTGTAGATCAATATTAATTCTTCATTTACCTTTGATTAAATAAACAGTCTGATGTTTAATGAAAATGAATGTGCTAAAATGTGAATTGTACCTTTATTCTTCTTACGGACTTGCTGCTATTATTATTAACATTGACGTGGACATTGATCGAATCCCCGTGGGCGTAGATCGCGCGATCTAGCCCTGCGTCCAGTCCAACACGACCGTCACTTAATAAAAATGGCTTTTCTACTGCTGCGTGTGGTCCCGTATTCTCTGCGAAAATAAAACCGAAACGCTGCATTATTTTTTTGACTTGCATTCCGTATTTACGATAAATAAGACTACACAATTTATACGATATTCTCGTGTACTCGCATCAAACTTACGAGATAAGTATACAATGATACATATCTCAAGTTTAATTGGAGAACTTTCAAGCCACAAGTTGTCGCGTGAAGATTTCCATTGGGATGTGACTACAGTGTTACGATGTTATCGTAATACTGATACAGTGTTATATCGGAATAAAAATTAAAAACTTATAACAAAGACTAAGACGAAAGAGAATTAAGAGTTTAATGAAGATAAGAATTAATAATAATATCTTTAAATCAAATTTTGTCTTTACTATTTGAATGCAGTCCATCTTATTTCATTGATTCCAAACTTGTATTTAATAGTTAAATGATTGATATTTTTCCAGGAGGAATTACTATTCTTGATTTCGTTCAAAACGCTCTTCTAATTGATTGAAATTATTATTTTTAATGATCGGCCTCCAATTACTACTAACAGAATAGATAAAGGCAGCAACTAAACCGTGAAATCTACAACGTTGAGCAAATTGGAATCGTTGAGTCATATTACACTGATATCGTGACTAACCGTCATTTTCAATAATCTCATTTTCGGCAAACTCCACTCTTGCTCTGCATGCTTGAATTCTGGAAGCAATCGATGGCACTTGAGAGGGAGGCACGCTGTACATCGTTGCTGAGGGTAAAGGCGGCTTCGTGGTTCGCTGGATCACCCGAATGCCCATTCTGACGGTGGTTTTACGGTGCAGTCTTTCATCTGCCCGTTCCGCTAGAATCCGTTACATGAAACGTTAACGAGGTATAGGATGCAACAAAGATGGAAAGCTTGTGTTAAACGAGCTTAATAATATACGAGTTAAATCACTCAAGTAAAACGAGCTCATCTTTGTAGATAATCAAACGGCTCTCTCGGGAAGAAGACCTCGCTGACGATATACTCGTTATTTTGTTGGCAAAGAATTTCTAATTACGCCATGTGCCGATTCGCTGTTACGCTCCCTGTTCGATCGAGGCGCGTTCCTCGGAAACGAGAAAGAAATTAAACCGGAAGAGAAAGCTGCGGTTTTTTCCACTCACCAACGTAAGCTCTGACATCGTAGCTAGTACCTATGGGTGCACCATTATATTCTTTAGCTGGTACCAGCTGCACGGACGGCGGGGCCAGTGGAGTAATTTCCATTGTGAATGCATGCGCGTTGGGTCCTAATCTCTTGACAAGTGCCTCCTGCAAAAAGCGATTCAATGTTGTTTCTGCTCGTTCTTTCTGTTAGGAAGCCAGTTATGTGAAATTATGTGGCACATTGCTCTACGATATGCTATAATTCTGTGGCTTCTGCGAAAAAATCCTGGAAAATCCCTCAAGAGGGAGATGCGCTGGACATAATTACTCTCTATGCAAGATGAAAGAGAAAAGCGCGTACGTTCGCGGTAATATGCGAAGAGAAATATTAGTATTTTGTCATCGGTATTTAACAATATGAATTTTATTAAATGAAATATCACGCGCACGGTTTTTATCCACGATACTTGTCGCTCTCGTCGATGTTTGATGTGCGTTCGCTTGCCGGAAGGTGATTTTAAATCTGCGTAAACGCACGAATAAACATCGCGAAGCGTTTAATGATTTATTTCACGGAATTGTTGTCGAAACCAAACGTTATTAATTATATTACTTACAGAATAATCACGTGTCTGCGCGCAGAAACGTGAATAATAACGCTATTGAAAATTGAAACTTTGCGAATTTATATTTGTATTTCTGGCATAAACATATGTAGGTGCGATGGAAAACTGTATTCCACTAGCTATATTATCAAATTACAAGATGAAACAAGGGAATTTTACGTCTGCGTTTAATATCATATTAACATTGGAAGCAATAAAAATAATATGAAATAATGTTTTAAAACATTTTATCTTTTTATTTCCAACTAAGTTTTTAGACATGTATTTAATTTTCGAACTAGACGTATGATTAGCAACATTAACGTAATTAATGTGGAATATTAGCGTAGTTCTTACGCGTGAAAAATGCTGATGCATGTATACAAAGGTAAAATTAGACACACGTTCAGCATTTATATCTTGAATTAATTTTTATAATTTATGTTTAAATTACAAAATTTATGCTCCATCATAATTTAACGAGATTCTGAACAATTAAAATATTTTATGAACATTGTGCATATTACGAAATCAGATAAGCCGACAAATTGAGTATACCATAAATCAATAAATGAATTGCTGCTTAGGGTAGGGTGACCAAATTCGGATCAGATTTTAAAAATCCTTCTCTCCGTTGAAAACAGTTGCTCTCAGTGAAATTTGTTCAACATGGAAATGTTGCTTATAATATCCTCTATGAAATTCCAAAGAGGTAATTTAATCAGTTTCTTCTGAAAAGCACACAGAAAAAAAGTAAGTGTCACATCAAAACTTATATACTTGTATATACGCAACAATTTATAATCTTCGTAAAAGAATTTAATAATCTTAAAAATATATTTTTCTTGATTGAACTATACAAAATTGCTTTATTTAAAAATTCTTTTCTTCGTTTAACGTGATATAATTTCATTATTTCATTTTAGTTGAAATTCAAGATTATTAAATTCTTTTACGAAGATTATAAATTGTTACGTATATACAAGTATATAAGTTTTGATGTGACACTCACTTTTTTTCTGTGCACGAGACAAGTTTAATTGTATCCCTGAATTTGATCCGCATTAAGACCCGGGGACCAAATTTGGATCAGCAACGGAATGTCTTGGTCTTCAAGTATTTGATAGATAAAAATCTATAGAGAAAATGTGTAGCTGGATATTCAGTGCACTATTTTCAAAACAGAAATATAACAACTGATTCGCATTTGGGCACGGGTCCAAAAGCGGATCAAAATTTCAAATCTCTTTAAATTGATGAAATTTTATTTGCAACTTTATATAATTGACAACATTAATTGATAACACAAAATGAGACGCTGAAATTTCAACATTAAATTATAACATAGTAATATCTATCTCAAAAACACAGAGAAAAAAGAAAGTAAACTTTTTTAAAACTTATAAACTAAAAAGTAACAAAACATTCAGAAGTTCTTGGCATTCAAAGAGGTACAACTGGTGCATTTGAAAAACAATATTATGGATAAAACGTCGATTTTTAACTATTTGCAGCACATAGTGAAAGGTTATGGCACCGGCAAATGTGAGATTTCAGTACCACCCGCATTGTTTTCTTCATATTAAACAGAATCAGAAGACTTGAAAATTCGAAAGTTTATACCTTTTTGTAACTTTCTGAAAATTTTCATAAAAATATTTGTAGTGAATCGAAAGTAAGAGTGAAATTATTTACGTGTCTTCAAAAGACGATTCAATTGAGTTGCCATGTTTACTGTCATTTACATGCTTTATTTTCTCTCCTAGTTTAGCGGAAACAAGACATCGTCGATGCCTTTTATAATAGCGATAATATAGAATAAGGTTGTTAACGTACGAGAGAGCAACGTTTAAGTAAATAATTGTAAAATTCACTAAATCAGAGACCTGTCAAATTTTTGATCCGCATTTGGTATCTGATCCGAATTTGGTCACCCTACCCTATAACGTTCGGTTGAGGTATCATACGCGATCATTAATATCGAAAACGGCTCACATTCGCTATGATATTTCCAACTGTGAATTCTCGTAAATTTCGAAATTCGAGACTCGTACCTCGGAATATGTGAATGCAATGAAAGAACGTGCTTTTCGAAATTTAAACGATATGAAAACAGTGTAATGTTTTCAAACGTCACGTGATAGTAGTTTCATTTTCTCATCGCAGCAGTTACAGTTCAGGATCGATGAAAGAGATGTTCGTGACGCGCGATGATTTCTTTTGATCATTTCGAGCGAGGCAACATTGACTTCAAGTTTGTCGCGGAATAGTTTATAAACGCTCATTAATAATAAGCCTTGTATTCTCTAGTTCCACAGGAATTCTACGCGAAAATATGTATCGCCCACGTTGCCAACATAAACCCTTCCTGTTCTCTCGCTTCTTGTGCGCCCTTCGCAATGCGCTACGTGCTGTGAAACACCTGCGCGCATGGGGATGATTTCGAGCGGTCGGCGAAAATAGGGGGTGGTCGTTGCACATCGGCGTTATCTTCGCCCGTTCGCTGGGCTCAAGGATCCGAGATAGTGGACCGACGTATGCGCAAACGTGCGTGAAAATGAGACGCAGGATCCCCCGGCTCTGCAGGGGGTTGAAAGGGGCCAGGGTCAGCTTCCGGCGAGGTCGGACCGAGTTACGTCACTCAAGCGATTCGACCGATTTTGCAGCGAACAGAGTTTAGAACAGAATTTTAATGCAAATCGATCTCCCACGAAGCTTCCGTCGTTTTAAGGCGGTTCATTGCTATTCGTCTCGGCGAGCGACGATTACGTTCCGTATTAGCGTAATTACGTCGGGCTCGGGCAAATTAGCGTAGCGCGACGCGCATTGATGCGCCGCGATATGTCATATCTCTCGTAAACGCTGCTGCGAAAACATTCCAGTCACGTCTTAATGAGCATCATCGCAACGAGCATCGCACTCGCGATCGTAGGCATACACATTTTCCAGCAGCACTCGAAATTCGAAATTTAGCCTCTTATACATCATGACCTATTTCAACAAGCTTCTCCTCCGCGTATAGTACTCGTGCGTACAACAAGTAGACGTTGCGTATTGATTCGACGTATTCCTTCTCTCCGACGAGAAGTTGCCTCACAAAGCGCTCTCGATAAATTCCGATGATTGCTGCGATACGCAGTTAAAGCTCTTTTAAAGTGTTAATGAAGGTATTGATAATTATCGACGAGCTTTGACACGTGCGATGTTCTTATTACTCTATAACTTGGCGATTACATTTAATTGCCACCGTTGCCACGTTATTGTCACCGTAGCCAATCTGTATCTTTTTCCGATTGCGGGCCAGATGAAAGAAAAAAAAGTATTAGAGATATGAAAAATGGTGGGAAAACGTTCAGATATACTGACCGTGTTTTCGGGATATTTTTTTATGCCGCAGACAATACGGCTAATTGCAATTTACTTCTTTGGACAGCTTCTCGCGTGGAAATGCAACGGTGTACACGAGAAAATCACTAGCTCTTTGATGTGCAGCCTGAGCCGAAATGTTTTTCGCGACAATTTTATAAGCTGAATTTTTCCGAGCTGAGTTTGTTATTTACACGCGCCGGTATCATTTAATGCATTTTCGTCATGCGTGCATGACATCGCATCGCATCGTGTCGCGGTAATCCCAATATAATCGACTTTTTAAAGACACGTCACATTAATTGTCTCGATGCATCGTAAAAAACAGCGCTTTCCATTAGAGACAATCGTGCATTATTGCATGTACCTCTGATATTTATTTCAAGCGCGTTCTCGGTCGCTCTGCATCTCAACGAAGCTAGGATTTCTCACGTGCGTCGCGTCTCTCTCTTTGGTTCAATCCCGAAAAGTGTCGTCGTTTTGCATGATTCTCCATCGATATATTGTTTGTTAAAATGACACTCACTGTCAAACTTGCTCGTGGGAAGGAGAACGACCGTAATAAACAATTTCCACGGCAATTTCCTGAGACCTTCTGTCGTTAGCTCCGGGGTCAAGGCCGTGCTCTCGCGAGAACAATTTTACCGCGCACTCGAGATTTCCCTTGGCCACCGCTGTTTTACACCTTTTCTCTTCCGAGAGAGTAAGGAAAGGTCTTTCAATGAAAATTCAACTATTACATTGTTTCGACAATATTGATCGCCACCAGTAATATGCAATTTCACTATCGGGTTGCCATCATCGACCGTAAATCTTTTTGAAGGTACAATGATGTATACATATAAACGTATACTGTCACTATCTAAGTTTGGTTATCTCAATTCCGAATACACCCGTTGAACGCGCCCGCTCTCGCTGAGATATACCGGTCGAATGAATTTCCACTTGTTTGCTCGCCAGTCTCGACTTCTGTGTCCTCCTGGAAATCTCTCGAAGACTTCAAAATCTTCCCGAGAGAAAACCTTTCGCTCTCCTATCCATTCCGCGGGCTACGCTTAACTGTCTCTAAACTTTGACTCGCGGTTTTAAATATGGCGTGCATGTGCATCGGCGCAATCCGTATAGCAAAATTCAACTTTTACTTGATTTTAATAAATTACGACGGTTGTCTGTAACGGCTTCCTCTATTATTGTTTTCTCGCTTTCCGTCTCGCGTGTTGTCTACCTTCTTCAGTTGTTGTCTCTGTACCCGTATGTACGCGTATGTATATGTGTGTGTATATGTGTATCATGATACGTTGGGTCGCGTCTTTCTAATTTCTGGGTCTGCGGCGATGCAATCGCCACATAAGAAAATATATTGTTAAAATAATTATAAAAGAATTTTGGGTAATTATGTACTTTAACGGACCCAGCCCCGATGACCTTGACCTTGACATATGTTGTCAAGGTCACCCTCCTGAGTGACCTTGAAGAGGTTTTAGCCGTCGCTCGTTGTTTGTTAAAAAGTTATAAACAAAGAAAGTTTAATGATTTCGCACGAATTTTTAGCTGTCCACGTGAAGCAAGAACATGATACTGACATATATTACAAAGGTTACCTTCCCGAATAACCCGCACTAGGTTTTAGTCGTCGATCGTTGTTTATGAAAAAGTTATTAACAAAAGAAATTTCGAAAATATAGTAGTTATTTTGAAAGAATATTGAATATTGAAAAATATAAACGACGAATATGTATATGAACGAAGAAAGGAAAGTCATTTAAAGCAGTGAATTGTTAATATATAGAATAGTTTCTTTTAATATAAGTACAAAGTATTCTTCACTTTAACCAAAAGCACAAACAGTTAAATACAAAGTATTCTCTGCTTTAACTTAACCTAACCTAACCTAAGCCTAAGCTAAAATTCCATCAAATATACTCTTTCGTAAACATATATGGGATCGTAAAATTATGCTTTATTCATTAAACATTTTTGTTAATAACTTTTTAACAAACAACGAGCGAAGGGTGAAACCTAGTGCAGGTTATTCAGGAAGGTGACCTTTGTAATATATGTCAAACTCAAGTCCTTGCTTCGCGTGGACAGCTGAAAATTCGTGCAAAATTATTAAACTTCTTTTGTTAATAACTTTTTAATAAACAACTAGCAACGGCTAAAACCTCTTCAAGGTCACTCAGGAGGGTGACCTTGACAACATATGTCAAGGTCAAGGTCATCGGGGCTGGGTCCGTTAAAGTACATAATTACCGAATTTTGTTACGTGTAATATAATAATTCAGTAAAAAGTAAAAAAATAGGAAGAACGCTTTTAATAAAATGGTAATACAGCTTATTTTCATTGCGTTATGTTCATTAGCAAGCGATCACAGTTAGATGTTAAGCCGTCATGGATTTTCATATCTTCTGTATAAAAATAGGATGTTGACACCACGTGTAATAACATCAAGTCAGACGTGTGCGACGCTAACGAGAGAATCACGTTTGCATTATGTCTTACTCGTTAAAGCGAAGCATCCTTCTTTGTGAAACACATTGTGCGGTGCTGTACGCTCGGTGTAATCTTGGTAATGTTATATTTTCCTCCATTAAATATCCTGGAAATTTCTTCACGTTTTGCTGCCCGCAAAACGTAGTTCTTTAAATATATCGCAAAGAATCCACGCGGTACACATATTCTATATTGGAGCTTTTCACGTTGCGTTTCCTCATTTTTCAGCGATCGAATAATTCCATCGAGGATACTTGTGTCGAGGAAATGGCCGCTTTTAATTCAATTTATTTCGCGCACATTCATATTTACATTGCGACGAATATATTGTGTAAATGCACAATATGATAATAAATGTAATGGTTAATTTTGTGATGCTTGCTACGATTAATTGAAGCAGACTTTTGATTGTATTTCCTTCTTTCAATCGGAGTATAAAAAATTATATGCATAAATGCATATGTGCGTATGGAAAACAGACATACGTTTATCTCTGAGTACTTGAGAAATCGTCAACTGCGAGAGTTTCCGAACATATACTCGCGAACTTATCTTTCGCGCAGAGTATTTCTGCATTTCTACATCGCGCGAAGATTACTCCGCGTAGAAATTCTGCTCTTAGCTTGTTAATTATGTGTGATAAAGAAGCATGCTAGTAATTGCGTTACTGTAAAGCAAGATCGGATTAGATCTTTTAAAGGGGAGCTTTAATTACGTTGGCGTGCTATTAATATATCGACGGTGGAATATCGTTTTATCTCTATTAAAGTTACTTAAAATAGCCGCTGAATTTTATTTCAGCATCGAGTTCACTTTTGCACATTTGCGGCATTGCGCTATTAAGCTCAACTATTAAGAAATAACATCATTCCGATTGCGGTTTATGTGCAACGTGTACTAATTTCATTGATTGCGCGTATAGATTTTTTCTGTTTGGATTCCATTTGGAATACACTCAGCGAGGAACTGAAGTCCCATTGAAATATCGTTCTCCTTGATCTTATGTACGAGGGGATGCTTCCTTATGACGAAAAATCTGGAAAAAGGTATCTTTGCCGGCTGATCCTTATTAGTGAATTTATCGCTGCAATTTTTCTTGGCCTTGTTCGTAAAGAGAATTTTTTACTTTCTAACGTCAATTATGTTATGGGGGGCGCCGCACGGGCGCTCATTTTCGCAAAGAATTTTAGCTGTTTTTAACATTTACCTTCGTCAAAATCGCCGGATGGTATTCATGTATTCAGACACCACAAACGTGCGATACTTCCTTATTCATGACGGATAATCAAAAGCCTCCATTTCATTGTGGTGTTATTGCGTATACAGGGTGTTTCCTAAGTAAGTAGACAAACTTAAGGAGGATATTCCTTGGCTTATTTTAAGAAGAAAAGGTCATATAAACATATGTCCTAAACTGCTTTGTTTTCCAAAAAAAGTACATCACTGTTTTCGTTCACTTTTCGGATAGCGTGCTTTAAATCCAGTAGATTTTTTTCTATGGGGACAGCTTAAATCTTTAGTTTACGCTACACCTATTCAAAATGAAGATCTCAGAAATCGCATAATAGATGGATGTGAAAGAATACGTAACACTCCAAGTATTTTTGAGCGTGTACGTCAATCAATGGAAAGGAGAGTCGAGGCGTGTATCATGGCTGCAGGTGGACATTTTCAGCAGTTACTGTGGTGTTATTATTTTTCTTTTTAGTTACTATTTTCTTTTTCGTTATAATTTTTCTTTTTGGTTACTATTGTTTTTCATTTGTTTCATTTGCAATAACACAAACTGTTCTATAATAAACGAAAAGTGAACGAAAACAGTGATGTACTTTTTTTGGAAAACAAAGCAGTTTAGGACATATGTTTATATGACCTTTTCTTCTTAAAATAAGCCAAGGAATATCCTCCTTAAGTTTGTCTACTTACTTAGGAAACACCCTGTATAATAAATTCAATGCGTTATTGTTGAGATGAAAATTTAAGGCCTTGTCCATCCCTCGCATGCGGTATCAATTTCAACCACCTCCTGAATGCGGTGAGTCGCTTAATTGGGACGGGTCATTAATGGTTCCGTTCGAAAATGAAATTCAGATGCAATGCGCAAAGCTATTCAATCATGATCCATTATATCATCGAGTCCGTTGAGAACATTTTGGATATATGATCATCGATGAATTATCGTGGATTATATCATCAAAAATTGCAAGAGTTTTATCATAATGTTGTTTATTAACTGTGTTAGTTCCATCTAATTTTAATTTTGCGTTATCAATAGATTGTTAATGTTAATCGTTAAATTATTTACTTTTTTTATTAACAAACTTTGAATATAATGTTAAAGTTATGTTATGTAAAATGGAGTTTGATGAATATATCTCATTTTATACTTTATCTTATCGTTTTATATTCTTCTTTCACTTGCGCATCTCGTTACATTTGCTTGTCCGAGTGAGTTGGTCCGAGTGTAAAATTATCTTTGCGCGTTTCCCGCATACACCTTGATACCAAAATACATTGCATGATGATATGGCGCAATCGGTGACGCCGTCTTTGTACCCGAATTCCACGTTTTACGATTGCGATCACCGAGTCTCACTCGCAAAGCCACACGATTGCACGCGCGATTTGTGTGCCTATAAAAACCAGAATGCTGTGAAGAAACAGCTGAAACAGTGTTTGAAGTTGCAAGTTGTAAGGTTTAATCAGCGCGAGTCGCGAAAATAGTTTTTACGAGTCCGAAAGCAAAGATGCTACTCGCGCAGCATCTCTAATTTATCGCAATGCCGTTCGAGTGATCAAAATCGCTTATGATGATCGACGTCCTTTCGGCATCAATTGAAGCCGGTATAATTTAACTTTTCACTTCATGGCCGCGACGATGCATATTTTACGTCAATTATCGCGTTTGTCGTGAATAAACGTGCATCTATCTGTGATGTCGAGATGTCTGAACTTCTCGAGATTAGATCAATATCCCTGTGTCTCGGGGGTTGTTATTTTAAGGATCCGTAAAGAAGATAATTATTAATCAGCTGAAGTATCCACACGACGGTATAACGAAGATGTAATCTGATTTGTGGTCGAATATCCATTTATCATTTCGACGCCATTGTTCTTCTTGTAAATTACTTGGGAATTATCGATATCCTCCAGTCCCGGCGAGGGTTTTGATTGTATAACATCTAACACGTTCCACAATATTGTTCGCACAAAGTGTAGTGCTTGAATGCTTGAAATTCTGCGGTTTCAATCTGCAGTGAGTTCATGTTTATTTCTCTATATGCGACAATAATTGTTGCACCACTAACTAGGAACTGTTGGATTAGCTGTTACGTTATAAATTATGATTTGTAAATACGGCAGTGCAGTTTGATTGAGGAAAAGCATAAATTCTATTTATATTGCAACCCAAATCTTTGAGGTACATCGGCTATATTTCACGCCGTGCAATTGAGATACTCTACGGATATATCTGCGCGTAACGATGATGCGAGTTCCAACGCGCACGTGCGTGTGAATAGCCCGCTCTAAATTGCAGGGGGATTATCGTAACCTGCGTAACTGCGAATTGTGAATTTGTTTTTCCAATTATCACGAGATCTTCGTCAAATGTGTTACGTAGCGTGAAACGCAAATTTTTTCTTTTTTCTACAGACCGCATCGAAGAATGGTAAATTTAACAAGCCGTTATTTAGTAGAAATATTATTTAACGGAAATTAATTTTTTGGAAAGTGTCGCATATAAGGCATCTTTAATATCACCTATCTGTATAATATCATCTGCGGTTTATTAAATTTCATTTTCCGTACCGACCTGCAGCGGAGTCGTGATTTCCTGATGATCAGATCCTGCGTAGGGCGGGTACAACTGGGCCAAACACATAACCGCTTCATTGCAAAATTTTAGGCCCATTACCTCTTCGTCCTCCCTTCCGTAGCGGAAAGTCAATGTCACTTGACCGTATACCTGAAAGAATTATGATTGAATTCGATTTTTACTACTGTTATGTTATGTGTTTGAGAAATTATCTACTACGAATCTACTACGAAATGTGCAGCGAACAATGTGAATTACAAATATTATAAACATTTCAGATTATCATCAGATTTTATTAAATTATTAAATTAATATTAAAGCGGTACAGTTTTTAAAATTAAAAAATTTTTTTAATTATAAAATTTTTTACATTTTAAGAATTTATCCGGAATATTTAAAAATTTATCGTGATTTGTTGAAAATGTACAAGTATAAATTTACCAAGATTTTACAAGTAATATTGCAGAGCAGCACATGGTCGATATTTTGTTTTTTTCCTTCCTTACATTTCAAGAATTGGAACGTGTAGCTCGCTGTCGAACCTTAATCATCTCCAATCGAATGATATGAGAAAATCCCATGAGTAAGTTTGATACTAATACCCACATGAACTGAGCAAGATCCTTTACGAGTTTGAAGAGCTTACTTCTATCAACTGAACTTAATACTCCAGGATTTGCTATGTTTCTGAGCAGTCTTTGTAGAAACATATCAAAGTTTTACCAATTGCGCAATTATAAAAATAATTTACAACAAAAAATCTAAATATCTAATTATACCTTTTTTATAAGCATTTTCATTAATAATCTGTAATATTTACCCGTAATAATCCGTAATCGGAGAATATCTTAAAAATGATTATTTGTATCTTTTCGTCCTTTTCTTACCCTTTTTTCCTGTAAATATTCTGGCTCCACTAAGAGGACACCCTGGAGTTTATCAATCTTGGCTTCGCTGACAATAAGATCCCTGCTGGCTAGATAGAGCGTCAGTTTATTATTCGGTGAGGATTTCTTGTACACCCTGCAAATTAAGAAATAATTGTGAAAAAGATAAAAGTGAAAGACACATACGTTAAATTCAAATATACGTATTTCTGCGCAATTCTCCGTACAGAAATATATTTTTTTATTTCGCTTTACTCTGTGAAAAAGCTTGCTAATGCTATGCTAGCACGTGGCAAATTTATTCTCATCAGATTTGCGGTTTGAATATTTAACGATAAAAATATTTATGAATTCTGCTATATTCATGTTATGCATGTTATGTGACAATTAAACAATTTACACGAGGATTGAGTTACACTAAAACAACTACACTATATATATTTTATATGAAACATAATATCCTGAAAAATAAAGATGATTATATAAATACATCATATGCATAAATTACACGAAATATATTATGATTATTAATCTACTATAGATAGATTATATTTTTACGGGAATATTCTCGTGTTACAATTCAGTGATGTTTTTATAAAGACATACTTAATTATTTATTATTAAGGCATTGACTTTTAGCAGTCGTTTAACCCTTATGTGAGTGACGAAAAAAATCTTAATTGGTGATGAAGGTACCCGGATACCTTCGGACATTTTGTAAGAAAATTGATTTCCTGCAAATTACGTTCCCCATTGAGTCGATCTGTCCAAAGATAACGCTAAAATAATCCGTCAGTTTAAGAGTTCTAATGCGACTAGAGAACAGACAAGTTACCCGGGTATTCCGTCACTCACATAACGGTTAAAATGAACTATCGGCCAAATTCGTCTTAAGACATGAATGACCTCTGGTTCATGGTAATTAGCAACGCATTACGATCCAAAGTGGCGCAGATTCTATCTGCTTTATTCTATTTATCGTTCATCAGGCTATCAGCCTTCACCCGAACATTCCACCCGCTCGACGGACAAACTACATTCATTTGGTATAATGATACATTGTCAAATGCACAATGCGCGTACAAATATGCTTATTTGTGAATGCGGTCGACTATATTATTACACCAAGGTACGTTCGCATTTGATTTTGACTGTTTTTAATAATAAACGATAGCATTATTGCTATCTCTATTATTTAATTCAGAATGATAATTAACGGCTTGCTGATCGTCGACCAAATTGCCAATCAAATAATCGTTTGTAAATGGTAAGATAAATAATTTGCGCTCGGAATTGTTCGGTCATAATTGCGCGAATTTGTTTCAAACGCAATTAGACGAAGCAATTTGCTACATTTGGCGTTACAACTTGCGCGATAACCGGTGATGATGAATTTGATGATTATTTAACACTCTCTCAAATTAGTTTGATAATGGTCGGATAAAACGCTTCAAATTCTATTACGATCTAACGTTTGCATCAATACGCATCATTCGCGAGTGACAACTAAGGCCGGAATCGGCTTAATGATCTCGAATTCTAAAGAATCTTTTCTAAGTTTATTTTCATCTTTTCATCGTTAAGTTTACAAAATGTTTGGTTTTAATTTACTCTTCCCCATCGAATCACACAACTATCGAGATATAACAAAAACAAACTCGATTCAAATCTCTGCAATTTGTTGCAGACCGTTCTTGATATGTTTTTATTTGTGTAATAAAAATATCGAGAAACGAATAAAAACTCTATTTTTATCGTAACTATGTTATTCGTGATTATCGGAAGAGAAGTACCAGCGAATTGCGGAATTAGCGTCGGCAATCGATGCGTTAATATTCACGGTCGAATGTGTCGTTAGAATGTTTTATGACACTCGCACATCGTCGCACCTTATCGATTCTTTTTGAACGTTGTAAGACGTCAAGTCATTAAGTCAAATGCGCCTAGGATGCGTCTCTCATAGTATCAGCAAGGCTTTAATTAAACTTCACAACGAACGGTCAGTTACTTTACTTTGACACAGAAGCCGCATTTTTAAATTAAACTCGCGCTGAAGTGCTCTGTGTGCATTAATCAAACTTTACCCAGTACAGCTGTACGTATACGTACTCATCGAACAAGAGAGTATTTGCGAGGTATTCGCTGTGTTACAAGCTAAAGTAGGATTTACGATGAGCTAACCGCATTTTGTGGAAATCCTATCGGATCCCTTTAGTCTTTTGGCGTTATCTTCACGCGAAAACGTGGAATTACGTTCTGCTAACGTTATTTAGTAAATGATAGATAGATATCTCAATATCTTTTTCGAGCGTTCTCCTCAATTTATAAATCATTAATGAAATTAGTCGGTGTTGTGACTTTATTCAACGGTAAGGCGCAAGCGCGTGTAAGGTATTAATGGAGCAGATTCGAATGAAAAACAAAATATAAAGAAACATTTTTGTTTCATTGCATTCAGATTGCCTTTTTGTCTGTACTTCAATAGTACAACGACTCACAATGGGTAACAAAAAACAGAAGGGCTGTAAAGCAAATAAAATACGATCGAGTACGCAGAGTCAAAAAGTAGAAGCCCTTTAAAGCGCGATATAAAACACAATGCGAAGTACGTTTAATAAAAAAAACGTATTCTCAAATGCAATGTTTAGTAGGGAGAATAAAGGCGTTGAAAACTTCAAGGGAAAAATTTTTCGCTATTGAAAACGTGACATAGTTTGATTTGAATAGGTAAAAACGGATTTGCTTTCTATCATGAAACAAATCACTTTTGTGTTTAGAACAAAATTGCATTTGCTTTATATAGTTTTATGTTACTTTAAGAAAATTTGCTCGCTGTGTCACTATATAAAGTTAGGGCATCATCCTGTCTTTGCTCCCCGACTTTCTTGATTAAGCGAATTCCCTCGACCGTGAAGATCTAATAATACTTTTCCTTTTTCCATCGACCGGTTGTGAATACGGTTAGAATAACCAGGTCAAGAGTTTCTCATGACTTTAATTATGTTTGATAGATTTAGTTACGTTATACTTAAAAAAAGACATCACGCGTAATATATAACATATAATATTCTCGTTATGATTTGTTGATTTTATAAGTTTTCTTTATTCATGTAAAAATGAAATATAATCTAAAATATAATTGCAAAACATGTTTTTGTGCGCAATTGCAATTTATATTTCGACATTATCGTGGTGAACGGAGCTCGTAATCCGCGTTACAATAACGTTACCTTTGACTGCTGAACGCAGAATCCGATATGTGGTCCGGACTCGTATCGATTTTTCTGAAACACAGAAGAAACGCGGCGTATTGAAAGATTACATTTAGCTTAAGCGCGTCTAGAGATGAATGAATTAAATGAAATTTTTGAAAACCGCGAACAAAATGTAATCAAGCGACGCGGTAGCGTCGCGACGCCAAGTCATAAATATTTGGAAGACGCAGAGTGCTTTCTAGAGTTCATTGCAAAACCATTTACATTGCTAGGATTATGGAAAAATAATCTCGGTTGTTGACATTTCACTTGTCGACAGAAGTATCATGCTTGTTTATTCCTCCCACATTCATCGATTGTTCGAACTGCAAAAGTGCGACACGTGCCATGGCAATTCCAGCTCCACGCTTTTATAACAAGTTACTTATATCTGTATCTAAACCTGTTAATATTTGACAACGCGGAGGAAACGATTTATTAAATTTGTTACCCCGGATTTATCGAAGGAAGTATTCATCTTTAACAAGTCTTTCTCTCAAATCACGTGGGAGGAAAACTTCTTCCGCATCTCAGCAATTTTTATCTGTTTCCAAAGTCTTTTTAATTCGGTACTTGTATCATTTTTATGCGTATGTACATTTATAACTTTTTGTATCTACCTAACAATTTATACGAGTTTATAATTTCGTATAGAATTCTCAAGATATTTCCGTAAAGACAGCCCGTGTGATCGCTGAGGCGATATTAATACAACGAAGCGACGCCACGCAGGAGTGTGATTTTAATTAACAAGTTAGGACGCTAACACACCGTAAGCGAATAATGCTAGTTAACGAATTGCCGTTGCTTTAATCGTGGATTATCATGGTTACTTTACGGTGCAAAATAGTCTTTTCTGCTGTACAGAAAATGAAAATGAATAATTATGCGTCGGTTCGTGCGCTATACACAATTATGTGCGGAACTGCTTGCGACCAAAGTTCTTTATATATTTGTAGCTTAATTTGCTGAGACTGATGTATACTAATGAAAAATATTTTCTAAGAGAGATAAAGAGAAAATGCGATGTCCTATCGGCTAAATATTACCTCGAAATATTTTAACAATACCCTGGTAGAAATTTCGTGCATTTTTTTAGCAGTTATTGAACAGTTTTGTTACATTCTGCCCAGTAATTGACGAGTAAAACTGTTGGGATCCCGATCAAGATGTAACGTTTTTCCTACAGTTACTGGCCACAAAAGATGCGCAAAATCTGAACTCATTTACTGAACAAAAACTGAACAAAAACTAGACAAAGTGCTTTGCAGAAATGTTTTTGTACATGTTGGAAGTGTCGGTAATACTCTACGTCTTAATATTTTTAATAATTTATCACTATGCGAATGAGGTATTCTGCATGAAATAATCCACTCTTTTAATTGTACGATTTCATCCTGTTCAATGTCCAAATTATTATGACAGTTTTCATTATTATCAGAATCTGATGTGTTCTCTTCACAATACAATTCTTCATTATTAATATCAGAATCTGATGTGTTCTCTTCACGATACAATTCTTCATTATTAATATCAGAATCTGATGTATTCTCGTCGCAATACAATTCTGTATTATTAATATGCAACTCATTTGTTGTTTGCTTACTTTCTTTAACCCTTTAACTCCGGCAGTCGTTAATAAGCGACTTAGTCTTTTTACCCGTAGTTAAAGGGTTAACCTTAGTTGTCAGTTCTGCCATAACAAAACTCTATCTAGTTTGTGTCCATTTCCTACACAGTATTGATACAATTTATGAGAATACAGTAATACTAGACAGTAACTGCTTGGGTGTCTAGATTTTCTAGAAAAACTGCACAGATTTCTACCAGGGTATGATCCCTATACTTTTGTTAATTCAATTAAATATCTTTTATGCGCACGATTCAATGTGAAACCTTTCAGACTAGCATCGCTAATATTTGCTGTCGCGTTGTTAACTATTCTGTACGTAAAACAGAGCGGTTCGCTGCAAAATGTTGAAACCGGGACGCTTCATAAAATTGTAATTTGATTTTAATATATCCGATATTTTGTTGGTGTTGCGCAAATAATTGGAACGGATCGTAACAGCGTGTAAAGCGCAATGCGATTGGGGGCACCGATTAGAACATGCATTACGCACGGTAAATGACAAAAGTTTGCAGGTTGGCATTAAGATCGGATAATTCATTAGCACACGAAATCGCATTATTCGTGACATTATTTCAAGCGGTTGCATGTGGCGAACGCGTAAAAATGTATGTCCGGTGTATTATTATATTTTACGGTGGACGTTGCAGATTAATCGCGCGCATATATTGTATTCAAATGTCCAACCTTTTATTTTACGTGAAATAACGAATGTGCCACGGATAATTAAAATTAAAATGGTAGCCGGCTCGAATAATCTTGAGCGTAGCCAGTTGATCCTGACAGTTCTCACTACCGAAACGTTACGAAACGCGTCGACGAGAGAATGTCATTATGTTTTATTGTATTTATAAAATCTGCCGCAAGGTAATAAATAACAAAAATACAATACTTGACGTCATTGGAAATCGCGACACATTATTTTATTCCGCGTCACATAAATACATTATGTCACGCGCTACCATCGAGCTTCCTACCACGAACGTGTAAATGATATTCCCGCGACCGAATTAGCAAATTACTTCGCGAATTCACGGCGAAACATGTGGCACGAACGTGCCAGGAAACATGCTACGTGTCGCGCAATCGAGTTCCCGCGATTTCAACTTTATCAATCGCGGTTTTCGAACTGAATGCAAGTGGAACAATCGCGGGAGCGCAGCCACTCGGTCTTTCTCTGTGCGTTCGAATTTCAGGGTGCATCGAGACATTAACGTCAGCCGTTTCGCACCGCCGACCATTATCGGGCGTCGCTTTACGAGCGTCGCACGGCATGGCGACGGAGCGCATGATGCAGATCTCACGGCCAGGTGCGGCACGGAAACGGAACGTCGTGCCGCGTATACCGAAGGCCGAAATCAAAGCGAAGCGGATGGAATAAAATTTTTCTCGTCGATGAAAACGACGCGTGACGCCTCGACGCAGCCGTGCCATAAGAGCAGCCAGATATAGGCATCGCCAGTGACGCGCGCTTGGCGAGCGAATTCTGTATGCACGAGCATCGTGGACGGTCCGTGTGAAAATTAAATCGAATCTGGTCTCCGATTCTATCGAGGGATTTCTTTCTGGATCGATAACGGATAAGCTCTATTTTTGAATGTCATAGTCAAAAAATATATACAGGGTGGCCCATTTTAATTTATACAGTCGATTTTTTAAAAAACTAAAAGAGATACGAAAAAATGTTTCAGACAGACATGTCACGATTTCGAGGGGGACATAAGATGATACCATTGGTTTGACCTTGAATAGTCGTTTGAAGGTCACGCGAAGATCACCTTGAATTTCTTAAATTGAAACCCCAACTTTTTATTGCAGATTCTTATTCTCCATCGAAAAGTAAGTAACTTTTGTCTGAAACATTTTTCCGAAAAATGTCATCTTATGTCCTTAAATGATCTTCAAGATGAGTTTTGAGGACATTTTAAGGACATAAGATGACATTTTTCGGAAAAATGTTTCAGACAAAAGTTACTTACTTTTCGATGGAGAATAAGAATCTGCAATAAAAAGTTGGGGTTTCAATTTAAGAAATTCAAGGTGATCTTCGCGTGACCTTCAAACGACTATTCAAGGTCAAACCAATGGTATCATCTTATGTCCCCCTCGAAATCGTGACATGTCTGTCTGAAACATTTTTTCGTATCTCTTTTAGTTTTTTAAAAAATCGACTGTATAAATTAAAATGGGCCACCCTGTATATAGCTAAATATATTACATCTGTTATTTTTATCGTCCTTTACGTTGCGATGGAAGACACGTCGCGTGGTGCCCTTTACTGCATTCGGCATCAAAGACAATAGTACCTAAATCGTTTCCACGAGGTCTCCCGTGTCGATTTTACTTGATTATATTCTTACCGTGTGCGGTTTCTCAAGAACTATTAAATTCAAATCTCGAGAAAGTAGCGCAGCCGTCATGGACGTGCAAGCACATCAAACGCGGAATGGTGGCTTTGGGAGGCCAAGGTTGAATGTTTTTGCAACGTAGCTACGAATTGAGCCGCGGTTATATCGGAAATGGGAAATAAATCCCATAAGCCAAATGCCACCACGCCTCTCTCTCTCTCTCTCTCTCTTCCTCTGTGGGCCTCCCTCATTCTTGCAAACCATGATGAAATGTCCGATATCTCAATCCTCTTATCACGTTAACGTGGCAGTTTTGATATTTTGTTGACGCCCGATTGGCCTCGGTAGATCATGGTTTATTCAAGCGACGACGTAACACGATGAACCAGCCAAGTTACCGTCGCATCTACATCTGGCGCCAAGGAGCTTCTCGGTTAAAGCGTTGCCTGCTTGGTCTAGCAAGATGCTTGCGGATGCGAGGCCCTAGAGGCCTAGACGGTCGTCTGTTTTGTTGCCGTAATGAAACCGAGCTTTCTGGTTATCGCATCGGGAAAATAATTCTGTCGCACGCTTCATCGCAAATTTCCATCTCGCAACCTCGTGATTAAACGCGCTATGAAATTCCACAAATTGCATGATACCTTCCTTACCGTGGTCGACCGCAACTATCTGCAGGATAAAATGGAATTTCGAATTCGAACGGCCGAAAATACGCTAAATATTTTAAGCGCGGTTATCTTGAAATTTGAATGAATAAAAAAATAATATTATATTAACTTCATTTATATTTCGTTTTACACGTTAGTTGAGTGAAGTTGAGTGCGTGTAATTCGAGATTTAATTAAATACGTCTGTATTGTATCTGCGGATTTACATAATTGTCCAAGTGCGATCGTGCTGCTCTCACTCACTTTTTCTCTCTCTTTCTCTCTCTTCCACGTTTGCCAGGAATGGAAATTAACATAAGGACGTTAAATGTATTTAAAGCATTAGCATATAAGTTGGCGGTATGATGTTCACGCACTGTTGCCCGGAATTCAGTGTTTCACGTCCAAATGACGTACAATCGTATGACACGAATCAATAAACGTCGCAGCGAAACACACGGGACTCCCTTTCTGAATCGGCAGCAATGTATGTTACGTTTTAATGTCATCGAGGGGTTCGCATCGATATCTTGATACATGTGATTTTCTATTATATACTATATTATTTGTTTAGCCGGTATGGCCATCGCGTCATGTTTGCACACACGTTTCGCTTCGACTATAATCCCATATTGAATTTGGTAAATATGCATAAAAGGTCAAACCTCACCGATGACCTTGACCTTGACCTTGACATATGTTGTCAAGGTCATTACTCTGAGCGACCTTCAAAAGGTTTTAGCCGGCGGTCGTTGTTTATTAAAAAGTTATTAACAAAAGAAGTTTAATTATTTTGCATGAATTTTGAGCTTTGTATGCGAAGTGAGGACTTCACTGTGACATATATTATAAAATACAGTACAAGTGCGTGAATACAGTGTGTTCCGCCCCCCTCTGCGGGGGGGCTCCACTTCCGGAAAAAAATAACCTAACCTAACCCAAACCTATTTCTGCTTTAAAACGAAAATGTGAGCGACAGCTAAAACATTTTAAAGCAGAAATAGGTTTGAGTTAGGTTATTTTTTTCGAAAGTGGAGCCCCTCCGCAGAGGGGGGCGGAACCCACTGTATCCACGCATGTATTTTACAAGATGAAGCAAAAATGTTTTTGTTAATAACATTTTCAGTGATGGTAATGACCTTGATAACATTTGTAAAGGGGATTTCGCCCCTCCCCCCAGTCGGGATCCGTGCCGTGTACCAGGTGATCAAAATCTGTACGGTGGAATTTGTTACACTGGCTCCGGCGGGGGGAGGGGCAAAGCCCCTCCTCCCCGCCCTCCCGCGAAGCGGGCTGAAAACGAGCGTATGTGTCCGGGGCTCCAGTTTCGGAAAATATAACCTAACCTATTTCTGATCTAAAGCTGAAATTCCATCAAATATACTCTTTAACTGTTTAATAAACAACGAGCGATAGCTGAAACTTGTAGAACGTTACTGAGGGAAGTGATCTCTATAACATATGTCATGATCAAGGTATCGGCACTGTCCCCTTATGCGAATAATTATTCAAATCTCTTTGGTTAATAACTTTTTAATAAACAATGACCGCCACCTATAACCTTGTGAAGGTCACTCAGGAGGATGACCTCTATAACATATGTCAAGGTCAAGGTCATCGGTGAGGGTTGACATTTTATGCATATTTACCTTGAATTTTTCTCAGCGACTTGATACGCGTTCTGGCGCATTCGTCCGATCGTAGTAAACCTGATTTAAAGAAAGATTTACGTAAACTCTGGGCAATGAAGATTTACGATTAAGAACGCTCGACGAATTTTAGCACAGCACACACTGCATGTTCTGCAAATGGCGAGCAAGAAATATGTGTTGTACAGTGTATCACGTTAATAGCGTCCGGTGTAATATATTTATTTGATATTATGTTATCGATAAGAGTTATACGAGCGTAGTGTGCGAATGCAAAGCTCCCGTGAGTCCAATGTTTCTCAATGGATCCGCCATAAAACGCGTGTGTACCGCGTAGGTCGCCTTGAACCAATTAATATGTAGTCGCAATATAAATGTTTGAGGCATAACGCTCGAATATGATTCTGATTATAAATCACTTGATAGTATTCTCAATCGAATTTCGTCCTGCCAAGTTAAATCCTCGCAATCCTATTAAAGCTTTTTACTTCTTAACAACAGGACTCTTTATGGAAAAAGTGGAAGATAGCAACTCGTCAGTCTTTATCCTATAGGATAAATATAAATAAAATAAAATATAAATATAAATATTTATCAAATATATTTGACCCTACAATGCATCATTAGATCCTCTTTATCACGTTCGCAGTAGCTTAAGACGAGAAAAGTCGACGGTATGGAATGATTTGGAAAAAGAGATGTAAGATTAATGATAACGCGTGACATCAATTTTTCTTGTAAAATTCACCGATTTTTTTGGGATACTTTGGCAGATCTCTGCAGATTTCTGCTTTGTGAGAAATCATTTTCGAAAATAACTTTTAAACGCAAACTGAATTTTCAAGCGCGTAGGTAGGTAGGTCCTTTGAAACTTTGGTGAGATATTGATTAATAAAACATGGTAGAAGAAAGCAATTTTAAAGCTGACAAAACGTTTTTTAGAATATCGCAAATGTGCCAGTCATCGCTTTTCCCGTTCTTGAAAAGATAGCGGCATAATCTCTCTTGCGTTATTTAGGTTAATGAACAGGCAAGTGGTTGAAAATTCATTAGTTCGGTAGGAGCTTTTAACGTCGAGAACTGCAAGTTTCGACAACCTATCGAATTCTTAAATTTATCATCATTTTCTATGTTTGATAAGAGAGTCAAATATTAATTCGAAGCCATTAAAATTGCACGCGTAATATCTTGCACAAATAAATAATGAAGTCTTGTAACATGAAATTAATACAGGCAATATCTGTTTTAATAGTTATTGAACGTTATCTCTAATTTAATCTGTTATTTCTCTCTCGTTTCAAGAATTCCTCATAATACTGTTTTTACTTTATGCGATTCTCGCTATTTGTTTTTAAATTTTTCAATGATATTTTGAATTGCAGTTAAACTAAATAAAAATTCATTTTGAACTAATATCGTTGTGGAAGGCATTTGATGTATTGATTTGATGTACAATACACGTTACGCTCTTTTTCCATCTCTCTCTCTCTCTCTCTCTCTCTCTCTCTCTCTTTCCCTTTCAGCTCCCCTATTCATAAAATGTCGCTTGTTGTACAATAACTATTACTTGTTTCTAATTTATAGCAAAAGAATAGAGAATATTGACATACGCTTATGAGTGGAGATATCAAAGAAAACAGCGAATAAACCGACCGTGCACAAAAGAATGTCTGGCAAAATTCATTGTGGTAGATAAAAACGACGGCACTACTGAAGCAATTTTCTTTTGTAAATGCAATGGCGAAGCCATCCTTTCTTCGTTGCAACAGAGACGCAGAAAACGCTTGTGTTAAAAAATAACAATTATTTTTTGAGCCAAGACTCGAATTACGACGTATTCTTTTTCGTCGATGACGCAATTAAGACAAAATTTGTGATTATATATGATACTCATTTTTTACGATGCTTAAAGTACTCTTTTAATAAAAAAGATACCTCTTTCCTTTATTTTTATTCTTTATTCCTCTTCCTCTTTCTACGTTTCCTTACATAACACAAATATTTTATAATAATAATATTAATGAAGCAGTATTTCATTTGCCATAATCATCCGTGTCTACCTGATTTTTATAAAACATTTTTCGTGTATTTATAATACTGTGTTGCGCGTACAACTTTGCGCTTGAGTTACATTAAAAAATACCGTTCTTCGTTGCATTTTTGCCGGATGCCGCTGGTATTTCATATTAATCCCGCGATCTCGTGAAACGCGAGATGCATCATATTAACCCGTATCCGGTATCTTTGTTACAGAAAAATAGTTCTGTCTCATGTGTTGCATCTGCATACGTAGAAGTCTATCGCAACCTCCTAGCTATATTTTCCTCTACTTCCTGTCAGCGTGACGAAAATATGCATTAACACTTTATTTCACTAGCCATGTACATGATGAGGAACGCCGGTCGCTGTCCTTCATTCATCGATTTTACTTCTCGTGAACTGTTGAACTATCGCGCGCCACCAGTCCCCCAACTTTTCCCCTTATCTCTTATTTGGAAGCTAAGGGATGTGGCACTACCGTCAGCCATCGAGAAAGTATTAAACTGCACCTAAACTCTGATTAGTTTATCGACATATACACCAGGGTAAAATGCGATATTGCGATATCGGCGACGCGTAAACCTGGCGTTCGACGTTCATTGTGTGTGTCCATTCGTGACCGCATGAAGTGTAGTCTAGATTTTCCGCAACGGACCATTTGTTTGTCCAATATATCCTGTCATACACACAAATTTATATAACACTGTGGCGGAAAGGACGCTGTTATAAATTGTCAAATGCACAGTTTCCCGTATGCGTCTCACTTTTGGGCTTTCTCTGAAAACTTGCGCGCGCGATGTATGAAACTTTCGGTTCAAGTTCTCATACCTACTTCGAGCCTTGAATGTGACCGATATTAAGTTTTCTTGCTAAATACATCGCGTACGGGTGATATTATATTAGGTTGTTCATTAAGTTCTGCGGTTTTCTTGATAGATAGCGTTTGTCCATTGAAAAAGATAGCATGCATCGCCTGAACCGCGGATTGCCGCATACTCCGTGACAGGTTAGACAATGCTTGACATTTCGCCAGAGTCTTTGTTGTGTTTTGACGTGTTGTGTGTACGCGCTATTCATTGAAAATGGAGGATCAAAAGGTGCATTTTCGGCACATTTTGCTATTTTTCTTCCGCAAAGGAGTAAAAGCGACGGACGCACAACGTGAGATACGTGGCGTGTACGGGGACTCGGCCATAAGCGCTGACACTTGTCAGCGTTGGTTTGCGCGCTTTCGTTCCGGAGATGTGAACGTCTCCGATGCTGCTCGCTCCGGTCGTCCATCCACCACTGACGACGACCAAATCGTGGCCGCAATCAAAGCAGACCGACACCTGACGACGCGAGAGATCGCGGAGCGCTTCGACATCGCCCATACAACGGTTGCGCAGCGATTAAAACGGCTTGGGATGTCGAAAAAAGCAGATGTTTGGGTCCCTCACGAGCTCACCGAAAAGAACATTTTGGACCGCGTCATGATCTGTGAATCCCTGCTGAAATGGAACTCGCTGGAGGCCTTTCTCAAACGGGTGGTCACGGGAGATGAAAAATGGGTGGTATATAACAACATTCGACGCAAGCGGTCATGGTGCGGTCCGGGTGAGTCGTCACAATCGGTTGCCAAAGCGGATTTGCATCCGAAGAAAGTGATGCTGAGTGTGTGGTGGGATTGGCGAGGCGTCCTGTACTTCGAGCTGCTTCCGCGCGGTCGGACCATCGACGCCGAGAAGCATTGCGCTCAGTTAGAAAAATTGAAGCAGGCAGTGGCGGAGAAGCGGCCGGAATTGGCGACCAGGAAGGGCGTTGTCTTCCACCACGACAACGCCAAACCACACACTGCTTTGGTGACCAAGAAGAAGTTGAAGTGCTTTGGCTGGGAAGTCATGCAGCACCCACCGTACTCCTCAGACCTTGCGCCGTCGGATTACCATCTGTTCCGGTCACTCTAAAACAATCTCGACGGGCAGCGCTTTAATTCAGTGGACGATATTCAAACGTACTTGAAGGACTTTTTCGCGCAGAAGTCGCGCAACTTCTACAAACGCGGCATTATGTCCCTTCTAGAACGTTGGCAGAAGGTGGTCGATCAAGATGGACAATACATTCTAGATTGAATAAATGTGTAAGTACAATAGATTTATGTTTTAATTTAGGGCAAAAAAACCGCAGAACTTAATGAACAACCTAATACAACCAAGAGCGATGAAGAGAACACGCGTCTCTTTATGCGTTTAACACATATGGTTGAAGCAATTTCAACACGTGATTGCTTGCGTTTTCAAGATGAAGATATAATAATCGAGGACTACAACGGACAAGGTACATTTATAAGCAACTTAATATTGTTGTGTATTAAAATTGTGGAAGCAATTATTTAGACATTATTATGGTGAATCTTAATAATCTAGGTAGCATAAACGGAAAGTCAACTAAATCGCGTTTGGTGATGAATGCGTTAATGAATTCATGATTTCAGATGCTTGTTCAAGCTACTATTGTAAATTACATGCAGAAGAAAAGATTCGATACATGAAAACGTGCGATTGTCGCGCGAGTAATTATTCCATTTTGACGAAAAACGTATCGAACGGATTTCTTCGATTTTTCGTTTCTTACATTGCGTCTCGTCAATTGTATTGATAACGAAGGTCGACTGCATCGATCAACGTTGCTCGTAGTTAATACAGAAGTTGAGTGACGTCTTTTGCAAAGAGAACAGAAAATGTAATTCACAGTTCTTTTACAAGCCCATGTTATTTCCCCGAGAAATTGCGTTGTGACGTACTTTATCGAATCTGTTCGCTGCGCCTTTACTTTCCTGCAACTGTCGATGAGCGAAATCGTGAAAAGCAATAATATACGTTAAAACGCAGATATATATAAAACAATATCTGCGATTACACGAACGCAACTAATTGCTCATACTTTATTGAATTTCCAATATTGCACATATTATTGTCTGTTGCGTTTGCAGTAAATAATATAGCTTTAAATAGCAAAAGGGTGCCGTAACAATGCGCTTGAATGTGACGACGTTATACATATCACTATCGACTTTTTAAAATTATTCATCCTTGATTTATAACATATAGCTATGGTGTATTAATAAAATAAATCTATACTCTCGTCTAAATATACAGAACATAAGGAATTATTTGTAGAAGGAGACACTTTGAAGAACTTTTCTTTCAATAGAAGAAAACTTGAAAATTCTTCAGGAAAAATAAATTACCACGTTTCTTGATGTGCTCTGCATCAACAGACGAGTGTAGCGGCTTGTCTTCTTAACTTAGCTTCGTGTTTTTTATAAGTTTTGTTTCTTACGACATGGCGTCTTTGCGGAATCGTAAGAGCCGGTATCGAGTTATCTCCATCTACGTGTAATATAATCGCCGTGACAAAAAGAAGACTACCGAGGAGGAGTTGGCGGAGGAAAGATTGCAATACAAATGATCGATATAGCCGTGTCAGCTTACGAAGTGGAAGTTTATGTTGTATACTTTTCCAGACATTATCCTACATCGGACGCGATGCACTTTTCGTGGCAAACGTACTTGATGATAAAGTGCGTACGCTGAAAGTGCTTCAGTGTTTCCGTTATTTAAAAGGGCGTGTTTAAATCTTTCGCGATTATCTGATATATCAACTTCCCTCGATAATACGCAGCATTGTTTATTTGAAAAGACAGTAATTGAAAATTATACTATTCTATACTCCACGATGCGCGATGTAGTTCGTTTGGAAAAAGCTTTTGCCCACTTGTACAAGTACAAGGCAAATATCGTAACGTTAAATTCGCAGATACTGAAGTGTCACGTTCCAGTGAAACTGCGGATAGTACAATGGTATCTTGTTTCAGAGCCGATGAGATTTTTTTGCGAAAATAGCAGTGCGGTCTTATCCTTGACCATGCGATACGCGCTATTTCTTTTACGACGTGCGCTATTCCGCCCCAGCCCCCTATCTGTGTCCAATACTTTCCGTCCTTTACGGCTCTTCTGTTGTTGTCGGTCTCTTCTATTCAGTCTGCAAACTGTTGAGAAATCTTCTAGATCGGTTTTATTGCCATTAAGGGGAACAACATTTAATTAACCAGCCAACAAATGCAGAAATTCGTCGACTGAAGCGCGAACTCTTCGGAAATCGAAAGATTTCCATGGTTTCCATGAGAATGCAGGAATGTTTTATTCTTCGAAGCGAATGCTTGTAATTGCATTTTAAGTAATTGCTGAAAACTGGATAATTTGTGAATAATTGAGTTTCTTTTTCGATACGTGACAACTACGCGAAACGGACGTTTAACTTATCTCACTTTTTTCTGACTTCAATCCGAACTTATTATTTGATTTAGATCGTGGACAGTCGACGATTTCGGACACGAGACAGACAGTCAACACGAGAGATGGGAAGGATTCGAGGGATAACAGAGTCTTCGAAGTTACTTACTATCTATTGAAAAGATAAATAGATGGATCAGATCCCGCGGGATTGCCTTGTTCCGGTGCTATTTTCACACGAGTGTGCGAAACTGAACGTATCACGCGAATGTCCCTGAACATTTCGCTGGTGCGCATATTGCGTTTACGCCGTGCGATATCGTAAATATGAACGTGGAGTTGGGCATACATAAATGCGTGAAAGAGCAGGAAGAAGAGGAGGGAAAGTAGCTCAATGGATAGGAGAACATCCCTAGGGAATCCCACTATCCATATTTCACAGGCGCGACGAGAAATTCGCATTGAACGTTCTTACGATGCTTCCTTTTCACTGAGCGGGACAATGTTGAATTTGCAGTTTCGCACTGTGTCCTACGTATATAAATATCATATTTTTCAAAGATGATAATTGATCATGTACAACAGAGATTCTTGGTATATTATTAATTAATAAAGTCATATTATTTTTTATTATAATATAGTTTTTATTATCTTTTATTATTAATATGAGCCATTAATATAGGCCATAATAATTAATAATTGAAGTTTTATGAAGAAAGATATGAGCGTGTTTTTTTATAAATAAGCCGGGCATTTCGTCATTTTATGTCTTGTATAACTTTCCTGAAAGTATGTGCTTTTGCATACTCATATTTTCAGCATATGAATGCGCGAGAAGAAAGAAACTAAAACTTTTCATCAAAAACGTATTACATCAAGTTTCGTGAGTTTTGTCTTTTACTTGCAAACGCGGCATCAAATCCTCGTTACTCTGCTCAATCAATAAAAGTGGCTTTGCTTGTAATAGTGAAATGAGAAAATGCTATACATAACAAGAATCTAAAATAGAAGTAAACAAAACACAATTCAATTACATATATGCATTGCAATATACGACTATTATATTATTTTTTTCTAATAATCTCGCGGAGTATGTCGTATTTTAAAAAATCTTCCCTTTTACTCTATTGCTTCTTTCGCAATCGGATTTTCCGGCAGCAATACTTGAGGTTTCATGGAAGCTATAGCTTTTCAATCCGATTGATCTAGGCATGCTTGAATTATTTGCAAGGATTTTACATGCATTCATTTTCGAAACCAAATACAGAAGATGTGCGTGCGTGCGTGCGTGTGCGTGCGGGTATTACAGTATTTATTTGAAATCAAATAAATGATTGTTAATTTCACCATACTGATGGATGATGATTGCCATACTCTATCGAAAATCGAAGTTTCAGTTATTAACATTTAGATGAACTCGTATTTCGAGAAAAAGTGCTATTTTTTTCATCTCTGAGATGGGTAAAAATTAGACGTTTGTTTTCATTCGCCGTGACGAGAATCCTCTTTCGATTGAAATCCACGTTTTCTCTCTATTAGCGACGATACTTCTCGGTATCGGGGTTGAATTACGTATACTGTATAAATCTGCATATATTTGAGGGTTCGTTCCCGCCACCCCATTGCAGGCAGCGTTTAACCTGCTACATACAGAACTAATGTAACAGTGTGGTTTCACCAGTAAACATGTATCGAAATTAACGAGGCGATAATGAACAGCTTTTGTAGTATTGACAACAACGATAATATTCGGGAAGAGATCGTACAATTAACAATTTTGTCGATAAATATTTTGTGCTTATCGAAACGTTTACGTTACAATTGGACATGAGTTACTTGTTTGTTTATATATAATAGCTGCGTTTCGTTCGCGTATTGTTCAAATTTCATAGACAACAACCGGATGACGGAATATCCGGTCAAATTTTATTAAAGCTCAAATTATCCACCTGCATCCGGCAACGAGTAAAACAACATATTATATATTTGGGAAACAATCGAATCAACGGAAACCGCTTTGCATGCTCTTTTACGCTCTGCTATTGCCTTTCCTCTCTGCGTCGCTTTTAATAATAATAATTACGTTTCATTGACTGTTTAATCTTCTGATACCCTGCGAGGCGCATAGCTTAATGAAAATCTTGAAATTTTCATCCGTAAATTGCAGATTTATTAATATTGGATGCCACGGGACGCGAATCTCATTTGACATAACGTCGCAGCGCCGCGTTGGATTCCGAATTGAATTTTGCCCTATCGATTCCGTAAACTACATCTCCGTGTGTCGACGAATCGAAAGCCCAGAGTTGTGTACATCGAAATTGTTCCGATGTGTACCCGGTTCGCATACGCACTGTATTTATTATAGTCGCGCCGCGGGGGTCGCGTCGCCACAAAAGCGTCGCTCGTTTTTTCGATGTAACGCGGGTGATTTTCGATGATGTCGCGCGCGCAGAATTGCACGCCCTCTCGTATACACGATTCGCAAGTGCAATTTACTCGAATGTCACGGGGCTTCATAACCGCGCACGAATTAATTATTAATTAACCGAGAGCTTGTTTTGCATCTCTGTGAAAACGCATTAGAGAGCTCGCCAAAGACTGTCCCCACAGCAGAGCATTAATAATTTAATTCTTCTGCAAATATCTCCGTTGCGGAGGAACGAAGGCATTCCGAAGCCACCAGATTTTTCTCCTGTATATTATATCCTGCGTCCCTAATTCATATAATAACTTTCTCGTTTATCGTTCTTTCCCGTACGATCGCGATGTAACATTCATTTCGTATTATATTATTTATTAATTCAATTTGATTCAATTTGGCTGACGTATCGCGAAATCATTTTTGACCGGCTGTGTAGAGGATATTGTGTCCACTTAATTTGATTATGTCTGCCTATTTTAATTGGCCTGTCTCAATCTGTCTAAATATAGATGCAATGTATCTCCCTCGTATCAGGAAAATCCGCCTCCCCTAATTTATCTGTTCTAGTCATTAAACCACATCTGTTTCGCGAATACCGCGACTAATTGAACGATGAGAATTAATTAACTAGGTGTGCACAAGGTATATAAACGTATGTTATCGCATAGATCCGAGTGCATTTAGGATTTTCAGGCCCTGTGGACCTCGCGCTTTGCGAGAGGACTACCGTACCTCTCGAATTTCCCTAGGCGGTCATCGTGATGTAAGGCTGCAGAAAATTTGCTCATAAAGCCTGGTGATGAAGATTGTCTGAAGAAGCGTAATGTCGTTATATTTACGCTACAGGAAGCTTATTTCAGAAATCGTTTCTGTACGATACTCATTTTCTATATAATGTTTCGTCTATTATCACATCATTGAGATACTAATAATGATATCTGATGATGATGATGTCGATTATGATAATCAGTGTCTTCGTAACAGTTAATTCAGTCAGTCAATGTTTCGCATTTGCGCGCAGCTTGATTCTGCCTATTGATCGACATTTCGACACCGTCGTACGTCTCGACGGTTGATTTATGTCAGTCTCATATTCGTATGGTCGTGTAATACGTGGCGTTTACATCTTGGCAAGTTCGACTGCCGTAGTTCCCCGAGTAGTTTCGTCGTAAACGTATCACTGTGAAGAAAGCCCGGGAAATTGCCTGTAAAGTCGCGCGATAAAACTCGCCCTCGCAAGGCGTGACGCTGTTTCGTGCTCGACAATAATCTTATTTCGATACGAAACGCTTAATGTCTACTCGCGAGGAGCGGGTATTAAATTCCAATTCCAATAAATATTGAAACTGCTAAATACTAAAAGTGCCGCGAAAGCTTCCAAGTAAAGACGACTGTAATCACCAAGTTTTGTCGTAAACAGGTCGCTGTGGGAGAAGTTTGCGATTACGTTCATGTTTTCTCGAAAGCTTCGCTCGCTGTTTGCTTCTATTCTGCGCGTTATGATTTTAATCATTCTAATTTCGCGTTCTCCATCATCAAGTGGCAACACGTATTGCCGTTAAATTAATTACTTTATATTTTTTCATTATTAAATTATTTTATTATTGAATTAAATTATCCCTATGAAATGACTGCCAATGATTATCATGACATTTTAATGTTGGGAGCTGTTGATGCTCCAACTTTTGGAGAAGGAAAAATTCAGATGCCTGTTCTCGTTACAGCCAGATGATTACATCACTAAAGGTGCGATTAATATCCTTCAGGCACCGCCGTGGCATTTCCGGGCATTGCCTATCGTTGTTGGTGTATTCGATTAGAGGTAAAAGGGAAGGATCATGTGCACGTGCTCACCTGTCGGTTTGCGTGTCGGCCTGCTGTGCCTGCGGCTGCGTTTGTGCTTGCAATCTTTGTGCTTGGTCCATTTTAGTCTCCTCGCAATAATCCTCCGCCTCCTGCTCTCCGTTCGTTGTTTTCTCGTCTTTCGTGTCGCAATTCTCCGCAGTGACGTTCCTGTGTTCCATCTGCGCAAGAAAACCCGAGAAACGCGGAATATTACACGAAAATTCACATGCGTTGATTGAATTTTCCAATACGCGAGCGCGAGGTGCCAAGAGAATAGAATGAATTTTAATGAACTTTAACTCTAGATTCACGAAATGAGATCTTGGCATTGTGATGTATAATAATAAATTTCGCACGTGTTTTCTCTCTCTCTCGCTCGTTCATTCGCTGTACACGCAACAAATTATTTTCCATTTGTTATTTCTCTTTTCATGATATTTCAGCGTATTTATCTTCAAGTATCCGTTCAACTCGGAGAAACTCAGAAAATTTATCGTTTTTATCTCGTGTCTTCTTATACATCTTTTAATCAATCCGGCGGTATTGCTCACGTTAATGGTACGCTGCCGGAAGTGAGGATATTTGTAATTTCCTCTTTACCTATTCGTGCCATCGAGCAGAATTAATCACAATATTTACCGTGCTGGGATGCAGCAGTCCCCGTTGCTCCTCGTCCTCGGACCGAGTCACGGTAGCTTCCGGTGCGACATGGCTGCCCTTTTCCGCCATCTCTTCGTCCCTTCTCGTTTCAGCGTGGCCACAGAGGCCCAATAGGCGATACACGATCACGCACACTACTCTCAATTTCGTTCACATGCACCACCCCACACGTGACGCGGCTTTTGATCGAAGTCTTTCAGACGGCGCGATACCGCATTTTCACGAGAATCGTCCTCCGCTGTTTCCACGGGGCATGGCTCGACAATGGCTTGTTTCGCTGGTTTTTCAGTGTCCTTCGTGCACGAAAGAATTTGTTGGATCAGCAAAATATGGGGAAACGTCAGTGATCTTCGCGTGGCAGGAAATAGGAACGTCCTGGACACTCTAGTATGAAAAGCCACGTGTCAAGGTCTCGCCAGAATTGATAGCTACGATCGCGTTTTACTACTAAAGAGGGAAGCCGGTGTCGGTTACATAAGCAATAAGGTAAAATGCGAAAGCTCTCTTGAAAAATCAACATTATTTCTTCTGTTTAGACGTTACGAATTTATTTAAAGTATGATATTTAGAACAATAATAAGTTTGAAAGAAAGTAGGAAAATATAAAAGTACATAAACGATTAATTTATTAAGATTATATGTATTATTATATGTATATTACATAATTTATATTTCGCATAAGTCGTATTTTTAATGTTTCTTATTTTCTATGTATTTGTTGTTGCATATTTATGTTCAGTTGAATTTTGTATTCCGGTTTCTATGTTTTAATAAGTATTTAATAAAAGTTTGAAATTAATATGCGAGCAATGCGCTCCATAAGCACTGCGAAACGAGGCAATAATACTTGAAATTTAGTTTAAGGAAGTTGAATGAAGAAATTTCTTGACTTTTAGAATGAAAGTTAATGGGAACTTCTTTCTCTCGTTCGAACTGCGAATAATGAGGCTCCTTTGCAGTTGTTCATCCGATAATTTTCTTTTTCAAATTATGTACCGATGAGAGAAATATGATATTTATGCCATTTCACTGGCATGTTTTTATGAAAGAATTTTCCTGGTAATTCTAATATCTCGTATTTCTTCTGATAAATTATATGTGGTCGTATTTAATCTGTTCGGCCGCACAAATTCAATTTGTAATATTATATTTTCGATAAAAGAGAGATTTTGTTTATACACAGATTCGCGGAGAAATAAGAAAAGGTCTCTTAAATACATCTTTTATAAAGATATATAAACGCAATTACGTTGATTAGAGTTTATGAGAGTTATTAAGTTACGTTAGACAGCATTTACTCTATTAAAATCGTGCACAGCATTGCACACTTGAATAGATAAGACAACAATGTTACAACTTTTATAACAAAGCGAACACGATTAGATTTCTTGCAAACTACTTTGGAAATATTAGTTCTCATTTCTTTCAGCTTTAGTGCATTTTGTCACGTAAAGAATTTAATATTTGATCTCGATATATCTGTCAGAATATTACATAACAAAATAATGGATTATTTTATATGTATAATATCATAGATATGGGTTACGTTATTATAATCGGATATGTATTACGATTTTCAAGCCTTATTTATAAAAATCTCGAGTAGGATCGAATTTTATATTTGTGCTTTCTATTTTCTATTTCTTTTTGCAGTCATCTTTTGCATTTTCTGTATTTCTTTTTTGCAGTCATATTTTCTCACGGCCAAGAAATAAGTTTTCTATATAATTCCAAGAAAGAAATAGCATCTTATCCCCATGATGAATGTTTCGGTAACGCGTTTTCATCTCATGTCACCGCGCTCTTGAAAATAGAATGATGTTCAGAGAACGTAACGGAGACTGCATAAAAACCATATTCTCTCGAGGTGCAAGTTGAAATTGCTCGAAGAATGAGGTCGCGGTTGAAGCGATTGAAGTAGCTCATGTAAACTGTATCATGTAATCGATTCGTCCGGATCGCGAAATACGAGAGATGATGAAGGGATTTTACGAAAGAGCCTGCTACAACTCTATAATTTCGCGTCATCCATTTCCCGCGGAACGCGCAGTACCGATCTTAATTACCAGTTTATTCATTAGTGACAGCTATTGAGTTTCCGGTGATATCGTAGTTACATCTAGATTTTGCATCGTTGTAAACAACATTGCAACCGCACTGTAATATTCAACGGAGTTTCGAACTCGTTCTGAGAAAACTTTTCCATTGTCATCCGTGTTGCAGCGGCAACGCAACAGTGCAGGGATATTTTTATGGTTACTGGTCGATGATATTTCGCGCGGATGCGTCATTTTTCACGCAGCAACTGCTTTCAGAAATTATTCTAAAAGCATCGTCGGTGCTTTTACAGTTAAGCCGGCAAAACGTTGAATCGAAAGAGGAAAAAGACAATATTCCTGATAAGAGAATTGCAAAAGAAGGTTGACGGTAACGTCTGCCGGTCGATTCCAGAATTTTGCGGATCGTGTCAAATTGAATCAAGCCAGTCATCATCGGAATGAATAAAACGAGAAATCGCGCGGCAGATCAAACTTTGGAGGCACGCTTGAATTCGCAGTCCAATTAAATCTTGATGACGGATGTGGCACTTGTCTTGGAATTCAGAATCTCATAAAAGAGAGAGGAAAAAAAACTTTCGCTACCCGTTTGCCTCGGTGAACTCGTGCTGTTGCGGTTACGCAATCAAGTTCGCGAAATTTCACGAAATCCATCTCTGTCGCACCGGCTGCGTTGGGCACGTTACGGAGCGCCATTGACTTCGAAATGCCAGAGCGGTAAAAATAACGGCGCCGTTATTTCTTGAGAGCCGCGCACTACGAACATGCGTATTGTTGTACCTCGCGCGGGCGCGAGACAGAGAATGAATCGACTCGCGGTAACGAGAGCACACTGCTTGGAGTTTGAAGAAAAATTGAGAGAGGATTTCAAAGAGAACTAGCAAGATCATTTACGAAGAAAGACTTTTTCCCAAATCGCAGGTGCGAGCACAATTCCATCGAGCAATAGCGGATCGCAAAACGATGGCTCGGAAATTATTCAGCGATTACTCATCGGTCTTCTTACGTAAGGACGATCAATTTTGGAGCTGACATTAGCAAAGCTTCGTTATATTATGTTTTATATAAGAACGCCGGTACACACCATGTGGTAAAACTGGATGCAACTGGAAGCGTAGCACAGCCGATCGATATCTTCTCGTTAATGATGTAACGGCAATCGTTCCAGCGGTTACAACGGACACACGGACTGCCGTAACGCAGTACATGGAATTCGCTTTGCACTTTTATCATTTCGGCAAGGTATAGTATATTATGTATATTAGCAACGTGTTCTTTCTACGATACGTGCAGTAGTACGAAAGGTCTTTAAATGGGGAACAATAATTTGTGATAATAGCTTCTAGAACTGCTAAAATATTGAGCGCTATTGGTAACGTCCCATTGCAAGATAGTGAATACCTAATCCTAATTCCAGCAAAGACGTCTGACTTCATCGATCGATTAATTGCTGTTCCAGCTAGCCGAGGGACGTCGTTTAATCTCGCTTAACGACTACAGAAGACGCATTTTGTTTCCGCGATCGTATCGCAGGGAAATGGGCGTCTATCAGAGTTCCCCGGGCATTCGATAAGTCAGTTCTTGTTCTTGAAATAAACTGTGACAAAGAAAGTCCGGCTAATGTACACGAAACAAAGATCGTTAGTTCGTTGAAAAGCGCAGCGTAAATAACACGTAAATAACGTTATCGGGGTCGACGAGGGTTGCTGCAACGCGGAGAACGGCAAGTCGAGCTGCGAAAATTAGACAGGGACGACGAAAGCATCTTCCCGTTCGTCTTTTTCGTCTTCTTCCTCTTTTTCGTCTTTTAAGGCACTTCGCACGTACACCGCAATTCGTTCTAGGTAATCTTCTTTGCGCGATCGCATTATTCCTTCGTGGACTATCGACTTTAAGGTGACGGTCTTCGAACGTGTTGCGCGACAATTGTTTCGCAATTTTTCTCCGCGACAGATTTATTGATATTTTTTCCCACTTTTTCCCGCTTTTTCCCGTGCTTTCGTGCGAATTGGCAGTTACATCTTCAGGAATCTTCGGCAGTTGATGCAGTTTTAGGTATGACGGGAGTCATGTCTAATCACGTTTCCTTAATATAGCGTGATGTGAAGTGTGACGCAATTAATTGCTTAAGATCACTTACGCAATTATGTCGTTAATTACTAAATTCCGAGGTGTCACGAACATGTAATATTGGCATCATGCAGGTTTGAACGTAAATGCGACGTAATGCCAAGGGGATCAAGAGTTATCGGCTGCTTCAGAATAATGTCACGTTCTACATGCAGATCTCAAGTTAAAGTGTCCTTATCTCCTAAATTGCACGTTCTCGTAAAGTATTGGATTTCTTCACTAACGATTGTTGATGGAAGTGTAACAAGAAATCTAATTTCCAAGTACATAACAATGACAATTCAGTGATTTAATTAATTAAGACTCTCAAAGATTATGTGTTACAATAAATTTAGTATCTCAACTTCAACTATTTTAGATGGATTTTAATTAAAACTTGATCTAAGAATTACTTACTTTCGTCCTAAAGGGAACATTCTTTGAACATCTTTGAACTTTTTTATTAAAATATTTGTAATTTTGATATGGAATACAATGATTTCCAAACGTTTAATAATTACTAATAAATGTGAAAAATTTGGTAATTTTTATGTTTTTTAATATATTATGTATATTTATATATACATAATACATACATAATATACATTGAATATGCTAAATCGTGTAAATACTTTGGATCTATCTTAAACAGAAGGAACTTTACATGAGAGTGCGTTTCCCAATCTTCTCTTGTATTTGGAGTAGTAAGCGTTTTATCTCAGAGTACTACGAGCTTTAAAGGTTTGTTTATACGACGTAGCTTAGTCAGATTACAATGCTCTACATTGTAAACTGTATATAGCGCAGCTGGATCTGATTTTATGATCTCGTTATCGCGTAATTATAGAAACTGTCGAATAGCGATTATATAGTGAAATAGCGGAAGAATGGATATGCTTGAACGCCATTCATAAGCGTAATAAACATTACATAACTCGCACAAAATTGGACATTTCGATAGATAAATTAAAAATCAAGAATTTAATCTACACAGAGGATTTCTTTTGATTTTTTATAATTCAGAAACAATTTATATCTCTCTTACCATCCACGAAGACGTGCATTAAATGTAAATAATAAAGCAATGGAGTAGTAACTGAAAAAAGTTGCAAGAAAATCGTGAGGCATTGCATGATCAATCAGCATTAGTATATGAGTTTTTTTTTGTAGAATTGTAATGCTAGTAGCGTGAACGCGAATTCGCTATCGGTAATGTACTCATAAAAGTATTTTTATTTTATTTATCACTGTGCACATATGCGTACGTTATGTCAGACGTTATCGTACATATGGTACGTTTGATGTCGACCAGAATCGCAGCTCGGATTTGATAAAGGCAATGTGGGTATTGATCCGTTATTTCGTTACTATCGATTCAATAAATGCATAGCTCTTGGCCTCGACAAACTCGACGAGAAGAGCGAGTGACAGCGAGCATACGAATTTTCAATGATCTCTGTCGTGGCACGTTGTAAAACGGGGGATGAGCTCGTAGGGCGAATTAAATTAGGGTAGAATCGGGTGAACCCCAGGTCTGTCAGGGAATGAACGACGGGGGAACAAGGGCACGAAGCAGCGTGAAACTAGCTTTGACTATGTATAGGATTCGCTAAATAAACACATGGGATTGCATAGACGAGATACCGAGTGCGTAAATTGTCCAATCGAGCGTCAAAGTGCACTCGTTCCAACGAGGATCGTAAATTATGGAACCATTGTGCATCCATTTATTACTGATCCGAGTTTGCTTTTTTCTAAACGACCATAAAATGCGAAATGTCTTTCTCCGACGTACTCTTTCCTTAGAATTCCGAACATGAGGAGTCGGACGAGTCTGACTTTTTTCATTTGATTTTACCGATATCGGAGTCGATTCTATTCTTGAATTATACAATGCAAGAATGAAAAGATCAAGATGTTTTTGAAAGCGTCAAGTCGTTTATAAATCTGTTGTTTTAGTTTTTAATAAATAGCAGATATTATAAATATTTATCATTTCTATGATAATATGTATAATTTGCTTCAGCTAAATGGTTTGCGAAATTCTTGATACACAAAGAACGAACGAATCATTCAATGCTGATTTTGACGTATGAAAGTTTCGGCCCGCATGCTAAACAGAGCGCGCCTGAAAATTCTTGCTATGTCCGGTGTTAAGCGAATCTCCAATTTCAATTTTTAATATTAGATCAATCGATATCAACCATGCATGCGAAACGCAAAATTTGTGATTAAAGATTAATGGTATAATTATATCGAGCGCGCGTGGACAGCACGAGCGTTTAACAGCCGTCTCAAGCGAATAAAACCCACTCCTCTGAAAATACAGTCACGGTCGCAAAAAAAGGCAGATTAATGAAACAATATGCGCGATGTGCGAGCGAACGCGATTGGCGATTGCCGGCGCGGCATTCGATCACCCCGCTTTGTGCGCGATTGTATTACTTACGGCGACGCGGCACGAGCGATGCCAAGGTACATCCGCCTACTACTACTACTTACTACAATTGTCAACTCAGCGGATCAACGTGGTATACGGATGCTGAGCGATATGATCGGGCCATAAACGGTAAAAGTGCCGTTTACGATCGCATCGATCTTGCCGCGCGCAAGAAGAGCGCAACCGGAAGGACGACAGTTCGCTTCTTTAACAGAGGCGTTTCGCGATTCAACAAATTGTCCTCGAGATGCTCGCGTACTTTAAGACTCCCGAAAGCAAAAGTCCGTATCGCACCTTCATCGACGTAAAATCTTCTTTGACATCCTGTCGATCGGGACGTCGGACGCACTTCCGTGCCGTTCCAAGCAAGGATACCCGGTGTAGCTTCCAAGCGAGTTCAGGTTTCGATGCCGCAAACGCGCGGCATTTGTATGGAACGACGACGGGAACGTAGAAAAAGAAACAACACGAGTTTCTCCCCGTGTATTTCCGACACTCGAGATTCAGCTCACTGGGATGTCCGTTCCCGCGTTCGAGTTTCAGGCTCTTCGCGTCTCTCTAGTTTTCTCAATGCAACGTTGCGAGAGTCGTTTCGGCACACGACGGTGTCCCCGCGCGCGCGGTACTGTGTCCCGTTTCGTTCGAGGGACACCCCAGCGTCTCGACGAGTGTCCTCGATGCTGTTTTACAGTCGCTTAGGCCGTAAAAAAAATAGGAAAATGGTAAGACTCAGCGTTGCACCCGACGTCCGTCATCCAACACGGTTCGGCATCTACTGGCGTGCGCGCTCGACGCCTCGCCGGGCGTCGCGACGCGCGTAGGGCGCACCTCCTCGTCGGGCTCGGCGCGACTCTCCACTTTCCACGATTGACAGCGACCCCGTAAAAATTTATTTACGGATTTACATCTCTTTCTCGCGCGCATTGGCGCGCGTACCCTATAAATTAGCGCGATTGCGACAGCGAAGAAGCGCGGACGCGTCCGCTGGACAAATGATTCCTGCCGAGCTGGGAGCTCGATCGCGTTAACGAGATAAACGTGTCATGATGAGGGTGATTTATTGTACGCTGCTATCAATACGTACCTCGATGCATATTCCTGACTTATGTGGGATTTTTCTTGTTTTCTTATTGTACGTCGTTTTCCTGCTTCTGCGCGTACGATCGATCAAACTCGATTGCTCTTTAGTTTCAACAGATTCACGATTAATTTAATGTTACATCGTTGCGTTCTTATAAATATTTAAATGTCTGATCAGCGGATGTCCATATTTTATCATTCCCATATCATCCATTTTTGGGTATTTCTGTTTGCTTGTTTAATATGCGACGCGAGAGGATAAATCATTTTTGTTATAATGCACATCATGAGCCCTTTATGTCTGAGGCTATTAAAATTTTATTTATGCACGAATAGCGTGATAAATGATGCATAGGCTGATTATAAATTACAACTGCCAAACTAATATTTATTCTGTTATATTAATAAACATGTTACGTAATCCGCATGTTTGTTGAGGTAATATGCATCAATTTGTTTTACTTGTTCCAGGAAAGTTTAAGCTTGAAGCAAGGATATTACTTTGATTCATGATATAATTCGAAAATGTGCATTTGAATGTGAAACTTCAATCGAACTGTTCATGATTGTGTTTCTTTCCATAATTAGTTTCTATGTAACCAGTGGTTTCTATGTGATAACGAAAACTTTTTGATCTGATTTGATTTGATATCGCAGCGTTAATCGTAACTTCTATACTTGTACTCGCATATGTTGCGGGGTTGAAGATATCGTAAGTGATAAGGGAACTTTCGAGATTTTTGATCCACAAAGTTGTGCGAGCACGTCTAAAGTTCGAGGTCACGCTCGGCGCATCGCGTGTCGTACGATAATATCATCGTTACGGTTGGAGAATATCACATGTTGCCGGTAAATCGGCTTTTTGGACTTTTCTAAACTCCCTTTCGTATCATTCGGAGAACAAAGTTGCTCCTGGGTACCTACGTATTTATTGAACCGTGAGAACGTAGAACCTGATTTGTGAAATCTACAAACTAGCGAACATACATTTCATACATTGTATGAAACAAGTACAAGTGCTCTCTTGCGCGCGTATCATAAATCATCTGCTTCCTCTGGACTAAAAACTGTGTAATTAATCAACCAGGCGATGAAATTTATGTCGCGAAATTAGATTATCTTGTACTGATAGCATGTGATTATATATATAATATATACGGTGGTATTAAAAGATTATTATAGATCTATCTAAACACTAATATGAGCTTTCGGACAAAGCCGCAACCGAGGTTTGGGAATTACTTGCTGAGAGTAATTTAGAATTTCTTTTTCTTTATTATAGCACACACAAAGCAAGTTTTTTATTATAGTATTATTATACAAAATTATCTCTGTTTTTTATTATAGTATTATTATACAAAATTATCTCTGCAGATAACTTTCGGCAGAATGTTAATCTGTTAATATCTGACACATATTACCTGATTGATTAAATGTGGCTCTGGAATTCTGGAATTAGGCTTCAATTAATAACACTTCAAATAACACTTTATTACATCTTATGTACGATGAAATTCTCTCAAATCTGTCGACATTGTTTTAATTTTCTGCAATTATCGCTTTCGGAGAGCCTTGGAACATTCGCATTCCCTGCTCGTCGAAGCTGCAGATGTCTGTGTGAAACTCTTTAATTGAGCTGTTTCCCATTTCACCTTGAATCGGGATTCAGTTTCGAAGTAGATAAGCCAGTTTAGTGAAACTTCTCAGAAACTCGGCGGACAGTCCTTTGAAACTACCTCTCTATATATTATAGCGGGGTCTATAACGTTCATCCTTTCTTTGAATTCGATTATTTCATTAGTCACATAAAACCTGTTGCAAGAGAAAGCCATGAATGATGAAAAATAACTGAATATAATTATTGAGATTTTAACTATTAAGAATTTCGCGAAATCGCCGGAATTTTCAATGCTTTTCCGGCACTATTTTTGTACCTAATTCTATAGATGAGCGCGATATTTCATGTTAGGAAAGTGGGCCACCACAATTGTACAAGTAACTTGCGGAAGGACAAAGGTGACGAGTATCGATAGAACGTCAATCTCGGTCGAGTTTCTCATGGCTCGAGTTCGTGCTTGCCTTCTTCCAATTTAGGATTCGTTTCATATCTTTCGACCTTCGAGATAAACATTTCGCTGCGGGCATCTTTGCGCATGAAACCATGAAACTGGATCGAATCGAAGAGGGCTGTTACAATTTTGGTCTGTCGACCGCTTTTTCGATGTTTTCCCAATCCTTTGTTTTTCACAAACTCAAAAGGATTTTTTTCTGCAAACAAAACCTTGCTAACTTCAATATTATATATATATTTGTTAGAAACAATCCTCTCTTTGCAAATGCAACTGTCCATAGAGAAAAGTTAAAAAGGTTTCACATAAGTTAACGAATATTAATTAGTAGTAGAATTAATCCCCTGATAAAGTTTTGTCCCTGATGTCGCGATGCGAACAATTACGTTAATACTCAACACGAGTGTTAGAGAGAAAAATGATTCTTCTATTTATTAAAAAGACTGACCATCTAGTCTAGATATCTTGACCGACCATCTGTCTAATGCTTGCCAGTTATGATCGATTAATTAATTTCTTCTTAGCTTAATTACGTTAATATTCCACGAAGCTTTAACTAAATATTCCACATACTCGAAATAGCATAACGGAAGCTCGAAGCTTTTCCGTGATGTTTCTTTCGTGGATTAGTATTGAATATTCACTTCCCATAAGCCTCTTCCTACTTCGTTTTCACAATGCATTAGGAAATTGAAATCGATATTTACCATTGAACAACCTGTATTCTTTAGAATTGATTGCGGTAAAGTTAGTCGCGACATTTTCCTTGCAATTTCCGAAGCTTAGTGTTGCTGTCGGACGTGCAACGCCAACGGATCACGACCAAGGGGCTTTCAACTAATTATGGACCGCGTTGTATCTTTTCACACGGATTTAATGCGAGAATCCGTCTTGGAACCTTGCCTCGCCGTGTTAAGTGCTTCTTCCATTCGAAATTTATAATAGCTCTGCATTTGTGTAACATCAATTAAACGAAAAATATTGAGGAAGTTATAAAATTTCATGTAATTTTCTGACTGCTACATTAGTAGACTGATCGTTAAAGTTTAAAAGTTCGCAAAATGTTTGGCGCAGTAAATCTAAAACGTCTTCTTGATAAATATAGATAAGCGTGATCGTGGTTGTTATAAATCGCATCCTGCACGATGGAATTTTCTGCTGGGCAGAAGTAATTAAATTCTTTGTCACATGTGTGCGACACGTCACAAATCGCCCTTACGATCTTAATCGTTTGCGTTTCCTGTTTCCATACCTCCACAGGAAGTAACGAACAACAGCGTAGATATGAGCAAATTCGGTGGAATATCGGGGATTTATTCGCAAGATTGATTGAGTTTCATCAGCACAATCAACGTCTCGAAATTGCTTTTTCGATGATGAAGCGTGTTGTGCTTCTTGTCGAGAAGTAACAGTGTGTAAAATAGTTCTTTATCATTTATGATGTGCAGTCCTGACGGGGTGAATAGAGACAATTCGATAAAATTACCGCGCCATAGACCTTCAGATGTGGCATTATCAATCTTTGTCTTTTACGGACCTAAATCAAAATGATCGAATTAATCAGAATGAAATAAAACTAATAATGAAAAGAAACATATCTTTTTTATAATAACTAGTACAACACAGGCGCGCGCTATGCGCGTACCATTTTATTTTTAAATATTAATAATGTTTTCGACTAATAATATTCATCTATTATTTATTATATGCACAATTATCACACTCTACTAAATTGTTAACCTCCACGCGAAGACAGCCACGCGATGGTAATCTAAACTGAACATAAAGCACAATGCGAATCGAGATATCCAATCAGCGTCGCGGAAAAGAGGCAACAATGATTTCGATTTGATTTAACACGGCTTTTTTAAGAGTGGACTAGTAGAACACAGGCGCGCGCTATTTTATTTTTCAATATTAATAATGTTTTCGAATAATATCTTAAATAATCCTTTAGATCGCCAGAATAAATGAAAAAGTTCTAGCCATTAAAATTTTTTTCTTTTCCAAGGAGTTCTGTGCTATTTATACTGTTATTTGGCATATTGCGAAGAGGTCTCAACGATTGAAAATCCTTTAGATTTAGAAATGAAAAAGTTCTAGCTATTAAAATTTTTTTCTTTTCCGAGGAGTTCTGTGCTATTTATACTGTTATTTGGCATATTGCGAAGAGGTCTCAACGATTGAAAATCCTTTAGATTTAGAAATGAAAAAGTTCTAGCTATTAAAATTTTTTTCTTTTCCGAGGAGTTCTGTGCTATTTATATTGTTATTTGGCATATTGCCTAGAGTTCTCGATGATTTAAAATTCGTTAAATGAATAAATGAAAAAGTTCTAGCTATTAAAATTTTTTTCTTTTCCGAGGAGTTCTGTGCTATTTATATTGTTATTTGGCATATTGCCTAGAGTTCTCGATGATTTAAAATTCGTTAAAACAATAAATGAAAAAGTTCTAGCCATTAAAATTTTTTTCTCTTTCCAAGGAGTTCTGTGCTATTTAACAAGCCAGTTTTGGTCAAGAATAAAGGAATTTGGTTAATAATATCTTATATCTATTATTTATTATATGCACAATTATCACACTCTATCAAATTGTTATCCTCTACGCGAAGACAGCCGCGCGATGGTAATCTAAACTGAACATAACGCACAACGCGAATCGAGATAACCAATCAGTGTCGCGGAAAAGAGGCAACAATGATTTCGATTTGATTTAACACGGCTTTTTTAAGAGTGGATATATTATATGTATAATACGTAAGGAATTTAAAACGTTTGTTTTATCTTTAAATATCTTTAAGGTATATCAAAATTACATAAAAAGTGTAATTTAAATTTAAATTATATAAATTTGCAATCTTTATAAATCGCGTAAAATAGCAAACGCGAAAGTTTTTATTTTTCTTTTGTAGCCATCAAAATTAATAGCCTTAAGCTGTAATTAAAAGTCGGAATTCTAAATATGCTACAGATTACATCGATGAAAATTCCATCGCACCAAGTTTGTGCACCGGCGATTTTTATTCCAAGCATTTCCTTGATTGCTGTTTTTATTTCATTTTTGAAACGTAATGGAAGGCATTAATTGCGAAGTGCTGGGCGATATGATTTATGATCACGCTTCACACTTTACGGTGAACATGTGCATCGTTAGCAACGGTGAATCTAAATTTCTCGGCGATGGCAGGGAAGATCTGACATCGAATATTTGTTCAGTTTACATCGAGCACCTTGAATGCCTGTTATTACTTCAAATAGTCCGCATTGATCCAACAAAGCGCTTCTCCCGCGAAAGTTAATTCTCTCGAGGTAAATGTTAGCGGAATATTATAAGAATGCTTAAAAACTTGGAGCACTGTAGAGAGGAAGAAAGAGAGAGAAAGATTTTACTTCGTTCTCGCAAAGTAACGTACACGGTAGAATATCTTTCTACATCACTTCAAACACGATAATTTGGAATGTAAGCTCGTGTGTAAACTATCCTTAATTTTCGAATGTTAGTTTTCGCTTATACTTATTTTACGTTATTAGTTCTATAATTTGTTTTTTCCGTTTTCCAAACTCAAAATTTCATTCTATAATATGAATTTTTGCAGCCACCAAATGTTCGATGCTTTACTCATAATTCACGATTTTTGACTATTATACGTGCATTGTATGAATATCTATGTAAATTGATCGCAAAATTGCTAGTTTTGAGTAACTTGCGCTAATGATAAACATTCCCTTTTCACACTTACGTCACGCTGTATCAGTAATCGCGTGCACCCTTTCATTTGTTCTTATTGCAAGTCACTATAGTTGTAATATGAAGTCGCGTGTCTCGGAACTCTCGTTGTAGTAACGAGCGAAAATCGGTGTCATAAATCTACAAAGGCGAGGCGCTAAATTCGCAACAATAAAATTGCCTCACCCTGTTGCTGCAAATCACACATGTCGTCCGTAATATCATCCTAATTTCTGCGAGAAAGAGAAAGAGAGAGAGAGAGAGAGAGAGAGAGAGAGTGTGTGTCTTTTTATTTCTGATTATTATTTTCCGAACCTGACTCATATCTCAGACTGTTTTCTTTCTCACTGGCTCTTCTCTTTTTCTGTTATAATTTTTTAAAATAGCTGAGTAATTGAATATGATTATTCTATGTCACAGTGCAAATTAATTAAGTAGTTTAATTGAAGAAATGTTGAAAATTAGAATGTTATAAAAATATTTTCCCCTCTTCTTCTCTTGTCGTATTATCTTTTTTATTTTTATTATCTCAGATATTTCGATATTTCCGCGTGGTATTTTTCAATCGTCATTTATATCGGACTATTATGCTTGTCAGAATTAATCGCAAATGTTACAATAATGTAGCTACCAGCACGATTATTTCAATAAACGCATCATCATATGCATTAATGGCCATTCAAATATTCTCGAGTTATGCGCATATCATATCAGCTTTAATTCTCGTTTGTACAAAGTACATTATGCGATTGTCGGGGGTTGGAGCGCATTACAAAAGAGACAGGGACAAAAATAATTCAAAGTTTTAAATCCATTCGTTTTCCGCTTCCTCAGTGTATTTTTCTAGAATGAATAAGTACCTTTAAATATTCACGCTGACATATTTTATGTATAACGTGTCGAAGATGTTTCTGGCTATGTAACAATCTATGTAAGCTTGCTATCTCTCTCTTTCTCTTGCTCTCACTGTGTCGTCTGAGAACTTTCAACCGACAGAAAACACCGCACAAGCTGATTAACTCTGTATTTTCTTGTACCGGAAGTTCGTACGTCTTTCCTCTTTCCCTCTTTCTCTCTCTTTTATGCGTTATACCGACTACATTCTATAGTATTTATCCAACATGATATTTTACCATGTTTCGCACTTAGCGCATTACCGGCTCGTGCTTTTAGTGCCCACTGAGGGGTATATGCCTCGTTATCGATTTCTATTAATTCCCAACCTGTTCCGCTATTGTCGATACGCAATAGAGTTAAGTACGTAGGTCCGTGAAAAATGTTTAAGATTTACGAGAGTACGAAAAAGATGGAGGAAAATATCTCTTAATTGAAAAATTCTAAAATATTTTCTAAACACGTATTTTATGGTTACATTGCCAGCCTGGGTCATAGTCATAAGTAATAAAGGATTTTTGAATTTACCTTCTGGCGACTTAGACGATTTATTTAATCCAAATAACCAAGATACAAAAGCTCAAAAATTATATCTCATTCAAAGAATAGTGGTAGTGAGCGATGCCAGGTGTTGGTGCAAATAATTGTTTATTCCTCTCCAATATCCATGTACAAACGTTTCGGTCAACACATTTGACCTTCTTCAGTGTAACCTTAACACAAATATAAAGATTGAAAACAAAATAATCGATTACAATAATGTTAAAATCCTGTTTAATACATACCAAAGGCAACTCAAATATCGATGACGCATTCAGTAAATAATATATGGATATTGGAGAGGAATAAACAATTATTTGCACCAACACCTGGCATCGCTCACTACCACTATTCTTTGAATGAGATTTATTTAATATTTTCTAAACAATTTGCTAATATATTTTTTTAATAAAGTTTAAAGACGATACTCGCACGCGCGCTATTTGCTTTATAACTTGTGCAACATTAAAGAAAATTGATTATTAATAGAAGTATATCTCGTATTATAATAATACGTTTTTCTTATCTTGTGTATATCGCCAGTTCTAAGAAACTGGTCGTTAAAATTAAAAATCGTCATATAAATATTTATTTCTTCATATGTGTCTTTTTTTCTTCATATAAGTAAAGTTGCAAAAGTTTCATCGAACCGAAAATTTATCTTTTTCTATCAAGTCAGAAAAAAAACGATTGAATGCGTTTAAAATATCGTTCTAGTTAAAATGCGCCTCTATCGATTTCTCGTTGGCCTTCTATTGAGATATGCAGTTATATCGACGACGGTTATATCACAGGATCGTTTTCGTCAATCTGCAGTTGCATCTCTTTTGGCAGGTCACGTACGGCATGATTTGCACGGCAGTCAGTAAACTCCTCGATAATGCCAATAAACTAATAGGGAATGCAAATCGCGCATTGAACGTCGATGGGAAATTTCCGCGTTAATCTGTTATAATCTGTTTAACTATCCATGCAAATTTCGTGCATTTCATCGAAGCAAGCGCAAACTTTCTCTCCGCACGGGAATTTTTTCAAATGTGCGAAACGATTAGTAATGCGTTCTCCTTAGTGTCGCAAAACAACAGTTTGGTACGTTTGTGTCATAGCACGGAGTTGCTATCCCGTCCACGTACAAAGATGTTTCTTCATTTGTGCTGATTTTCGCGTGTTGCCCTCCGACCATTCTCACCATTATCTCTCGTTGCTTTTATGCGTGCCTTCGAGCAAACTTCGTGCGTCCCTTCATCTTCCCCTCTTACTCCTTGTTTCCCGAACTACGAAGGGAGAGATAGGGCCAGGACCCTTAATGGGCCACATATAGGTCCAGATGGGCAAGATATATATATGCGCTTTTCCAGGGAGGTTGAAGGCATCATGAACACATCAGAACTGCCTGCTTCGATCGTTCCCTCATCACTCTTTTCTCTTTCCTCGTTCCTTCGGGAAGGACGTGATCTTTAGCGCTTTTATCTGTGGAAAGGTCATAAAAATTCCCCACTGACACTCGCGACAGCTTTACGAATACTTTAAAATAGATGATTACATTTTAATTTAACGAAAATGTAGCCTCGCAGAAAAATTTATCTATTAAAGAAATAAATATTATATAAATGTGTGTTTTAGATAATAAAATCGTAGTGTAATTATTTGCGCATGTGTATGTGATATTTCATCAATAATTGTGAAAATTATAGGAATGTTGAATTGATTAATCGAGGTGATAGGTAATGATTAAAATATTTTTATATGTATATCATCAGAATGTACAGAAAGAAGATTGCTTATTAAAATTTTATTTTATCGGTCACTTCGTCGCGAAAGAATATTCACGATGGAAAAATCGTGTAGACCCTGTCATTTTTGTCCTCATTTGCTCACTACATATCTTATTTTGCTTACTCGAAAATTTGTTTTTAACGAGAACTTTCCTCGCGGAAATAGAAGATCTCGCAGATGATTTTGCATAGAACATCTATGAAATGCTTGTTCCCGGAAGAAACACGATCAATTCAATAGGTTGTTGTTGCAAAACATGTTCATTCGAATAACGAGGAAACACGAAGATTCAAGTTACCAAAGTAGACAAATAAGACAGGAACATTCAGTGTGAAGGAAAATCAGAAGTTACGTACCTTATAGCTTCGTTAGACAATTTCGCGTCTGACAATGTAATCGTATAATATTGTCTCCGAATCAGTTTTGTGTGATAGAGCGCGATATTCTCTCACACGTTAGTCTCAGAAAATGGAACTCTGAAATCGTTCTTGAAAAGTTTCAGCTGTTAACTCGCTTAACTTTGAACTTTGAACTTTAAATTCTCATTTTTCTCAGCTCGTATATTTTATTTTGCGTGTTTTTCTCAAGAGTTTCTTGTTCGTTAGCTCCATTACTGATTTTTTCTCAATGTACTATTACGTTTTTTGAGCAAATGTACTTGACATCGCAATGACAAACGACATGTGCAAAACTATTGTTGTCTTACCGAGATACACGAGATTATTCTGCGCACAGTGCGTAGTTCGGCGCGTTGCAACGAGGTGTTAGTTAACGTGTATCGATGGTTTTAATTGAAATTTTCTGCTGGCCGTCATGCCGCTACGGGAGCTTTTCACGTATTTTCCGCAATGTATTTCGCGCTCTGTTTCGGGTTTTCATCGGAAAATTCTCCCTTTGCTGCCTGTTTCACCCGTCGCATGCGTCGAGAGTGCTTAACGCATTAACGCACTGTATAAAGTATTATAGCGTTCATTTCAAAGGACGATTTACACGCCTAGCACGCATCGATACGCACATACACGCGTATCGCAATCTTCCGCGAATGGTACCGAATGAATTAATATTAACCCCTTTCATTTTTTCACGCTCCGAGTGATCTACTGCCGGGATGGATAAACAATAGTGCTTGATTGGTTCCCAATACTTACTCGGGCGTGCGAATCTTCACCGTGGATCCGCGTCACGTTCAATGCAAGAGCGAGGAACGTGCCGTGCACCGTTCGCAATTAATATCGATCGGGTAAAGATCTTTGGGCGGTGGCTTGTGTGATTAGCGTTCGAGATACGTGTACCTCATGGCTGTTTATATGCAATTACGAGTCCGTTAGCTTTGAAGGGGAAAAACGATAGAAAAACGGAAATTAAGGCTGCGTCTCTTCGATAGGACGGCCTTATGACATACTGATGGTGTGATGATGATCTAGCCATAATCTTGTTTGTCTTTCGGTACGGGAAACTTACCTCCATAAAATCTACCCTGTAACGTGATACTTTCGTTAACCGTGTTTGACTTGGAAGAGCTCCGGTTTAATTATATGTTAATAATTTAGATCCTTCACGTACTTCAGTCCAGACTAATTAATTAAGCAGTATACACGTCTTAAGATTAAATGGAATCTTGATCGCTCCAGTCTAACATATGTGTGACTTGTTAATGTTAAGTAATATATTATTTATGTTTCAGCTGATATATTCGACGAGGTGAACGAGCATGTCAAGAAACACGGCGGTTTGCAAGCAAATTGCGTAGGCGGTGGAAGAATCCAGCACGATCCTGACGAGAAAACTATAAAAGTTTATGGATACTCTCAAGTAAGTCTCGGAGAATTAGTTAGGAATAGCTAATCTATCATGTGATAATTTTTAAACGTATTTAATTAATTAAACGTATCGATTTTAATTTGATTAACATAAAATTTACGTAGATAAGAAATATCGATATCTCGTTTGCAAATTTGTGTATTTATCTCCTCAAGAAGTATTTTCAGTATTACATATTTTTTTATGTTTCTCAATTATCTTTTCGTTAACATTTTCGCGACGGGATATTATTTTATTGTGTGAGTATTTATCTTCATTGTTAAGAGATATTTTTGTTCATTAAATTTACGAGTTCGCATCCTCAAATAAATAAGATTGATACTCAGCTGGCATAAACGTCAATGTGCATCGTACTATCTAATGTCAGATGCTGCTTTAAACATGCAAGATGAATATGCATCGTAATACGTGTGATCAACGGCACATAAATATTTTCATGGCGTTACTAGCCACAAGCTTTACGCCAACATAGCATCATATGTCAAACTCTCGAGCGGATTAAATTTATCTGTCCGAGAATTCTCGCGCAACGTGCCATAATCGAATGGCAAGCTGCGTATGCTCTAGCAACGAGTTTTACGTGCGAAATAGAAGCGTTATAAAACGTGAAAACATATGAAAAATTAAAAAAATATATGTTGTTTTATAATTCAGCGAAAAATAAAATGTGATTAATTCTAGTAGTTTTATAAACGAAAGAGTGTATACTATATGGTAGATTTTAGTTTATTTTATGGTCTCTCAAAACCGATATATCATGTTTTAAATATATAATAGAATAATTTCTATTTTTACAGATTTGAGCATATACTAATTCGTTTTCTAAATCAATGAATAATATTTTGCAAACTAATTATCGGAAGTAAGTGATCGTGAGCTTATTCAAAGCATCAAACTTTGAATTTTTATCAAAAAAATTGTTTTTGGGTAAAAGTTGTTTCACCTTATTATGATTTTTCTTTGAGAAGATATTGATAATTATATCGAGATCTATGATAGAATATTAATGGCAGGCCTGGATAATGAAGAGATTATGCAACTATTGCTCAATCAATACCGTTACAAGCACGTGCTCGCGAGCACATGGTTGCGAAGAAAAATTATCTTTAATCAATTGATCAGCTAAACATTGCGTACTAATTACGTAATAGTGACGTAATAGGCTACATATATAACATGTTTGCCACGCCTACTCCGTGAATATGCGCGCATTAGATTAGATTTATGAAATACTATAATTTGACGAAAAATTGACCTAGCAACATGTAATAAACGCGAAGCTTTTCACGTCTGTGTATGTAATTATATTTGTTTCTAAATTTCAATTTAAATTGTTTTTAATATGATTTTGTTTAAATAACTTTCGAATTAATATTCATATATGTCTGTTGTATTCAGCAATACAGAAAATGCATCGGAAGAATTTCGTTAATTTGTATTATCCGGCGCCAAATTTTTCGAGATATATAACTGCAATAAACCTTGAGACTCATCGATTGACCTCCACGTGTAAAATCGCATTTACGTAAACTCGGAAATGTTCGTTGGTAACTTCTGTACTGCAGCTAGAATTTATTGGATCGTATTGCCAGATTTACAAGAGTATCTCGCGTAAGTAGTATAAGCCAATTATTGCCGGCGTGCTGCAAAAACTCGGGCGGAAGATCCATAAGTTTCTTACTTTTACTTAATCTATTGTAAAAGATCTTAATAGTTTGAACCGGATTAAGACATGCTTTGTGAGCGAATAAAGATAAAAGTAAATTTTTCTTATTTTTATTAAATGGATATCTTGTTAAATAATTTTTATGAGAATATCCTGAGACTCTAAATATTTTGTAGTTAAGCTCTAGAAACTGAATATATAAGTCACGCATTTGATGAAATAGCGAGGAGGAAATGTGCGTTTGAATATTCATGCGATTTCGGAGGAGATATTTTAGCTACGTGGGTAGCGTTATAAAGAATGAATGATTTGATGTATTTTAAAGCGTTTTAGGTTTTCTAACATGTTTTATTCCTTTTCAATTATATTATATATGCATAAGTGAAATGAATAATTATACTGCACCTTTTAAGTATAATATCTTCCGTATCAAAGCGCAGTAATGAAAAAATTTCAATTTAGTAGTACATATAATGGCTTCTATTTTCAGTTAGTGTGAGTTTTTGATATTTTTATAGAAAAAATACCCTCAACTATATTTTCCAACGCGTGTACATGTGTGTCTTATTTTTACCTTATTTCAAAAAGATAATTTTTCGAAATTAAAAACTAACAGCCGATCGAATGAAAATGAATGGAAGAATATTACAGATTTAAAGAGGGATCTTGCTGGAGAGGAAAGCAATTTTAACATCCCGTCCTCTGTTCTTGCTATATCGTTAGTCAGAACTATATGAGCAACGTGCGTATATTTTATTTGTCTTTTGGCTTCCTAAAGGTTATTACCGGTCTCCTGGGAACACGACAACTCTTAGTAACATAAAATGAAAAGAGCAAGTATCGTACGTAAATTAAATGTTTAAGGAAAAATTTAGTAGAAGGTATTACCGCGTGCTATTATTTTATCAGTACATTTAACCCTCCGTCGTCCATCATTTTTTTAACAACGCCATCGTCCCACTGTACACTTGAGTATTATACATGTATCGCTAACACATAACTGCTTTAAAAAATTTGGCAAAATTCCGGGTGACTCTTTGAACATTCCTAAACATGTTTTGACAGTCGCCAAACCGGAATGATCAATAGGTCTTTTTTTTATGAAAAATTGAAATTTGTCGGTGAAATTTACCATCGTAGTTTCAGGCGTGTCACTCAAGTGTACAGTTGGACGACGAAGGGTTAACACCGCTAATTGCAATATCTCTTTTTCGCAGACTTCAAAAATCCAGATTTATCTCTTTTTTCCTTTAAAAGCAAAACTCAGTCTTAATTCTAAATAGTTTATATTAGCGAATATTTTAGCTATACACAATTGTTTCTATTATATGCTAAACTTTATTGTATAGAAGTCAGATAATATGACAATGAGTTTTGCATCAATTTTGAAAGGATGTAATGGTGTTAATTATTTGATTTACAGGGATTCGGCAAAGCTGATCATCAAGTGTCGGTCGAATTACTGAAGAAGAAATATCCTGGCTACAACATCACGTGGTCAGATGATGGATACTAATTAAAATATAAGTAATGACGTGCGTTTTACGGAAAGTTTTTTATTAATTTATAATAAATATATTTTTATTTTAAAAATATAAATGGAAATAACGAAATCTTGCTTTGTATATTATATTAATAAAATATATATGTCTAAAACATGTGTGTCTGAAATATAAATATAAAATTTGTATTTTAGAATGATATTAAATGTGCTTTAATTATTTATGCATTTAATAGAACTAAACTACAATATACGCGCGCTGTGTAAGGCAATAAAATTAAGCCCGCTTTTATGTATTTCTTTAAAGAGTGAGTACATTATGTAAAAATGTAAATAAATTAGGAAATTTCAAAATTAATGCAAATTATTCATATCCTTTCCTATAGTACTCTTCAACATGGATCTTTGTTGTTATGACACAAGTTTTGCTAAATTGTATATATGTATATTGATTTATACATGGAATAATTTATTTACTTATTGCATACCGAGATAGATTATAAGGCTTTCTTACTTTTAAAAGTAAAATGCGCTATTATGTATGTAAATGTAAATGTGCTCAACAATTTTAATTATTTATCATTGATTCGAATTTATTATTAATTAGATGTCGATAAAAAGATAAATTGCATCTAGTCGGTAGTAAAGATGCAACATATATGTAATACTCGAGTATCGATTTTGTGATATCGAATGTCAGTATATACCGTTGCCGGTAATTCAGTAAACTAGTAGACTAGTAGCTGATACCTGCGACTAAATGATTTTATCAGATGATATTTTATATGACTAAGTAGCATTAGCTGCAGTCGATAGAGAAAAGCATTTATCAAACGATAAATTATATTAATGTAAAAAAAAATGTTTTTTTATATTTTAAACTAAGATTAATATAAGACGCCTGTAGAATGGTAATCCTTCTATCAAACATTAATGCCTACAGAATAGCAACCAACGTGTCCAAATCTTCTATACCTGACGGATTATCATTCTACAGGCGTTCTATGCTTTTACAACTGTAGCTAGTAAGTTTTCTTTTTCAGTTCCCAGAAAATCTGCTATGAGCCGCTACGGTTTTTGAGTAAAATGTAAAATAGTATAACTCAATAACGGATTAGACATATTTTTATTTTATTTTAAAGCATTTATTCTAAAGTCTTATATTTTTATTTCCATGTACTGGAAGTCATTTTTATTTGTAAATTATGTTGCTGTAAATAGAAATTCAGACACATTTTTATTTATGTATAGAATATATTTTAATATCTATTTGCTTGTGTAAGAAGTACATAAATTATATTGGATATTTCTAGCTTGTGCAACAAGTTTTTAATTATTAAATGTTAACTTTTTTATATGATAGGTTCACAGCCTTTATAGCTTTTATTTAATATTATTTCTTTCATTTTGTCTAATTACACTTGTCAATTATATACATAGTATTATGTATGTGTGTGTATAATTTATATTGCGTGTATTTGTACGTTTTCGTGCAATATTATGCAAAGCTTCGAGTACAATATCGCATGGCCCGTTAGCTTCCACCGTGACATATCCGAACAGTTGAAGTTAAACAAATCGATGCTTGTTTCGTAACAAACGCCGTGTGATCGATCAATTTGGACATGTTGGACGCCCGATGAAGGCGTTTAAAAAATTTTAAGTTACTGCTATACTTAATGATGTTTTCCCGAGCAGCAAAATCGATCGTAAATTCCTTCGGGTCACGCCAAATCCACATTGGCGAAAAGAACTTCAAGGTACTTATTTCTTTTAAAATAACTTACGGTATACTTCGAATGACTTGTATTTACAGGTTTACTTACCGTAATTCGATTGATCCAATCCTATATATTTTTATAGATGACACTTTCTGCTTATAATACAGATTTTATTTTAAAGAATTCTAAAAGACACATCTTTTTTTATTTAAGATAAACAGTTCCTTTTTTAACTTTATTAATTATTAATAAGTTTATATTTTTTTATCAATGCACTTAGAATACATGTATAATTAAAAATTTCTATGTAGATTGCTCTGATTGCTGGCGGTGCTGAAGAAATCGGTCAAACTATATCGCAGCTGTTAAAAACTAATAACCAACTCAATATCTTTGCATTGTACAATGTAGTGACTATTAATAGATTTTCGCCAGGTTATAATACGTTTGATACATATAATTTTTCCGATGATCAACGATTTAAGTTTCTGGTAAGTAAGCTTGCTATTTACGCTTTGCTGGAAAATGTTCGACATAATTTGTAAATCGATACAGTTAGTAGTAATTAGTAGTAATGGAAATAATATTAGTTGGACAAAGATGTCGCTTAACAATAAAAACATAAATATCCATTTAAATAGCCGTCAGGAATGCTGATGACAAAGAAATTCTGTTCGATCGACGTTAATCGTCCAAACACGGCTATTAATAATGCAAAGAAGCTAGACAATATTATCACTCTTAATCTTTCCAAACATCAAGAAAACAATGGAAAAGTAAGAATATAACATTATTTGGTATTTTAGTATCCATACAGTCGTCACATATCGGAGCATATTCAATATCTTACAGTCTTAAACAATATTCTGTTTCGAACAACTTTTATAATATCTTTTTAATTAATGTATCAGATACTAAGCAAAGTTGCGTATTTAAAATTATAATAATATATCAAATGTAAAGATTTAGTTTTACAATGCAGTGAATGTTTTAATACAGAATCAAACACAAAGACTTGTGGAAGCTCTTTATCGTTTACCAGTGGCAGAAGAAGCTCCAACGTTAGACAGCTTGTTGATGGCTAATGAAACAATATCCAAGGTAAGAAATATATATATATATATATATTGATATAGTTTTAAAAATGCATGAAAAGTTTCGACACCGTTTCTGCGCTCTGTAATATTTAATATATAACAATATAATGATACGCTTAAAATAATTGCGACTAATATTACATTAACTCGCATACATAGAAATCACGCATTAAATTCGCTATAAAAATAAAATCGATATATTGTCTCGTCCGTTTGTTGAATTGTGCTTTGCTAATCGAAATGTTCAACTTAAGAAAAAAATTGATCAGTGGAAGCGCTTAGGATTATCGCTAAACATTAGTTAGTTCTAACTGTGGTTTAAACATAAAAAACACAACTGAAGCATCGTTTGATTAAGGCAAAGAGGAGAATCAAGAGTTCATCTTGGAAAGTTCCCGTTGCAAAAGAAAATAATCGTCAATCATTGCCGACGTCTTTGTTAAATGATGACGAAACGCTGGCGAGAGGCTTGGTGAAAAGATCTAGAAGTACCGGAATGATTGCAAATGCAGAGGCACGTTGCAAAGCAATCGGGAAATCTGCTAGTTGGGTGATACCTGCAGCGCTGTCAAGTAACAAGTCGAAATTGTGGCACGAAATTTGTGTTCATGGCAGAAGACATATCAGCTGGTTTTCCGCTAAGCCGCTCCTTGTCCCAAGAAATGATTCGACAAACACGATGAACGAGCATCTCAAAAAGCAGAGCGACATAATATGTAAAAAAAATTCAAGAACCGAATTAGGAAATATAAAAGCAACGGTAGGCAACGATAATTTAAATGATAATATTTCAACCAACTTTCTATTGTCGAAAGAAGATGAATCAAGATTCTTTACGCCCATTTGCGCGAATCTCGAAGACGAAAATCTGCAAACGAAGAAAATTACGAATAATATTTTCAGACAATCGTCTACATTAAACGTCGCGGATCACGGATGCGAGGCAGATGCGCAGAATTGCAACAACAAAACTACTAGAGACGATATTTTAAACATCGTTGAAAGAAAGGATTGGATTCAACGAGTATACTCGAATATCAAATCCACATTTCGAGATTTGCACGTTACAATCCAGTCTTGGTCGGCAACAACGTTGGATTCGTACAGCCTGGGAAATATTTTCGCGTTGAACGAATCGATTCCGGCTGCCGATGCAATGTCCTACAACACAGTCTTCTTTGCACGGAAGGATTCAAAATCGAAAATTCGGAAAAAGATAGAAGAGTTTTGCACGCAGCGTAAAAACAGGAAGAAACCGAGTAGAGATGATATTTGTAATAAAAGAAAGAGATCTTGCAAAGCTGCGAAAAAGGATATATGCCAGAAGAGGGAGAAATGTCAAAAGAAAGAAAAACTATGTCAAAAGAAAGAAAAACCATGTCAAGAGAAAGAAAAACCATGTCAAGAGAGAAAGAAACCAGATTGCTCCAAGAGGAAAAAGTGGGTGCTTACTAAACAGAAGAGAGTTGTCTGCGAGCAGAAGAAGAGTGATAAAGATAAAGTCTGCGATTGTCGTACAACTCGAAAGGTGGAGCCCCAAGAAAAACCGTGTATACGTCGCAAGGATGACGATACCTGTAAAAAGACATTAGATTCTTGCAAAGCGCAACCGTGCACACAGCTTAAAGATGTTTGCAAACCTACATTAGATTGTCAAGAACCGTCGAAACCGTATAAAGTTGACACTTGCAAACCGTGTACAAAACCCAAGGATGAAACTTGTAAATCGATCATAGATTCTTGCGAAGATCAACCGTGTACGAAGCCAAAGGATTGCAAATCGATATTGGATTCTTGCGAAACGTGTTACAAGGAAAAGGAAAAGAATTTCTGCATAGAGTCCGGAGAAAACAAATGTCGAAAATCGGTGTACAAAAAATACAAAAGCGATAAATGTGTGAAAGACAAGAAATGCTGGCAGGATAAAGATGAGGATATATCATGTAAGCGGGAGGTGCGAAAGGAGTGTCAGGAAACAAAGAAAACAGTTTGTAAGGAGAAGAAGAAAAAAGATAGCGAGAAACACGATCGCACGGAAATCAAGAAAGTTGCACCGTGCAAAAAGCAATGTCCAACAGTAGTAAAGGCGCCAGGTTGTCCGGAAGACGACGAAAAGAAAAGAGGCTCGAGAAAATATTCCACTTACGTGTCATGAAATGTGTCAACAACTCCTTTTTGCAAAGATTATTAAACGCTGCAGATTTAAAACATTTCTCGACAAGTGCTGATCTCGTAAACGCTCGACACGAAGAAATTTATTTAGCAAAATTGCGATTCGTCGTATCTGTATAATATCGATGTATTAAGAAAATGTTTTATGACGAGAGAAATTTAAGGAAAATATTGTTTTTATAATATTATATCTGTATAGAATATTACAGATCTTTCTTTGTAGGCAGTCTCGTAAACAGTTCTGTTGTAAATCCTGCGAATTAAGAGTAAACGTTATTTTACTACAATAATGCGTATTTCGTGAGTGTAGCATTTTGAGAGTATACTATGAAGATAATTCCATGCAAATAGTTTAATTAAATGCCTGTGTGTCATATTATGTTATTCCTCATTACAGTTACATCCAAAAAAAGAAACTTTGGCTGGCAGACTTCGAAAATCTGGAACAATTGGCGAAGTAAGTTTTCCAGGATACTGATTATTACTTTTTATTTTTTGATGGGATGTAATTATATTTCTCGCACTATGTTCCGTGAAAAAAGATCAAATTAAAAATATCCTTTTAAATTCGAATTACATATTAATTAATAACGCGTTTGACGAAATTAAGCACAATTGATTTAGAGAAATGAGAAAAGTAGTATCGAAAAATCGCAGAAATGTTTTAAAAAGAAATTGAGTGCTGTGGCTCCACCTCCCTTCTGCCTCTTTTCTCGTCGAACCGACTACCTTCAATCTGCTTGACATTCTATAAGCCCAGCGCAGATGTCAAAATGGATATTTTAGTCAATGTAGATTGTCATAAATTCGATTTTTCATCACTCCGGGTCTCTCTGCAGAAAAGAGAGGGATCAAGTCCGTCGGCGAAATCCGTGGTAGAATTATCCGAAAGCGAGAAGTCGAATGAATTTGGTAGAATACACGTCAACAGAAATCCCTTATCCATCGTCTCGTCACATCAACGGTCTGTGGGAACCGATTTCGTCAGAAATCTCAACTCAAAAATTTGTCGCAAGGATCACTCTGACTACTCTTCGGAGGAATCGAAGTTATCGTATGGCGATAGACCGCGCAATGACGACTACTTCCCTCAAGGTGAAGAGTACGAAGACGAGATCGGTATGGACGAACATCAACTGGGCTATAAAAAGGATTCCAGCACGCAATCGACAACACATTTGAATGAAGAATACAACTTCCAACCAACGATGTTGATGTTTGAAAATCAGAAATACGCTAGCAGAAGTCCGTTAGCGAGATTCATCACGCACGTACATTCACCGATTGGACCAGGTGAGGAAACAATGCTGACGTCTCCGAAGAGAGTTTCCGAAAAAGATGCCGTTGAAAAACTGCAGATTCTGATCGAGAAGGCGACGGAATTCAAGCGCCGAGTTTTTCGTTCTAAAACTGATACGGCAAAGTCAGATGCTCGGATAGACGAAACGAGGGAAAAAGAGATCACCAAGGACGAAAGTAGCAGTACCGAAAGGACGAATCGACCCACTTTCCGAAGCCAGGAGATGCTCACATCGGTGCATTAAGCTGGATCACAGTTTCGTCCGACATTATGCATGAATTTTATCCATTGAATCATTTTGCTGTCGTTATTTTCACGTTCGCTCGTGTATAGGAGAATGCAATCGCTTCTACTTTCATTTCGTTCAAATTCTCTTGCAAAAGGAAGGAGGGAGGTGGACCGAGGGCTGATCGAGATCATCGCGAGAACTGGCGAGGCAGCGCAAAACGATCCTTCACGATTTAATTCGTAAAAACCAGCAGGCAGTCGGTACAAGCAAGGGACTGCAGCTTGGTAAGCCAGACTGTGACGAGGGCCCACCGAATCGACCGAAAAGGAATCCGTGCGATCCACCTGAGGGCCCCTGTCAGCCCAACCCGCCACCGGGCTACCCTTCGAAACCGCGGCCAAAACGAAAGCCGTTCTGCGTGAAATGTCCACCGAAGAAACCGTGCAAGGAGGAAAAATGCTGAGTCGTGTCAGTAAGAGACAGAGGGTATGTGGAGGCATCGGCGGCTGTCGCAAATGCTATCGCAAAGCCGAAACCGCTAGCGCTGTTGTCATTTCTAAAAAAGAGACTGTAAAATATTCTGTCTCCTGTAAAAAGCATAGACATGTCCATTTTGCCCATCTTGCCCGCGTTCATCTCTCCACAGTGCTGGCAAGACATTCGCAAAAGCTCCCTAGGATCGCGAAGACACGATGCGCGCAAGACTTTTGCTCAGCGCGATTTTCGTTGCTCGATTTCTCTGGTTCTTCAACGGGGCTTTCACAGTTCCTTGATTCTCCTGGCCGAGTCCAAGTCCAACAAGCCTCCCACCTATCGAAGAGTAGATGAGATTTGCGACAAAGTCGAGAAGAAGGTGAGCGAGTCCTGCAAGAAGCCTGATCTTTGCCGTCAAGAAAAGGTCGAATGCAGGAGCGAGCAATTAAACAAGAAACAGAAGGCGAAACCAAAGATCGAGAAGATCGCGGATCCGATGTGCGCGAAGACTTGCTTCGCGAGGGGCAAGTGTGAACTGCCACGGACTGTTCCACCGCCAAAGATGGAGTACGCGAAGGTGACGTGTCCTCCACCCAAATACGTGAAGCCTGATCCGTGTCCACCGACGTTGGAGCATCGTGAGCAAGATGGACATCATATAGAAGTTAGACAAGTCACCCCGAAGAAAGCGATTTGCACCCCGCCACCATTGCCAAAGCCACCCTGTGGCCCCATCCTGCTTTGCCCCTGTCCACCGCCGCGCAAAGTACGCCCTGGCCCGTGTCCGTGTTACGAGCACAAAGAAGTTGTCAAGACACGTCCGGTGCAGCCGTGTCCATTGAAGAAGAAATATCCGTGTCCCGACGCGGTGCACATTTGTCCAATGGAGAAGAAGCCATGCAACCTGAAACGCAGCAGCACGTGCGAGCATAGGAAGCGAAGGGAGACACCGGCATCTTGAAGCACTGGGCAAGCAGTGTATTAAAATGTTGGTCATTATTTTCTGAACACATTGTGGAAAAGTTGAGGAAATTCTGAACGAGAAAAAGATTTATATTGATCAAGTAATGCTAGATAATTTTTTATCTTAATCAAAATTAAGCATTAGGTTATTGGATTGGAAATAAATAAAATTATATATATATATATATATATATATATAATATATTTATTATATATAATTTATTATATATAAGATATGTTTGGAGCTTTAATATGATCCTCGTGAAATATTTTAACATTTCCAAGTATTCATAAAGTAATGACCGGTATTGTTTGATAATGCAACTACGATATGCAAGCGCATTCTTATGGATTATGCAAAATAATTGTAAGATATAGACTTCAGAAGAAAGAAAACTGTACTTGAGAAAATGATATTAATTGCGCGAAAGAGCAGCAGTTTTTGCGAGATCTATAAAATTAGAGATTCGGTCTCCTGGATCGATAATGTTAATAATTTAGGACCGACTGGTTCATCTTCCGTCAGCTCCGCGATTAACAAGATAATCATTTTTTGTTCGTTGATTTTCATCTGCATTTTTTTAAGGATGTTGATCGTGAGAGTTTAGTAATGCAAGGTGAACAAACCGGTTGTCGATGCATATTGCTTGTCGCATGACTAACGGGTTATTTATTCTGAAGTTATATACTGATAATATTAAAACGTGTACGTCAACATAACGCGTAAAGGTTCCTATAAATATTCATTAAACTTAATTGGATGTATAAAATGTTTCAAACGCGTTAATTTCAAGTCATACAAATGCGCGTCACGCATGTTGCAACTAAAACGTAAAATTGTAAAATAAACCTGCTACGAACAATACACGTGTGAGCTATTGTAGCGTACATTAAAATTATATCGCGTGATATCGATATAAATAATTGTTAGTTTATCGATTAAGAGTCCGGAGAAACGAAGAAAGGTATTTCTTTCGAGATCTAGAATAAAACTTTGTTGGTCATGCGGCATCCGATGTGCATTTTATTTTTTTTTAAGAAAAGTGCAAGTCTAAATTTTTTGATAGATCTCGCAACTAAAATAGAAAAAAATATATTCTGTTCTTCTTACGCGCATTCTTCTGAGTTAAGCATCCTAACGTTTTTGCAATGAATGCATATAATCAAACGAGCGATACAAATGAATTCTTAACTAATACATTTATGAAACGCTAGCTCGGGAGACGTATCTATATTCTTTAATATAAATTGTAACTCTATTATAATATCATATTATGATAGAATAAGAGATATCTGTCAATAAAATCCAGAGAAATTTGTACCGCTTTTTCGCCGATGCGTCACACATCAAGTAGAATAAAAATTTCATGTTTGTTAACTGACCATGTATTCCCTTTAGCACTGCATAAATAAAATCTCGTCTCTGTCACTCGCTTTGGTCTTCTTCAAGCGCAAAAATGGAATATTTTGCTCGTATCTCTTAAGGATTCGCTTGAGAAGAGACGTAATACAAGTTTTAACGGATTCCTCTTACCTCGCGATCGCTTCTGTTCAACGATGGGTCGTATCCATCGCTGCGACGCGAGATAAAAAGTACTGGGGGCGGAAAGAGGTGGGTGGCGGACGGTCGAAAATAGGAAATCGATTTCCACCGCGGGAGATCGGCTCCATCGATTGATTCGATCTCGCGTCCACCGTCTGCGTGCGCGATAATAATCGTGGTTGTACGCGCCACATCGCCAACGTCGTAAACGTTTCGACGTGTAAGCGGCCGCGTGTGCGTGTATGGGTAAGTGCACGCCACGAAATCGGCATCAAAAGCGCTTCGTTACAATAATATCGACATTTATATACGACGGGGGTCCGGCCTGAAGGAAGTTTGCCCAGGAAAAGACGGAGGCCCTTATCATTTTATTATTGGGGGTGAGCAACCCTCGTTCTTGGAACGACGCTTTACTCTTACCTCCTCATTGTCTGTCCCTCGAATCGGCCTCGACGCCCTTTTAAAGGCTTAAGCGCCGTTTCCGAGCACCCAATAGGACTTGGCTTCTTTTCACCGCGCTTCTTGATTATTACTATAAAATGTGCGACCCCATCGTTCGCTTCCATGTGTCACGTGTACACTTGATTCCATCATTTTAATATTACATACGTCGATGTAAAAAAATCAAACATTTTTTCTGTTCCTTATTAAAATTCTATTCAGAAAAATGATAGCGTGCTATTGCAGATGAAGAAAAAATTTCGTGACACATTTCGATAAAACAGTTTCCGAGTACGTGTGTGCGTTAAAGTTTTTAATGGAAACATTCTGTATAAATTTGAATACAACGTTATACAGTATCAATCGGTGATAATCCAGACGATCTCGAGCGAAATCGCTTTCGAGAAAGAGAGAGAGAGAGAGAGAGTTAGCTCGCAGACTCACGGATAGCTCTCCCAACACGGTGTTCTTCTCGCGGCAGGTTTCACCGGTGCAAGATATCGCGAGCATTATCGCGGGCGTTCACCGTGATTGGTCGGATTCGAGGGTATCGTCTCTTTTTCCACCCTCTCGTTCGACCAATAAGTGACGTTTCCAGCCGAGAAAGGGTGCGGACGGTGGGAGGCCGAAAGGGGGTGGCAATTCGGCGAGAGAGACGAGACGTGCAATGTTCCGAGGGGTTTGCGGAGGAGGGAGGCGGGCGAGGGAGAAGCTAGAGGGGTAGGAGAAGGTGGAGGAGGGAGAGGAAGAGGAGGAGGACGTGGTGGAAAGGGGAGAAAACTCTCCGCGTGGAAGAGAGCCGAGCGGGTCGGGCTTCTCGGTGGAAACAAGCGGGATGGATAAACTTCGGAGCGACTGTCCCCGAGGCTGATGCATAATTCAGGAATCGTCACTGGCGAGGATATTGCCAATTTGGCGTCGATGAAAATACGATCGGATTTGTGTCGGCTACCGCCCAGAATGGGGCTCGCTCTCACCCCGACGTACACATCCAGTGAATTTAGCACCTTCTCGCCCGCCCGACCGACCGACCGACCGACAGCCGCCACCCTTCCGTGCGTAATTGCATCGCGACCAATCCGCGGGTGTACACACGATCGCCTCTCTAATAGCGTGCACCGTTTTCACGCCGTTTCCGATATAGACGGAGTTAAGAGTTCTGTGACACTGCCCGGACAAATTACGACCGGCAGCTTCGTGCAATCGTCGCGCAATCGTCGCGCGGCGTCGTTCGCGCGCCGAGCGTAACGAGCGGTGAAACGCAACGAGATAATCTGCAAACGTCTGGAAACGCTACAGCCGTTTTCATTCTGGTCAATCGGACGTGCATGTGTAACTTCTTCATCTCGATACTCGAATGTCAAACGACGTCGCGCACGAGAAATTTGTGTCAAGTGATACAGATTCTTCCTTGGAATCTGTATTTTTGCGATTTTTCTGACAGCTGCTTTTTTTGAAGCTGAACATAGATTTTTTGCGGTGTCCATTTTGAAATATCAAAATTGCTTTGATGAAAAATCAGTGTTCAATATAATCTGTCCTTTCATGAGAAATCATTGATAAATATTATTTATGGCGGATTTGAACGATGATTCGATGTCTGCCGTAAAAGATTTTAATCGCAGCGCACAGATCGGATAAAATGCGATTTCTTCTTAGATTTTCATAAGCCTAGGGAATATCCTGCAATTTGAAAACCGCGACGACGCGACTCTGATATTGATTGATGAAAGATTATCGGTTTTTCATGGTTTTGTGCCATAGGAATGTTCGAGGGTAGTAACCAAGCAAGTCGTATAACGGAAGATCCGGCATTCGACGATTTTCCACGGATACGAAAGGGGACAACGGACGATATGAAATATTTATAAGGGGAAAGACCGCGTGCGAGGCCGAGGCGATGAAAAGAATACATTCGGGATCGATTCAATTTGTCAACGCGCCGCTAATTGCGTTATTATGCCGCTCTTTTGTGTGTCGAAACGCCTCCATCATCAATAATCTATAAAAACCTGGCGTTGATAGCGGTGAATTGGCGAATTGAGGGAGGATTCACGGAGATTATGAGAGAATTATGATTTGCTAATATAGCTTAGATTAATGAGCAAGATATCATAGCGCGAGTTTTTCGATGGTGATAATCGAATCGTTAGGCGCAGAACAGCATAAATTGTGGACTATTTTTAGAGAAAATTATTGGGTTGGCCAAAAAGTAATTGCGTTTTTTTCCAATAGATCGACATACATATCTTGAAATGTAACTAACTTCATTCTAAACCGCAAATTCATTATGTAGGTTAACAACTCACAGTTCAAGCTTGTTTTACAAAAAGAAAGTACACGATTTCGTTAACAATTGTTTGTTTGCCGTCGATTTCAAAATGGAAATTCAAAAAGAACATTTTCGTCATAATTTGTTTTATTACTTCCGAAAAGGGAAAAACGCTGTGCAAGCTCATAAAAAGTTACGTGATGTATATGGCGAAGATGCTTTAAAACTGCGGCAGTGTCAAAATTGGTTTACTAAATTTCGATCTGCAGATTTTAATGTGAAAGATGCACCACGCTCAGGAAGGCCAATCGAAATTGATGATGACAAAATAAAGGCACTGATTGATTCGAATCGGCGTTTAACGACACGAGAGATTGCTGAGGATCTTAACATATCGAAATCGAGTGTTGAAAACCATTTAAAACGACTTGGATACATTAGTAAGCTCGATATTTGGGTACCACATGAGCTGAAAGAAATTCATCTCACTAAGCGTATTGACATCTGCGATTCTCTTTCGAAACGTGAGGAAAATGATCGATTTTTGAAACGTATGATAACAGGCGACGAAAAATGGATCGTCTACAACAACGTCAAACGAAAAAGATGGTGGAGCAAGCGTGATGAACCTGCTGAAAGCACTTGAAAAGCAGATATTCACCAAAGAAAGATTATGCTGTCAGTCTGGTGGGACTGTGTATTTTGAGCTGCTTGCAAGGAATCAAACCATTAATTCAGACGTATACTGTCGTCAACTGGATAAATTAAATGATGCCATCAAACAGAAACGTCGAGAATTGGTGAATCGCAAAGGTGTTGTGTTTCACCATGATAACGCTAGACCACGTACAAGTTTGGTCACTCGTGAAAAATTGTTGCAGCTTGGATGAGATGTGTTACCACATCCACCATATTCGCCAGACCTGGCACCATCAGATTACCATTTGTTTCGTTCTTTGCAAAACGCCTTGAATCGTAAAACCTTTACTGCTGATGAGGATATCAAATCGTTGTTGGAATTGTTTTTTGCTGAAAAAGATAAGAACTGTTTTGAGCGCGGAATCTTGAAGTTGCCTGAAAAATGGCAAAAGATAATCAAACAAAATGGACAATATATTGTTTAATAAAGTTTTTGTTTCCCATGAAAAATTCGCCTTTTATTTATATAAAAAAAAACGCAATTACTTTTTGGCCAACCCAATAAATCTTCGCCATAAGAGAGAGAAGGCGACCTTGGAAAAGAGATGGAAAAACGATGCTATGTATAATGTACAAGTCTTATCGCGCGCAGGAAACTCAATCTATTTGATTGTACACATTTATTATTTATGATTAATAAATAACGAGTGTTTTGATATCTCTAAATATATTGGACATTTAGAAAATCATTTAGGGAACATGTTTTGTCGAAGGAAAATTAATGCGGTGAGAGAAGGATCAGGCTAAAAACTGTAGTCTTATAAATTTATTCGTCGGATGGACGAAGGGTCTGGTGACTTGGCCACCGGGTACTAGAAGGCGGGAAGAGTCGAAGATTTATGACACCGGATGCGCAAATACGGTGGAACTTCCCCGTATCCGGAATAGCGAAAACTTTTGTCGGTATTCGCCTGGCGCCTTTTCTCCTTTTTTCTTTAATCAGTAAGAACACGACGCTTTTCATTCCTGTACATAAACCGATAATAACTTCTTATTAGTATCAAAATATATCTCTATTATTGTAAAATACGATTTATTTAATATTTTTGTAATATTTTCTCTCTCTCTCTCATTTCTTGAAAGAAATATGTAGAACAAACTCTGTTCTGCGTATGATCGCACATGTATACAATTTTTGAAATTTGTTGTACGTGAAATTTCCCGTTTTTCTAATAATGATCGATCACTTTAGTTCGTGTCCCAAATGTGTCTGAAAATTCGAGTTGTTCAAGTTGTCAAAGTTCTCGCATCGGTCCGATTTACACGGGAGGATCGAGGGAAGAGAATTTCAAGCGAGGAAAGAGTCGCGCTATCGGACCGGAGGTTAAATTAGATTTCGTACTTCCGGAACGCTGCAAGAACCTTAAAAGAGGAGGTAAGCGCGGGCAAACGTCCCTCTTTCCTGTGTGCCTCTCAACGGAGTCTCGTGTTCTTATTTCTTTCTCGTGGTCCTGTAGTCGAATCGGCTAACTTGTTTGTTCGAAGGCTTTGCTAGCTTTATGCAATGATTTGTCTACGTCTAACACGAAGAGAACAAATAGGTTTTTACGTATAAAATCAGAGAAAATGCAATTTTACTGGTAGCACTTAAGATTATTGTCATAATTATTCAAAGCATCATTGTGTCGTATTTAACAGAAATCTATAATTTTTACAGTAATACATAATAGTTACGTTTGCAACTATTTCGATATCGTATAAAAACGACACGTACCTTTCCTATTTTTGATGGATGCAATTTTAAAGTGTGCTCCTCGAGAAATGGTGAAGGTTTAGTACTCTCGAAACGTAACCAGAAGAGTGTCGGTTTCATGTTGGTTCGTGGGACCGGGCTTTTGAGGACTTTGCTACGTGTCTGGGACGAAGAAAGGGTGCGCTCGCGAAGAAAATTTTAAGGACTCAATTCGCGTTACTCTCAGCTTGGAGTGGAGGTGAAAGGTTACCTAAAAGAACTGTGCGTATAGTTGCTGGTAACAATAGGTGGAATTCTTTACGATAAAAACAGCAAAAAGAATACTTATTATAAGATTATATTATCGTAACGTAAATATCGAAAATAAAGAAAATAAATAAAATATTATTAATCGCTTAAAAAGTTATTTTTAATATCAAAATTGTTAAAATATCATATTAAATAATTTTCCAGATAATAAATATGTCGTAATAATAATAATAATGTGATAATAATATTATAATAAATTAGAAGAAAGAAAAATTAACGGTGATATTTGCTCTTCCAGCACATCCGTCTTTCGGAATTATCAATGATGTTGAAGCTTCAACTAACACGTGCGTTAGATCGTATAACGCATCGATCACGCTCGCCGCTTCATTGGTTCGCTATTAACCCCTTGATATTTAACCCCATAATTACTATAGCGTCTCCCTCACGGTGGTTCCCAGGGATCCCATGTGTAATCGCGCGATGTGCATTCAACGTGCGTGAAAAAACAGGACTAAACAGAACGAGAAAGGACCGCCTTTTTCCGTATGTTACATCAATATTATGTAATCATTACATTATCGTCATTAATCTTCGACTCATGAACACAGGTACATCTGACACATTTATTTTCGCAGATTTACTTATTCTAATACAGATACTACAGATAATTTCTAAAATAAAAAATATTTTGTAAGAAACAATAATATAAATCATTATTATACTTATTATTATTATATAATTAATTACTTTATTATAATTATTTGTTATTATTATATAATAATATTTGAAGAAAAAGTCAATCTGTTCAATTGAATTTTGTGGGCTAGGATTTAATAATTTACTGTGAAACGCCATCCTCTTAATTCCCACAAAGTTAGCATCGTCTGGCAAAACGGACGACATGTGAAAAGATCGGAGGTGGCGGATACGCGTTATGACACCAGTCCGACCCGGCGGGCTCGCTCGCAACCCCTCCGCTGGGGGTTAGCTCGCACCGTGATTCCTTGATTAGCAGCGGGTCGACTGGTTGCGGTTAACCGTTGTTAGGTTGTCGCCCGATTGGTATGCATGGGCTGGGATTCGTGCCCACCGTTCCAGCCCCCAAGCCCACCTAATCTTCTCCTACGCCACCGGTGGTGCCGCGAAACCAACTACGAGGAAAAGTGGGAGCAGCTAAATCCACGACGTCAACTTCGGAAACTTAAGTTTTTGCCAGCGATAATTACAGTTACTTTTATGTAGACCTCCAAATAGTCTATTCTTAAATGCGGAATTGATATTTTAGCACATACAATAAAAACATAATACAATGGAATAAAATACGATTAAATTAAATTAAATTAAATACAATTTTTTTAAATGCTGTTTGGTATTTGCGACTGTAAGTGTATAACAAATCAATTCTAGTTAGGAGGAAAGAACCAATTAAAATAAAGCATTACTAATAGAAGTTTCTTATACATTTTATATATATTTGTATAAAATGTACAGCTGCGTAATATACATTGCAAATTACTCTGTTACCATGATTTTACATAATTTTTTCACAAACTATGCTTGCAAGATCAGCATCAGAAGGGACACTTTCGGATACTTGAAGGATTGACCGCATCAATGTAGAATTGCCACGTTGGGGCGTCGAATTCTCCGCGACAAGTGGCGGCCATTTTTCAGCGGTTGACTTCGTTCTGACAACGTGCCACTCTTGTCGACCCTTCCTAACTTGCGTTACGCCAGTAAGGAGGTGAGGAGGTTTATATAATGACTACCCCGCATCACCCTCGGCTAGGGGGTGACGCGAACGCACGAGACGTTGAACCGACGGGAGAGACAAAGAGAGGAGAGGTATATGTCGAGAGTATAGTCTGCACGAATATACATATCCTCCCCTCCTCGAGAGCGGGAGGCAGAGTAAGAGAGATTGGGGGGTTACAATTTCCCATGGATAATGGCACTTTGATTACCCCGTGACGCCGTGCGTCCCGTCAAGTGGCACGCCAAGCTATAAATGGCTGACGTGATATAAAAAAAAGGAGCAATAGTCTCACCGTGCGTTATAGGGTGGCCCGCTCTAACTTTATTCCAGGGATACTGGGGATATCGCATAAGTAAAAGTAAAAATATAGGGTTTCGTCAAATTAACAATTTACAGCGACTCGTGATTTATCGTATTGTACGAAAAAAATCTGTACACAGCAGCAGCATTCGGAATTTTAATGAATAAATGCTTGTTCTTTATCTTGAATGTTAATACTTAATTCTCACGTCAAGATTTATCGAGAATTTATTAAAAAAGAATTTATTGCGAGATAGATTTAGCGCATCCTCAAATTTTTCTGAATTATTGTCATTACATTCTGTTGAGTAACTTTAATTTTTTTATGGTCACCCAGTAGACAAGAGGAATATGCTCTCTCTTGAGCCGTCGCACACTTGTCGGTTAAATATACTATCGAGAGACTTTTATTCGCGGATTTCGAGCGCATGCACTCGACTTCCTCGACGATGCTTGAACGTGGCAACTGGTAGCGACCGATTTGTCGGCACGAGTGTTTCACTCGGTCGAGGGTCCGCAGCGGGACCATAAAAGACTGGCGAAAGGACTAACTCGAAGTGGAAACAACAATGCTGTAACTCCGGCTCGTAAATTCGGTATGTCTGAAATGCATTTGACTCAACGTTAACAGCGTGTTGCGTTGATTACTTACTAAACTCTGCAATGCAACCAACGAATTAATTAATGCTTTATATGTATTTGAAGAATTCACAAGAAGATTTGGCCCGAGGAAGAAACATGAAGAGAGCATGACATTGCTAGAATGAGCAGAGCTGTTTTTACACAAAGCGGTGTATAGTAATATATTAGTCGTTGGCATAACGCAATATTTATGGAAAACGTTCCAACTATCACCGCAACTATCGCTGTGACCCACTGACAATGTGAGGTCCGTTGGTCGAGAAACCTCGCGCTTATGTCTACGAAGTGTATTCTTCCGCGTTCCACCACGGAGTTTTCTCACGACTTCTAATTCTATGTTTAAGTAAAGCAGGTAAAGTGGCGTTAAGATCGCCAGAAAAGAGGTGACTTGATCTAGCACAAATTAAAAGAAAAACCATTCTTTCTCTCGTTCCGCGAAAATTATTGTGAAACTTAGTTGCTCTACAGCAGGAAGCTTTCTGAATAGAATAAAGTAAAATGGTGTGAAAAATTACGTTTAAATGCGAGGTACATTGGAACAAATTCAAATAAAGCAAAATAATCGGAAAAATTGGATGAAATCAAATGGACCTCGAAGTATCGTTGCGCGGGAAAAATCGCACAAGATCGAGCGTTTCAACGCATAGCAGCACTTCGAAATTTTTATTCGCGACAGCACTAATAGGTTTACGGGCTCGTACACAAATTTCTCGACGTTCGGCCGCAATGGACGCTATTCCTGTCGACGGACGACGGCACGTGTCGTCACGTGTCGTTGATCACGGTCAAGCCTCGATTTACTCCGGCATGTCCATGTGTCCAAGTGAGCAACACTTTGAATAATACTCACGTTGTATTACGCGGGTCGAAATCGAATCCCCACGAGTCACGGTGTCTCTATATTCTGTAATGCATAAATCAAGAACCGGGGGATTGGCATTCCCCCCTCGGTCGTGTATTACTGTAACACCTCACTCACTCGGTTTCTATCGAATATTGGATACGTGTTGAATCGACCGTCGCGCGATAATGACGGCGTTGAGCCCGCTAACGTAGCGAGAGCCACCGAGAGATACCGTTAATAAATTATGATGTTAAAAGTGTGATTACTGAGTACGCCAATCAGTGCGAGATTGATCATTCGACCGCACAGTGGGCCAGAAAACTCACAAAAGTGGCAAAAAACCAACACTCAAATTTTTACTCAATTATCACGATATCTTAAAATAGAGTAGTTGAAGTGGCCGTAGCGAAATGTTTTTACAGGTTATTCAATATTTGTTCATATAGGGGCATCATGAACAAGAAAAATGTTATTTGTTTCCTAACGTATTTATAATTTCTTTTTCTCATATGAAAAATTTAGCTTATCACTTTTAAAGGTTTTTCTTTTATGTAATATCGGTATTACGGGTATTTGAATTTGAAAAAGCTAGTAAAGATCTGTGGACGTTAACCTGATTTGAGTATCATGACTTCTTGTGAAATCAATTTTATTCATTTCGCTTTTGTACAGGCTATTGTTTTCCTGCTCCCCGAGACTCCACTTTCTAATCAAAAATTGAAGGTGTCAGGATCTTCATTATAATGTCTACTTTAAACTTATTCGGCGATATTTTGCGAATACTGTAATTTGCTACGTGTACATGAGTTTTAAATCGCCCAGATTTGCTACGATTACGCGACTAGATACGTACAATAAGGTGCATTAATTCACGTGATAGCTAATATTTATTAATAGTAATATATTTATTAATGTTAATATATATATTAATATTATATATATGTATAATATATAGGTATATATATAATATTAATATATATATGTTAATATATAGAATGCATTTTTTCACGATATAAAGTTAGTTTGACGGATAGACACCAAAGTTTTAAGTTCGACAATTTATCTCACTAGTTTATTTCTCATTGTTCTAAATGTAACAAATAGAAAATATTTTGTCCTACGCAACGGTGCCCCATCTGCTGATAGGCCGCTCTACCGTGCCGGCACTGTCTCTCGCGGCGCTTGTACGCTCCGAGTAGGGAGTAGGAATTTTTCATGTCAGATTCGTTATCAGCAACCTTGAAAACCATTAAATATCAAGTTCCATACAAATCCGATCAAAATTAATAGATATTGACCGCCATATTGGATCCACTAATTTGAATATTGAATTTTCCATGTCAGATTCGTTATCAGCAACCTCAAAACCTCAAGTACCTCGAATTTCAGAAAAGTCTAAAGAAATCTTGAATTTTGTCCGCTTTTGCATGCTTTCTGGCCCACTGTGGAACGGTGAGATTGAAGCCTTGCGTGTCCGAGCGATCAAATGAGACGTATTGAAGCAGCCTAGCGCAGGTTTTTTAATGTTCTTAGCGTCTCCGTCGAATCTTTAATTTAATATTTTGTTTAATCTACGGACATTAATAACAAGGATTAATAAAAAATCAATCATATTTCTTGCTACAATCGTTTTTCTGCTTTTTTTTATAATACTGCTATTCGTTACTCGCCGCGACATGGAGAGTTACATTGACGCTGCGCTCAGAATTTCTTCGAGTTTTTTGAATTTGTGCGAAAAGATTTTCGCACAGCACGAACCATTGGTGTCGCTGCGATTGTTAAAATTCTGACGGAGAATTACCGCATCGGGGTTTACCGAGGAATTACAGATGCAGCGCGATGCAGCGATTCGTGCAAGAGAGACGAACGCGCGCGTAAATCGCCGTAGTTGTTGACGGAGCTGATGGAGGAAAGACAGAGGGTGACAGAGAAAAAAGAGAGTAAAGTTCAAATAGTTCGAACTGTTATTCGATTGTCGAATGTTAACTATCGAGTGGCTTACGATGTGGTTCCGGGCTCTCTCTTATCCGAGCACAAACGATTGTAAAGAACGACCGTCGCGCGGATATCGACACTGCGCGTCATATATCCTCTTGCTGTCATCGTCCTCAACGACGTCGTCGACGTCGTCAAGGGAGTGTGAAATCGGGATATTCAGGGTGTTAATTTTAAAAAGGCACTGAACCCGCGTTAAATCGCCGCAGGCAGAAAATGAAAAAGCACCGACTACCCCGTAAAAACTCCTCTCTCTGACTCTCTCAAGAGGGACGGGGGAAGAGGGAGAGAAAAAAAAAACACAGGGATGCGATAGTGACATTCCCGCGTTTCGCTGGGAGGTAAGTCAGTTTTCGATGGACCACGAGGTACGATCATGTAATTAATTGATTTCAAGCGATGTCGCAGTAAAGAACGATCGAGGCTCGTCCGCAAAGAAATTTATTTTCTTGAGAAAGGCTGAAAAGCAACTAAAAGTTCGCTAATTGCAAGGAAAAGTATTATTTGTCGTTTAATGTATTAATAAAAGTAAATATTTCCTCGCGGATTGAAAGTTGATTGCATCGATTTCTGAAACGAACATAAAAGGGTTTGTATTTACTTTAGCTTATTTTTATTTTGCATACGTTGCGTTCGTATTTGCATCTGTCTTGCCTTAATGTTGTATTGCGTTCTTGGACTTTTTTACTTGCTATATGCGTTTATTAAGTTTAAGTTACATGCGTTTAATTAATTTTATTAGGCTGTATCTTTATTCTTTGTGTGCAATCGAATTTAGTTGTCTTGATATGCGTTTATTAAGTTTAAGTTACATGCGTTTAATTAATTTTAATAGGCTGTATTTTTATTCTTTGTGTGCAATGGAATTTATTTGTCTTTTTTAACGACTTTAATCAGAATATTTGGTTGGCATAATGCCTTTTTTCTTTATCCTGCTTTCACTCGATTTTGAACTTTTCGGTTCTGGAGTTTGCGATTTGGATTATTGTATTGCTTATTTGATTATTTACGTTCATTGTTATCCTGCTTATGATCTTTTGTGACACTAGAGGGTAATTTCCCGTTCATTGAATAAATAAATAAAAAATTGATTGAAAGTCGTTGCTTTTATCATATGTTTAACCAATTTCCTCGCTGTCGTCGGTGCCTTGACGAGCGTCCATGAATTGTCAGAGTGAAAAATGAGCTGCCGATGCAAAAAGCCGTTATAATTCTTTTGACGTATTGTCGAGCATTTCCATACGTACGTGTCGCGCATAAACGCGTTACGCTCGTGACTAATCGTTTGTCTTTACCGGTAACTCCGCGAGGCGCGAAAGAAAGAAAAGTCGAATGGCACAGTTCGAATAAATAGTTTCCGGCTTGGCAATCACGCGTTCGCGGTATTTTGCATAAGCTGCGTTATCTATGTCAGTCCGATTGCGGTGCACGAGGCCAAACGAAATCAATCATTTTATCGGACAGTAAGATACTGGCCCGTTGTTTTGCGACGATGCATCAAGGCGTTGTTTTTGCAAAACCGTCCGCGGAAATGAAGGTCCAAATGTCACGTCAAAAACAGTAAGACACATTCAACAAGACCTTCCAAACCTATCACAACAGCTACAATGTAAGATTGTTATCAGGATTTTCAATGTACAATGATCTAAATGGTGTCATCTGAAGGAAGTACTAAAACATGATCACAAAATATTGTGATCATTGGAAAGCGTACTGCAGTTACGAGATACAGTTACAACGTAATCAGCATTACATGTCTTTTCTTGCAATCGCGGAAAAATTAACGAATATTGTTAACAATAAACGAACGCACTTTACGGACATCCGGTATTTCGATTGGCGTGGTTCTCGTGATCGGAACCTCGGAAGAAACGCTTCCTCGTCGGCGGGAATGATCGTAACCGGGGAATTCGATACTCTGATCTCCGAGCCCGGGCACGGCCACACCTTACGAGAGAATCGTTAGAACGTGACTGCTGCGCGTGAGCCATGTTCGGTCAGTCATGATATTCATGGGCTGAGACCTCTCCTTGGGGCTGGCGCGGCGACCCGATACCCCGCGAGTTATTTGATCTGAGGACGAGAGATTTGAATATTTCGGAAAAAGGGCTTCATGTATATTTTATTCCCGTTTGGACCGCTTGTGCGAACGCGCGCGCGGGACCACTGCGAAATGCGGATGCAACATCGGCGGAAGGGAAGAAAAAGAAAGCAAAACAGAGAGAGAAAGAGAGACAAGTCGTCGTTTTCGATACTCGATGGAATCATGACCCACAAGCAAATCCAAGAGGTCCCTTCGCGAGGAAGAACGCGGGACAAATTTATGCGCTCGCGTATCTCTCACTTTACATTTCTCTCTCTCTCTCTCAACGTTATCTGCCGACGAGCGCACGCTACGCTGAAATTACTCTGGTCGCGCGTTTCCCCTAGGCCCCGAAGCGCGGCTGCTAATCTCATGCAAAATTGTGAAACCACGAATATACGTCCGCGCTGCGTGACAGACGAAACGCGGCCGATTGAATCAAGCCGAGGATCTGCACGTTCCGAGGATGATGATCGCCGCTCCGCAACGCCCATATGGCGCAACTGCATCGTCGGTGGCTGCACACGCGTGCACACTGTTTTGCCACTGGAAAGAGGGGTGAGACGAGAATTTCGTGGTCTCGGTTACGCGTTTCGGCAGGTGCATAATACCCGTCGCGGTTCCCCGGCTCTCGGATCCATTGACAAGCCGATCCGGGGCGATTTCGGCTAACCGAGTAACAGATTTCTTCGCGGACTGCCGGGGCAAGACGGCGATTAGACATATGTTCGGCTACGTGTGAGCACCTTTTCCGCAAAAAGGAATACAATGGAGGCGACGAGGGCAGGAGCCACGGCAACGAGAAGCACCGGCTTTCTTCCCGGAACACATGGCGGCGAAACCGCAGATCGATTCCGGTCGCAACTGCCGCTAATTCGCGCCGGTTTTGTTCACCCCTTTTTGAGCGCTTAGCACGCGATCGCTATCACGGGATCCTGCTGTCTGTGCGCCGTCTGCCCGCGTGTAAAACTTTGTCACATCATTACCGGATTCGTGGTGTCGTAGCCATCAGCGTCGTAGGCTGTCGTCTCTGACGTACCGAAACCTTGGCCGAGTTGCTGGCCAGGATCGATTACGGTAAAACTTATCAACGCTATCTAATCTAAAATGAAGATGAACATTTTGTTAGATCCGTTGCATGGATTATTGATTATTTTTTTCAAGTTTTATCTTGTGTATAGATGGACTTTCAGACTATCTGCCTAACAAGGGAACATCGCGAACCCGAAAATTCTGATTTTGATGAAACTTTACACACATGTAGTGGGGGTGTATACATGAATTTAGAAATTTTCAGTTGATGCCCAAAAACGGTTTTAAAGAGTGAAACCACTCTTCAAATGTACGCCGCCTTTTTACTTTTCTCGATATATCTCGAAAAGTATTCGAAATATCAAAAAATGTTTTATACAAAAGTTTCATGGTTAAAACGCCCCTATTTAATGAACTTTATAAAATTAAAAAAAATAAGTTTTTACGAAAATTTTTGAAAAAATTGTTTTAAAAAAATTTTATTTATGTCATTAAATAGAGACATTTGTACCATGCAACTTTTATATAAAACATTTTTTGATATTTCGAATACTTTTCGAGATATATCGAGAAAAGTAAAAAGGCGACTTACATTTGAAGAGTGGTTTCACCCCTTAAAACCGTTTTTGGGCATCAACTGATAATTTCTAAATTCATGTATATACCCCCTCTACATGTGTGTAAAGTTTCATCAAAATCAGAATTTTCGGCTTCGCGATGTTCCCTTGTAAGTCCAAAACACTAAATTAGGATTTAGCAGATATCAGCTAGAAGATTGACTAAACTCCACGTAGAACTCGCTAACGCAACAGCCGCCTTTAGACGCTTTAGCACGGGGACGGATAGAAGCGCAACGCTCTGCTCAATCTTCCTTTTGGAAGATCGATGTCACGCGATACCGACGACGGCATCCGTGCCGTGCTTTACACTGCCATTTAGGCTTTCTTCGCCTGCCTCCTTACGTGCAAGCTGGACTAACAATTTTATGCTTGGCCATCTCTCCTTTTCCTTTTCTTCCCTCTGGCTTTCGTTAGGTGACGCCGTCACGAACACGGTGATATTTGACGGCGCGATGAAAGACTGAATTCGTTAGATAATTGCGTTCGCCGCCGTTGTTGTTGGTTTTCTGCAGAGTTGGTTTTCTGGATGCCACTCGCCGCCCTAAGCATCGACGTCACGCGAGAGATATATTGTGCTCCCAACAACAATGACGACAAGGGAGTTTAACGACGAAAGATTTGCTTCTCCCCCCATTCCGTGTTTCCAGCGGGAATTGCCGTTTCTCCGGCTGTTCCATCGGTAGTTCCTCGGACTGCCATCGTATCCCCGTATCTTGCGATTGATTGCTAGTATGAGAAGAGAAGTTTTTCTCGTTATTATCATTTGATTTGTTCTTTGGTTAATCGTACGGGAACCCCTCGTGGCGCTACTCGCAAATTGCTTTGAATGGAATTCACCGTCCACTGAGCAGAAGCTGCAGCTCCATCATCCCCGTGCCTTTGCACGTCATACAAGTGTCGCCAATTTTAATATTAAAGCGCTTACATCAAACGACACGCGCTTGTTTCGGAATACGCGTCGTGGCCGTGATTCACATTCGCAATCGTCTCCATCCAGAATAGATGGATCTAACGACCCCCGAGCGAGAGATTTAAGTTGCTCGCGTGGAAAGGGTGTAATTTTTCTATGTTTATTATTAAATTACAACTCATCGTAATTATGATCAAGACTTGTACAATGCTTGCTAAAACCTTTTTCGCTAGTATCTTTGCCAGATCGTGAATGATTTAATCAATTTGATGATGAGTGATTAGTAGTAAATTTAAAATACAAGAAAAGTCAGAATCATTTTTATTTTTAATTTTATTAAGAACACTTTCTTTGTATTTTTTCTAAAGTAGTTAATATTAATTGCTTTTTTCAGGTTTCATATCGTTTTATAAAAATGATACCGAGGAAAACATCTCTCTCTCTCTCTCACTCTCCTTTTCGATTTATTTAAGAACAACGTCACTTCTCAGGTATCGAATATCGCTTCGTCCTCCCTCTAAGAGGATTGCGCGTGGTTCGAGTCAATTGCTGCAGCCATAGCTGCTGTGAGCACCGCTGATGGTCGTAAGATCTCCGTGTCGGAAAGTTTCTTAGCGGGCGAAGGACGCGATCGTCGGTCCTTCGCACAGCATCCCCTTCGCACGTCTACCAAACTGCAGGAGGAAGACGAACACCTCGATGTGTATGTGTCCGTGTGCACGCGCACTCAACGAGGAAAGGGTGGACTTTATTTGAAATTCATACGGCGTATGGCTCCGCTCCGCTCTCTCAAAGTGAGCCAATATCAACTGCCTTAGCTGGCTCAAAGGCGTCAAAGCGCACTCGCGACGATTGTTTCCAGCTCGCGATTTCGGGCTACTCGGTACCCGCGGCACGGACTCGCGTCTAATCCGATACCAAGTGTGTACGTAGCTCTCGATTTCCACGGTTAATGTATTCCCGAAAACGTGCGCGAGCGTAAAGTCGGAAAAGGCGAGTCAGAGTCTCTGTCTTTTAGACTTTACCCGCAATTCTCGGCGTTTCTTTTTTTTTCGCCGTATCGTAATCGTGATTACGATACGTACTCACGATATTCGCGATTAATATGCTTACGGGAATTAAGCTGGCTGGCTTGCATCATATCAATTTAATGAAACGACCGTCTCTCTCCCACAGGCCAGAAACCAGTCGGGCCGTTTATGTTCCATTCGAGTTCAATTACACGCGGCGAGTTGTTCGATTACAGCGACGGCGATGGAACGACTGCAGAAAATGATCCTACGGAGAAAGAGTGACGAGATGCGTTTCGCGGAAACGCATTACGGGCTGAGGACAACGATTACGGAGGCAGTTATTCCAGGATCCAACGGCGCGATAATCGCACGTCCTTGGACTCTCACGCATCCCGTTCCGACTATTTTTATAATTCGGTTTTGCCGTGGAACCGATTGCGCGAGAACGCGGAAGAGCAGCACACGCAGTAGAATAAAGTTTCAGGGAAAATTCTCTCCGAGCCGGAAAGTGGAAAGATTCGCAGAGACGGAGGAAACTGCGGGGAACTTTCGTCATCCTGTACGCGTGCAATCGATGTTTGTGTAGTTATTGTCATTTTACACGGAGCACTTCCACTCGACCGTTCCAATTTATTATATCGAAGATATAACTGTTCAAATGTAAATTTGCACGAAAGCAATGTTTATTCAGACCTATGGTTAGTCCACAGGTCTTTTCGCGAATGACGACTATAGTCGGCAGTAATACTCACAGACCATTTCACGGACGACGATTATAGTCGGCGTTACAAGCGGAAGGGTTAATAAAGGAGCGTAAACCACATTCGGGCCATCGGAATCAACTTGTACGCGTATGAACGTGCGTTTTCCGCCCCATATCGGACCGGTCACGCGAAATCCGACCGCCATGACTACAAAAGCGCGCCACGCAACGGCACCTGCTCAGTAATAATGACGATAACGACCGAAATGTTATTAATTTTAATGTTACGCTCGAATGATCGATCCAGAGAACCGCGCGGAACCGTCATCGACGAGATTTCGGCAGGTCTTCCTTTCTTTCTTCCTTCCCCCGGTCTCTCCCTTTCGCTTGTTTTTTTTTCATCCATGTTAACGCTATCGCTCCGTTTCCTCTTGCTCCGCTCTCTTTGCCCTGCTTAAATATATACGTGTGTGTCTTTTCATCTTCCTCCGTCGTTTTGTCCGCTCCTTCTTTTTCCTTCCTCCCGATCGACGCATCGCTGCGCTAATGACGACTCGCCGGTGCAATCGGCGCGATCGGTGCAATCATGATTTTGTTCATCGGCTGCAACTTGCTAGTGCCCCTTGCCCGTTCGCCTCGTTCATCGGCGTGAGTGTGCCTCGATCGAAATGATAGGGCAATCGGCCGATGCGGTTAAGGAACGGACTCGCTTATACCGTGGCACGGCGATGTAGGAAGATGGATATGAAGATGAAGCCCAGGCCTCGAAAAGCAGGCATTAAGTCTTATCGGGCGTAACTGTGGATGAAATGATGACGGAATCGCAATCGATCTTTTGATACATGTCGGCCGCGTTGTCTCGGGGTACCGTTAATATTTATAGCAAACAAATCGGAGTTGCGCGAGCATAATGGAACTTGACCATCGATCGCGCGGAATTTTTCTCAGCTTCCCGCGCGTCATTTGATTTGCGAGGTTCCGTGAAATCGGAGAGAATGATCGCGCGAGAGGATGAATCATCGCGAATGAATCCAAACGCGCGCGAGATCGAAGTTCACTTGTAAGAAAAAATAGATACGATAAACGTATTACATTAATGTCTTGATCCTTTGTGCCTCATCGTCTAAATGATCTATTCATTTTATCCATGTATTATATTTCAGCTCGTCAGCACGCGTGTTTAAATATGCGAAAAATCATCATGCCACTTTCCCTTTCCTGGCGAGAGATTAATGTGCATACGAAAAACGGATCGATAAGAGAGATCGACGGAGAGGAACTAGGCATCATTAATTCTTGCTATCAGAGATATTATTTAATGTCGCATCACGGCTAGTTGGATGGAGAAGTTGGGCATTTATTATAGATGGAGTAATAGTCACGTATTTTTACGGCGCGGGAATCAGGAATTGTGCGCGGCCTGGCCTGGTGGATGATAGTCGAGGAGATATGTACGAGGAATGACGAAGGATGGTATGAGTAATTGGTCTCTTCGTAACGATCATGAAGTATCAGTGGTGACGTTAATGATGGGACTATATAAGACCCGGGAGAGACGGCGGCAGCGTTGCAATTTCCGCGGGATTGATAGTCAACGAGAGCATCATTTTTCCAACTGCGTCAACTACAAAATGATCGTAATCAGCTGTTCAATGGCTCAGGGTCCGTTGAATTGCTGCTACGTGTGGACGTATCGGACGGAACGCGATGGAGAGATCAGAGTTGGATCAACGACAACGAGGATGATCGGAACGCTAATCAATCAAAATTATCAGCGCTATCGCATTACACGTAGAATAAAATTTGGCGAATGCCTCTGAATATTAATGATCTAAACAATTATTATAACATTTTACTGCTTTACGTCAAGTTGCACTTCTGTTATTGAGAACAATAATAACAAATGTTTCTGGGTTTAATAGCACGACTGTGTGAAAATTGATTCATTACGCGATAAATAACGAGACGATTCTTTCAGGCTTTGAATACATCTAACAGGCTGTGATTATGTTATTCCCTGGAGAACCACTGCCTCTTACAAGCATGCCGTGGAGGAAATGCCTAAAGGTGTCAGGATGACGTTTTTACCGTCCGGCTACAAATTTCGGTCGATTAAAGAGCCGTAAACCAAACGCGACCGAGTTCAACACGGATATCCTCTTAAAGAAATTCCCCGGTCTCGCGTGGATCTAAATAGAGCCATGATTAGCCGAGATTAAGGTGAGGGGCTTTCGTACGAACGAATACCCGTACCCTGTTAAGATAAGGCGAGTGCCACGTATTAACCACGTCCCATCCTTCGGGAAGACAGAGTACGTGTTTAGGCCTTCTGCCTTCGGTCGTTTGCTCATCGTAAAAAAAGGAATGCGTTTACGAAGTACCGAAAGATCGAGTTAAGATGTGCGATCATTAAGGATCGCTACGCTGTAATACGTTGTTGATTATACAGAATCAGAAACGCCTTTGCGATTATTGCATCGAGGGATTCCATTTTCGGTTTCGTTCATAGTAAAAAGCGTGTACGTGTAAACCGATATGAGAATTCGATAAACGTTTGTGTCTTTGGAGATAAATCTTTTTATTCTATTAAATCAGACATAAAATCAGACATAAAACCTGATAGGTAGGTTTTCTGTTATATTATTTTAAATTCTTCGTAATTAAGATATCGAAAGTATCAATTTATTTTATTGAAATTATTAAGTCAAGTTTATTGACGCATATATTTAAAATCGCAACATGAAATTTTTATATTCGAGGAGCACAAGATTTACATTTTGTTTAACAAACCTGAAATGATGAATATTCAAATGTTCCGTTAATTTTGGAGTACAATATCCATCCGAATAATAACTTTCTCAAGCGGATCCACGGACGAGCTGTTACGTGCAGCACCGTAAAACCCATACAACTCGTAACTCTGTGTGTTTCACCGTTTCATCCGCTGATTTACAGACACTACGTCTTATCTTCTTATTTGCCGATTTACGACTTGGTCGACACAAATTGCGGGCGTACGTCCTGAATAGCGCCATGTTCCGTGAAAACGGAACGTCGGTCGTCGCTTATGCGATTTCCTGGTCCCCGAATGCTACCGCGTGCACGACTGCAGTTATCACGAGAGCTAACGAAAAATGAATGGAAAAAATACAGCGCGCGACGTGTTTAAAAAGATATATATTGTGCATCCACCCGTTGGCATTATATTCAAAAAACACAGTGCATGCAATTTTTCTATTATCATGTAAAACCAACCTGTTTATTTAAGCTCGTAACAACGAGCTTTATGGGTAAATAGCAGACGTATAATTTAACACAACAAACAATAGTAAATGTATCCTCAGCAACTAAATCTCAATATACGCAAATTTCGCCGTTAAATAAAAAAAATACATAGGAATGTAGGAAGATGGAAAAGTAATATATCGCGAAAACGTACCGATAATTACTTTTGTACGCGAACGAAGCGAAAGAGGACGAGATAAACCAACGGAGGCGCGTACGAAGCATGATTACCATTTGTCATGCCAGTAAACGACACGATGGATGAACCCGTTACACGGTTTAAATGCTGAGCACAAGGATCACGAAAGCACGTCGCAACAACATTTCGCGATGTGCAATTTCGCGCGACGACACGAGACAGCAGCATTTAACAGCAATAAAAAATATATTAATCGAAAAATAATATTTTGTAATAATTTCATTTCGTTTTACAAATCGAGTCACAAACGATACTCGCACGTTGCAGAAACGCGAAAAGACACTAAGAAGATGTCTGAAAAAAAGAGGAGAGTTAATAGGGAACAAGCGCAGCGACAGCGAGTGAGAGTATCGACCCTGATTTCCTAAATTTTCGTGTCTTCCACTCGGATATCGGCGGATGGATACGTTTAATTTGTGAACAGGTCCCTGTATCGAACCGCTTGACTTATAAATTAGCTACAAGACCACGCAGCGAGATAAAGCGGCGGTCCGACCTGCTTCCCGCCACGGACTTCGCCCTTTCTTCGAATTGGTGAACGTTCAGGAAATTAAGATATCCGTGGCCGTGGGGCACTAGACTAAATCGTTCTCATTCGTATTAGGAGCTGCTCTCGATCGCGAGATCTGTCAGCGATTTATGCCGATGCATTTCATACAACTAGAGATCACCGCTATATACTCGTGTGACAGTGTGTACAAAAATGAATAGACTGTATTCTAAAAAATATTATTAGGGGTGTGATTTAGTTTTGAGGGTTTTTTTGCTCAAAAACGCATGTATTTAAATATGATAATGAATGAATATCTTAATCCAAATATTTTCCTTCGTTTTCTGTAACTTTTTCCCATCTTTCTGGCAAGAGATGGATTCCACCACGATAAAATCACTCTTCTTTTCAGTTGATCCATTCGTCGACGAATTTTCGCACTTCTTCCAAATTATCAAAGTGTGTATCCTCTAAAGCGTGTTGCATCCACCGGAACAAATAATAATCGCATGGAGAATACGCGGGGTGCGGTAAGACTTGCCATTCAAGCTCTAATAGTGTTTCTTTCACTGATAACGCAACGTCAGGTCGAGCGTTGTCACGAAGAAGAATCACTTTCCGTCGTTTACTCGCAATTGCTGGTCGTTTTTCGTCCAATGCTTCCTTCAACTTGTACAATTGGTGTCGATAACGATCAGCCGTGACAGTCTCATGCGGATTTAACAGCTCATAGTGCACTATCCCACCAAATACGGAGCATTACTTTTGAACCGTGAATATTGCGTCTCGGAGTGGATGTTGATGGTTCGCCTGGATCCACCCATGATTTTCTGCGTTTCGGATTATCAAAATAGATGCACTTTTCATCCCCAGTAACAATCCGAGACAAAAGACTCTTCTTTTTTTGCCTGGCGATCAACGAAATGCAAATGTTCAACCGGTTCGCAATGGCACTTTCCGATAATTCATGTCGAACCCATTTCCCTTCTTTCTGAATTTTTCCCATTTCATGTAAATGTTTGGTAATTGTTGTACGATCAACATTTAATGCTCTGGCAAGTTCTGAAGTGGATTCTGTTGGATTTTCGTGCAATAATGCTTGCAAATCTGCATTTTCAAGCTTTCTTGGTTGTCCCGAGCGTTCTTTGTCCTTCACATCAGTATGACCACTTTTAAAGCGTCTAAACCAGTATTGACACGTCTTAATTGATGGGGCAGAATCACCACAAGTTTCCACAAGAATTCTATAACCGTCAGCCGCAGTTTTGTTTTGATTAAAAAACAAAAGCAACGCATGTGGAAAATGCTGTTTCGGAAGTTGCATTTTTACGATGATATAAACACGACTGTTATTGCATCTATTGCTATAATGCTACTAAATGTCATGGATAATGTCAAGACTGTAAGAAACAACAGTTATCGGAAACAGCTATTGGAACAAACTGACACTACAGCCATCTGTTGCAAAACCCTCAAAACTAAATCACACTCTTAATATAATAATCGTATTAACGTTATAATCATCAATTCCATCATCAGGCATGTCTCACAAAAATGGTATTCCATTACACAGGCGTTACGAAAATTCCGAGATAGCAACCATCAAAGAATCGCCGATCGATTGGCCTCGTTGCGTCAATCAATTTTTCTTCCAAAACCGACGTCGTTTCAAATAAGCCGAACTGCTTCGCATCCTAAACTCTGCAAAGTCATGCCAGAGAATTGACTTGTTCGCGATTCCGTGGAGTTATAACAAGTCCGGGTGTGCGCACGAGGCATTACGCAAGTATATAAACGAGCCGCGAGAAAATGCGTTCTCCTGCCTCCCGAGGTCCAACAATCGAACGTAACTGTCCTGCGTCTCTTTCTCTCATTATCGTTCATTACATCACGGCGCGTTTGCGCGTATCAACGCAACGTAATCGCCGTGGATTACCTTCGCACGCTTTAGCAATTGTCGTCGAAGGCTCATCGCGATCGCGACAATTATCTCGAGGACAAGAGGAGTCCCATCCGCGCGAAAGAATTGAAACGCGCGCGTATGCAAGCGATCTTTAATAAAATAATGACACGAGTATCTCGCTTTAATTGTCCGTATTATCCGCGAGTTTGCGTCCTTACGTGTCGCATTCGCGCGCGAGCGCACGCCTCTCGAGTCCCTGGGAAAAGAAGCGTCGTGCACACCTTTATCGCTGGAACTTCGCTAGGATTAATCCCTATTACGATTACTCACGATGACTAATGTTTCATCGGAGATCGGGCATCGCGAGGTAGCGTTTCCTTCCCCGAGGCAGCGTACGAAACGAGGCGCGTACGCGCGGTGTTTAATAAAAATAACGATAATATGAGCATTTCGTGTCGTGGTAATGAGACCCGTGGATCGACTATCTGCTACAGCCCGTGTCCCCGATAACTGTGCTGCATCAATCATCCCCTTCTCCCTCTAGCTTCTCATCCTTTCGCTTGTCCCCTCGTCGCCCGCGTGCTCGGTAATAAAGACGAAACTTTATGGAGTCTCCGTTGCGAGAGCTGTCCTGCGGCCGAGAAAGAAGTTCGAACGAGTCGAGTCCGCCGAATGACGGATTATCGCCGTCGGATTTTTGCGGATGCAAATTTGAACACGGCCTACGCGAACCGGTAGCACGAAGGTAGCGAAGACGCTGCCACAGAGTTATTGGCGACGTTTGCTGCGCTGTCTTGCCTCGCGTGTCGCGCGTGGTGGATCATTATTGCAACAGGCGATAAAGCCCCTGCCGGAAATATAATATCGCGCTGCTCGGCTGCTAATCTTATCCGATGCGAATATATTAAGCATAATTTAGTCGCGCTTTGTGGATAAATGTTGCACAGCGGGCGCGGGATTCCACGGGAGCTTGAGATCTACCGATTTTTCGAGACGTCGCGTCTTGCTAATTATCTCGCCATTATCGTTTTCTAATTAACATTTAGTTCTGTTTACTGTTACGATTATCGGTAATTATTTAGATTAACGGAGCAACCTCGAATGACCTTGACCTTGACATATGTTGTCACGGTCACCCTCCTGAGTGACCTTCAAAAGGTTTTAGCCGTCGCTCATTGTTTTATTAAAAAGTTATTAACAAAAGAAGTTTCGAAAATGTAGTAGTTATTTTGAATATTGAAAGACATAAACGACGAATATGAACGAAGGAAGGAAAGTGATTTAACCTAACCTAATCTAATCTAGCCTGGTTAGGTTAGGCTAGGTTATATTTTCCGAAACTGGAGCCCGGACACATATACGCTCGTTTTTTAGCCCGCTTCGCGGGAGGGCGGGGGGAAGGGGCTTCGCCCCTCCCCCCCGCCAGAATCCGGGCCGTGTACCAGGTGATCAAAATCTGTAACACCGGCTCCGGCGGGGGAAGGGGCAAAGCCCCTCCCCCCCGCCCTCCCGCGAAGCGGGTTGAAAACGAGCGTATGTGTCCGGGGCTCCAGTTTCGGAAAATATAACCTAACCCAAACCTATTTCTGATTTAAAGGTAAAATTCCATAAAATATACTCTTTCGTAAACGTATATGATATCGTAAAATTATGCTCTATTCATTAAACTTTTTTGTTAATAACTTTTTAACAAACAACGAGCGACGGGTGAATCCTAGTGAGGGTTATTCGGGAAGGTGACTTTTGTAATATATGTCAAACTCAAGTCCTTGCTTCGTGTGGACAGTTGAAAATTCGTGCAAAATCATTAAACCTCTTTTGTTAATAACTTTTTAATAAACAATGAGCGACGGCTAAAATCTTTTGAAGGTCACTCAGGAGGGTGACCTCTATAATATATGTCAAGGTCAAGGTCATCCGAGGTTGCTCCGTTAAACTAAATAATTACCCGATTATCTTGCAAACTACTGCATCTCCATCTGGATCCATCCAGCAATTTATCCAGCAATTCATCCAGTAAATAGGACTAGCGTTGCCTGGGTAAGAGCTACTTACCTCGAAAACATTTTTTTATTTATATCCACAGGTATCGTCGTTGCGATCATTTACGCGTCGACGTGACTCTCTTAATTCACGCAACCGCTTTCGCGTAGCAGCACCGCGTCATACGCACGAATAATATACAATGATTACGAATAATGACCGGTGACCACAATGCTGCGGTCGCGGGCAATCATAATCGCGGATAAAAACTGCCGCTAACAGGTATTTATGTGCGCACAAGCACCGGCCGGAATCAAAAAGCTGCGGATGGCTACGCTTGCTCGCCTCGCAATAATTGACTCGGCAATGCGTATAAACCGCAGCATGGCGGCCGGACGGATAATTAAGTAACAATTAGGCCTCAGGTGGGCGAACGTAGCCAAGTGCGGCCGAGGGGGCAAGGGCACCATGGCACATTGTACCTCTGCCATATGGACACATGCTCGGGCACAGTCGCGAACGCTTGCGTTTAATGTACAATTTCATCAACGTCGCCTCCAACATTCGTTTCATTAATCGCTTGTCCGTTTTTACAATTAGAGCGCGGGCAAGGCAAACACGCGATTAAACGGCAGTCGGCAAGACTTAGCGAGTGTTAGGGGCAAATTACACGACACATTTTCGTCACGAATTTATTTTCTTTATCCGTGACGCGATTAAAAAATTTAAATGAACAAGGTTTTCACCCTTTCGCTACGGTAATGTCGAATAGCGATTACAGGGTACGACGACATAGACCGCTAGCGTTACGTATTAGCAAGTAGAACAATTACACACTCTACTGTTTTAACTCATTATATTAAAAGATGAAACCTTCCAGGCATAGAAACACAAAAGGAAAGCTGTTTCATGAATGACGACTATAGTCGGCGCACAGTGGTCAAAACGACTGAAAACGTGGCCAAAATCCATTTAAAAAAATGTTTTTATCGTCATTACATTATTGTTTGTTAGTTCTAAGTCCGTACTAAATTTCTCTAACGTTATAGTCCAAACAAATTTCATTTATGAGAGCTATAAATGTATAAAGTTCATTATCGTAAGTCTCTAATATGATTTTCGCCATAATCGGTGTCACAATTGTGATTTCATTCACGAAGTTATCACGTACCGGGTTATTAAATCTTTTCATCCTTGTTTTATTGTATTCTTTGTGCTTCTGATAACGCTGTTATTTATTCAATTTTCATTACAGTTAATAGAAATAAAATAAGATAGTGCTGTTGTGATGTAACATTAATGAAATATTGCGATTCAAAGTCCCCGTCGTGAGTCGGCGCGATAAATCAAACAGAATTTAAAATTTAATTGTATATCAAAAGAAATAAGAAAAAGTTTATCTGCGCCAAACTGCGCCGAAGTGTTTTCTCAAAATGCTTCCCTGAAGACATATTTCGGTGCAACTTTTAAAATGGGACACCCTGTATATATAATTAATATTATATTAATTACATTGCATCAGAATTATGGGAAAATCACTAAATTGCAGTTATATACAGGGTGTTTCCTAAGTAAGTAGACAAACTTAAGGAGGATATTCCTTGGCTTATTTTAAGAAGAAAAGGTCATATAAACATATGTCCTAAACTGCTTTGTTTTCCAAAACAAAGTACATCACTGTTTCCGTTCACTTTTCGTTTATTATAGAACAGTTTGTGTTATTGCAAATGAAACAAATGAAAAACAATAGTAACCAAAAAGAAAAATTATAACGAAAAAGAAAATAGTAACTAAAAAGAAAAATAATAACATCACAGTAACTGCTGAAAATGTCCACCTGCAGCCATGATACACGCCTCGACTCTCCTTTCCATTGATTGACGTACACGCTCAAAAATACCTGGAGTGTTACGTATTCTTTCACATCCATCTATTATGCGATTTCTGAGATCTTCTTCATTTTGAATAGGTGTAGCGTAAACTAAAGATTTAAGCTGTCCCCATAGAAAAAAATCTACTGGATTTAAAGCACGCTATCCGAAAAGTGAACGAAAACAGTGATGTACTTTTTTTGGAAAACAAAGCAGTTTAGGACATATGTTTATATGACCTTTTCTTCTTAAAATAAGCCAAGGAATATCCTCCTTAAGTTTGTCTACTTACTTAGGAAACACCCTGTATATGATTTAGAATAATTTGAGTATGTACGGAATTTCGACCAGGTTTTTGATAATCTTGACCACTGTGCGGCGTCAGGGAATGGTTAAGAATGTAAATAATCATTATGTATTAGGTTTGCGTTACTTGCATGTAACTGCTGTAACGTTCAAGCGAATGTTCCTTCGGCCGGTACTGTAAAAACATTACTGTTTAAGAATCCCAACGCGCTGCCATTTAATCAAAAACCGACGATTCATTCTGGACTCCGTTGGCAACCGCTTCTTCCTGTTCCACTTCGAGTCTCAGGTTCCGGCTGCGCGAGCTGTCCCGCTGCTCGCCCCTCATCCCTTGCTCCCTTCTTATTTTTTTTCCTTTTTTCCTCAATCGTTGTTATTACTATTCGTTACTCGCGTGTGTGAGCATTCGGCCGCGAAAACACGGCACCACACGCCGTAACCGCAACTTCCTCTGCTCAGTCTCTTTCTCTATCGAGCGGCCTAATGCCGCTCATTGGCGCTTCACCGATGCATGGTCGATTAAAAAAATTCAATCGTTGCGCGGAGTAATTCTACGCGATGATACAAATCGGTTATGAACGTTATTTCTTCGAGTAACGTAAAATTTTGAACACTTATCCCCGTTTTTCGAAATGCGGGTAGTTATTAGCGTTTCGTACTATCCGTTTCTCTCTCTCTCTTTCTATCTATCTATCTATCTTGCCGGAACATCAAATGTCAGAATAATATCGTCCTCCCCGCGGCGCATTACGCGAATGTACGAAGCGTAGATTGCCGGTGTAAATCGTGTAACGCGAATGAAATTTTGCAGATTTGCTTTCCGGGGGAGGAATTTTCCGATAATTCAATATAATAGCGGCGCGCGCGCACGAGCGCATGGTAATTGGTGCTAACGAACACGCTCTGTCATTCACGACGGCGAAAATGACTGCGGCCGAGTGGAGCGTTTCCGGCTCACCGGTGCACTTCCGCGATGGAACAATGGGAGCGCTTAACGCACCGGCGAAAGTCGTTAGCCGGTATTATATTCGGCGTCGCGCGCTATACGCGCCGCGGCGACGACATGCGTTAATCTAATTTCCTGGACATCGATTAACGTGCCCCCGGACGAGAATGGCCCGACTTTATGGCACTGCCGAATGCGCGGCGGTCAAATACATTTTCTTTCTCGGTATGATATCGCGCCGCGAAATCATTCGCGTTTGTCGCGCGAGTCAGCCAACCGTGGAATATCATCGGGAGGAAATTCGTTCCGGATGTACAATTTGCGGCATTTCGTTGATATAATACACTCCCCGTAATACACGAAAATAATTACGTGGAAAGAATCTATATGTGCGAGCGTTTGGGCGGAATTTTATCTTGGAAATTGAAGTCATTTGGAAACGTGTAATTTATTGCCTGGACATTTATGTTATTTTTTTAAACGCCATAAATAAAATAGTCGATTAGGTACTTTTATTTTTTGTTGTCAATATAAAGTTTTCTGCTCTCCAGTTAGTGATGCACAGTACGTGAAAATTGAAAATTATTATGTAGGTATATATAGACGTCCAGGTAGGTACGATTTCGACACATGCGTGATATGACAGGCTAATATAATTTTCTAAGCGTCATTAATCGAGCCGATGATAAAAGCTGGCATTTCATCGATGCGTCGGACGAGCATTTTAGCCATCTGCCGCTTCTGTTGGTCTCGCTTCGTCGACAATACGGGGTTATTTCCCGCACTGAAACTCACGTCATTCCGGAGTCGCTTATGCGCTCTCGGTCGCCGCAGGGGTGCATTCTTCGCGTCTCCTTTTTATATCCTCAACTCGAAATGAAAACGGATAGCGAACAAACGACCGCTACCGTGGAGGCCACCGAAAAGTGGCTTTATTCAGGCGCGCGTGTAGGTGCGTCAGTGGCCGCAGCGTGATCTCGAAATTCACAGTCCGAGTCTATCGAGTCCAAAGACGCCGCGGGCACGCCGGGACGGGGGAAAAAAACAATGTCTCCGAAAATTGGACGAAATTAGTGAAAATTCTCATGGTTATATAGAAGCTGCCCGGGCTTAGATCCAATTACCGTCGGGGTTCCATTCACGTATACCTTTTCGGGGGCCTCCCCTCTGGGCATAAAGTCCCGAAATCTCTTTTTAATGGTCACCGTCTCGTTCCTCGATTCCGTGTTTCTTTCTCGAAGTCGACGTCACATCCGGCACGATTCCGAGTGAAACCGTAGCTGCGTTTCATTCATTATTAGATAAAATTAGTTGGCCGTTATACTCTTATGCGTATAATAAAACTCTTCATGTCGTCTTTCCTTTATCAAATTAATCGATTTATAACTATTGTGAACATATTGGGTTGGCCAAAAAGTAATTGCGTTTTTTTTTATATAAATAAAAGGCGAATTTTTCATGGGAAACAAAAACTTTATTAAACAATATATTGTCCATTTTGTTTGATTATCTTTTGCCATTTTTCAGGCAACTTCATGATTCCGCGCTTAAAAAAGTTCTTATCTTTTTCAGCAAAAAACAATTCCAACAACGATTTGATATCCTCATCAGCAGTAAAGGTTTTACCATTCAAGGCGTTTTGCAAAGAACGAAACAAATGGTAATCTGATAGTGCCAGGTCTGGCGAATATGGTGGATGTGGTAACACGTCCCATCCAAGCTGCAACAATTTTTCACGAGTGACCAAACTTGTACGTGGTCTAGCGTTATCATGGTGAAACACAACACCTTTGCGATTCACCAATTCTCGACGTTTCTGTTTGATGGCATCATTTAATTTATCCAGTTGACGACAGTATACGTCTGAATTAATGGTTTGATTCCTTGCAAGCAGCTCAAAATACACAGTCCCACCAGACTGACAGCATAATCTTTCTTTGGTGAATATCTGCTTTTCAAGTGCTTTCAACAGGTTCATCACGCTTGCTCCACCATCTTTTTCGTTTGACGTTGTTGTAGACGATCGATTTTTCGTCGCCTGTTATCATACGTTTCAAAAATCGATCATTTTCCTCACGTTTCAAAAGAGAATCGCAGATGTCAATACGCTTAGTGAGATGAATTTCTTTGAGCTCATGTGGTACCCAAATATCGAGCTTACTAATGTATCCAAGTCGTTTTAAATGGTTTTCAACACTCGATTTCGATATGTTAAGATCCTCAGCAATCTCTCGTGTCGTTAAACGCCGATTGGAATCAATCAGTGCCTTTATTTTGTCATCATCAATTTCGATTGGCCTTCCGGAGCGTGGTGCATCTTTCACATTAAAATCTGCAGATCGAAATTTAGTAAACCAATTTTGACACTGCCGCAGTTTTAAAGCATCTTCGCCATATACATGACATAACTTTTTATGAGCTTGCACAGCGTTTTTCCCTTTTCGGAAGTAATAAAACAAAATATGACGAAAATGTTCTTTTTGAATTTCCATTTTGAAATCGACGGCAAACAAACAATTGTTAACGAAATCGTGTACTTTTTTTTTCTAAAACAAGCTTGAACTGTGAGTTGTTAACCTACATAATGAATTTGCGGTTTAGAATGAAGTTAGTTACATTTCAAGATATGTATGTCCATCTATTGGAAAAAAACGCAATTACTTTTTGGCCAACCCAATAGTTCTGTGCAACTGATCAGAAGTATGCATAATGGTACCAATATAAAAAACTTCATTTTAAGTAAAGATGAATAATCTTTATTGTTATAGGGGTTTCGATATTAGATTTTTGTTGTAGCTATTAATTAGGCGTGACATAAATATTGTACGGATATCAAATTAACGAATACATGTTGTCGGTCCGAGAAGCAAAATTGATTATTTTGCGGTCTGGAAACGTACTCGCGTTAAATGAACGTATCGAATGGAAAACTCTCAGTGGCGAAACGGTACATTTAAAAATCGATTTGCGGCTGCGAGAGTCTGTGATTTCGGTCGATAAATTAACGGCCCCCTGTCAGGCCCGGCTGGTGATTACCGCGGATTTCCGTGCGAGCTGTACTTTACCAATTTTCTCGATTACCAGCATGAAAAGCCCCTTAAGTGACCGCCTATCAGACTAAAGCTGGGAGGGTTCCGGGTCGATGCAGGAGGCGGTGAATTATCCTGCCTCGCCGGGCAGTCGGCGAGTCGAGCGATTTTCCTCGCCTCTCTTGAGGAGATCCCGGAAACAACGGTAATTACAGTGACGAAATACCTGCGAACCACCTTAAAAGAAATCCGCCGCCTATCAATCGCTCGTACACACAGGTGCCATCCACCTGCCAGGAATTTTCAGGACGCTAAAGACAGGTTCAAGCATTTTCGAGAAATGGACAAGAATGATTACGGAGATTTTCCTGTTTTCGATCCCTTCGATTCATTTAATTTCTCTCTGATGTCAGTTGAGCTTCAGTTGAATCTTAATTTTAGGACTCGCAACATTTTTCGAATCACTAAAATTTTATTATAATAAATAGGAAATTCCGTCCAGTCGATATTTGTTTTATGAAAATTTTCAAGAAATATTCAATAAATCACAGACAGATAAAGAAGAAGGGAAATAGATAGAGAGATAGATAGATATTTATTTATTAGAGAGTGAGAGAGAGAGTCCGATTAATCGGGGACAATTACGAGCAACAAATCCGTGCCAGGCGGGCGTTAATGAGCGTCGCCGGAAGTGTTGCCGCGCGTACAGGGGGAGACAGGGGCGGCCTTCTCCCCCGCCGCAGCTTCCGGTTTGCTTGGGGGCTCGCTGCGAAGGGGACAGAATGCACCGGTGGCGTACCGCGATAAAATCGTCTAATTGTTTCGCTAAGCGTATGTGAATGTCCAACACGCGTGCGTTCGCCGCACGCAGAGTGCCTTTGCGTGCGTCACGTTTGGAACGGTTGGTTGGTCTTCCAGCGAAAAAAGACCGTCGATTTAGACCGGTCGGTGTGATGTTACGTGAATCGGTGTTTCACAGCCACGAGACACGTTCAATTCCCACTTTATAAAATGGATATTTCAATGACGAAATGCAATTGCACTTCACACACACGCATCTTATTGAATGAAGGAACTTGTCCATTGCAGAAATGTGAAGCTAATTAAAACTTGAAAGGAGTTACCGCTATGCGGAGCGATGATAATGACGGCGATAATTGTGTTTAATAAAGATTATAGTAACAGGAATAGCAACATTCGCATGCCGGGCGTGCAATGTAAATGCTGTTTGCACAATATAGGGTTACATTTAAAATTCAAATACTTGACAAATAAGATAAGGAGCAATTATAATTTTATTGCTCCATGTACCTAGGTCGTTTTTTATTTTGATTGCCGGCTTTACGTCTTTCGTGGCTGTCGGGAGAGTTTGCGACTCGCGATAATTTGCTTTGAGCGAGCGGATGACCGGACCAACTCAATTAAGAGGCCCATTATCGAAGACGTTCAATGAAAGATACGACGCGCATTAATGCATTTCACGAGATAAGAGGAAGGATCCTCCGCAGGCCTACGCCACTGTACCAAATTAGCTTGCTCCTTGGAGCGTGGAGTGTATAATTATTACTGCAACCAAGTAACGCAACGCGAGATAAGTTTTTCTCGAAGAACACTGTAGCACAGTGTAATGGCACTATCGTGCGCTGAACGCACGCATGCCTAATGAAGATAATTTGTTGAAATCATTTTATCCCACATTACGCAGAGCGGACACGCTGAGAAGAGACGAGATTACACACGGCATTTCTTTCATACTGTGTCGCGCCAACGATCTCGCGATCTGAGATATCGATAACGCGAGCGACGTGCATGATAATTACGATAAAAAGTGTATCGCATTACATAACGATGCAAATTAATATTGAAAGACAGAAGACTGAACGGAAGAGCGAGAGATCACAATATTAGGAGTGTGATTTAGTTTTGAGGGTTTTGCAACAGATGGCTGTAGTGTCAGTTTGTTCCAATAGCTGTTTCCGATAAATGTTGTTTCTTACAGTCTTGACATTATCCATCACATTTAGTAGCATTATAGCAATAGATGCAATAACAGTCGTGTTTATATCATCGTAAAAATGCAACTTCCGAAACAGCATTTTCCACATGCGTTGCTTTTGTTTTTTAATCAAAACAAAACTGCCGCTGACGGTTATAGAATTCTTGTGGAAACTTGTGGTGATTCTGCCCCATCAATTAAGACGTGTGAATACTGGTTTAGACGCTTTAAAAGTGGTCATACTGATGTGAAGGACAAAGAACGCTCGGGACAACCAAGAAAGCTTGAAAATGCAGATTTGCAAGCATTATTGCACGAAAATCCAACACGATCCACTTCAGAACTTGCCAGAGCATTAAATGTTGATAGTACAACAGTTACGAAACATTTACATGAAATGGGAAAAATTCAGAAAGAAGGGAAATGGGTTCGACATGAATTATCGGAAAGTGCCATTGCGAACCGGTTGAACATTTGCATTTCGTTGATCGCCAGGCAAAAAAAAGAGTCTTTTGTCTCGGATTGTTACTGGGGATGAAAAGTGCATCTATTTTGATAATCCGAAACGCAGAAAATCATGGGTGGATCCAGGCGAACCATCAACATCCACTCCGAGACGCAATATTCACGGTTCAAAAGTAATGCTCCGTATTTGGTGGGATAGTGTACTATGAGCTGTTAAATCCGCATGAGACTGTCACGGCTGATCGTTATCGACACCAATTGTACAAGTTGAAGGAAGCATTGGACGAAAAACGACCAGCAATTGCGAGTAAACGACGGAAAGTGATTCTTCTTCGTGACAACGCTCGACCTGACGTTGCGTTATCAGTGAAAGAAACACTATTAGAGCTTGAATGGCAAGTCTTACCGCACCCCGCGTATTCTCCATGCGATTATTATTTGTTCCGGTGGATGCAACACGCTCTAGAGGATACACACTTTGATAATTTGGAAGAAGTGCGAAAATTCGTCGACGAATGGATCAACTGAAAAGAAGAGTGATTTTATCGTGGTGGAATCGATCTCTTGCCAGAAAGATGGGAAAAAGTTATAGAAAAGGAAGGAAAATATTTTGATTAAGGTATTCATTCATTATCATATTTAAATACATGCGTTTTTGAGCAAAAAAAACCCTCAAAATTAAATCACACCCCTAATATATATAATTTTATTACATTACAGAACGTTCGCACTGAAATCTACTCAATTTTGCGCGAGGTAATAAGCATACATGTCTAAATATATTTTTTGAAAAACTTAGTTATAAATTTTCGACACAAATGATCATTGCAGTTCGTATGAGGGCGTGTACCTTCCGCGTCTTGGCGATAAAGCCGCGGTCATTATTTTCGTGTTCAGATAACCGGCGATAACCGTCACGGGCTCGTGGGATCCTCATGGTCGCCAAGAAGACAGAGTGGTACACCCACGACTGCTCCAGCTGGCAGCGTTGTCTTCAAATATCATTTTCTGGGACAAATTATGTACCGCGACGCTGACGTGACAGCTGCATGTACGTATCGGCGAATATGATACAACCCCTGATAAGCGTACGCGAGTTCACTAGGTTCACTACCAAGGTACCGAGGTTTCCGCTTGGAACCCTGCCAGTTTGACAGTCAAGAAGAGTCTCCGCGGTGAATTATCTACTGATACGTGCACTACAGGATTCGCGAATTACATCAATCGAGACCAATCGAGACCAATCGAGACCAATCGTCCAATAACGTCCCCTTCGCTCCGGGTCTGCGATGCAGCTCCTTTGTTTCATCAAAGATCGTCTTATAGAGGGATCCTCTCTCTCCCCCTGTCCCCCTTCTCCCTCTCTCCGATCGGAGGCTGTGTTCCCATGCGAGATGTAGAGGCGGCGTGATTATAAAAATTAAACGACGTTCATGCGATTGATTATTGAAATTACATATCATTCCCGCGGAACGCTCATCTCCCTCGAGTCGACGACAGAGCGGAGGACCAGGGCTGGAAGGAAGAGAAGGATGGGGTTGGAAAGCAACGTACGGGGCACAAACGGAGGGGACGTGTATCCTGACTCTGGTGCGATGTGATCGCGTGTGTGTGGATCGACGTGCGCACGTTGATGTGCGAAGGCGGGATCGGTGTTTTATTCGTGTGCATCTCGCCGTGGACCTTAATAAGTCGTTTTCGAGAGATAATCCGTGGCGGGTGTGTCATTTCATTTCTTGTAATTTCGTGCTCGACGCGCCGCGGAATGCCACATATATTTCATCCTGCACACCTGCGCGCGTGTAGTAGTGCCGCGTACACCGGTGCGCGTCGACGAGAGTGCTGCTTCTTCAGGGCCGGCGACGTTTTGCGCTGATCGTTTTACAAATCATAAAGAAATACACACGCGTTTCTACCTCGTTCGGTTAGAAATGATATCAAATTTGTCAGTAGAAGTGAGGACAGAAACGGAGATAGATTTATTAGAGAGAGAAAGAGATGAACATTTAATATATGCATGATTTTTAACATTTTCCTGGATATATTTAATAATGTTTAATATAAAGTGATTTATATATAACACTATTTATATGTATATTAAGAAAATATATACAAAAACATTTTTTAATTTACACTAGATTACGTCTAGCGTGAGAATTACCAGAGTTGAAAATATAAAATTTCATATTTCTTCGCTTTCCTCTTTCGAATAGCAAAATATTAATCTAATAACTTTTAATTATAGCAGGAGGGAGACCGTTGAAATTTTGTCCTAGGCGCCGTACAATTTCCAGACTGATCCTGTTCGCCCTCGCTCGCTCGCTCTGTCCTTATTGCTCGCTCGTATCTGCTTCTCCTCTCGGCCCGAGGCACCACATTACGCTCATTCAGTGATTTCGGCCGGTCCTCTCGGCAGCAACCTTTCTTTTTTCCCTTCGAATCTTCATTGAGAAGAGGACGATCTCGTCTCGCTGCTATCTCCGTCTGCTCCCAACTTGAACGGAGCGTCTCGATGGCTCGCGCGCGGGGAGCCTTTCATTCAGTCGACCTGAAGAGAGGTTCCAAATGTTGGAGAACGGGGGAACGGGGTGCGCCGGCGGCTGGATGGAGACAAGACGAGCTAGGAGAAATGGGTCCGGTGCTGCAGCTGAGAAAATTAGCCCGACGTGGTATCTGTTTTCGGTGTCCGGCCGCGTCCTTTGCGTGGGACGACGGACCCAAACGGCCGGCGCCGAGCGGGTTTCCGTCTGGGATGGGATCCCTTTATTCAGGGATCGCTCGCGTGACGTAACGAAAACGAATGGCGAGGATGAAATGAGCGTGAGGATCGATAGGATAGGACAGAGGAACGGGTTGCATCAATTACATCAGAGCGAGAGGAGCTCGCTGACGATTCGCACGATCGTTGGACCCGTGATCCAGCTTCCGGTCAGTCTCGTCCGCTCGCATTTGCGCGCGCGAACGTTTCGGATCCGCTAGCTGCAACGTACACGATAAACCCGTGGCAACGAGTGCAACATTATGGATGCGCACGTTACACGCCACATATTAGCGGATCAGCGGTTCTTTTGCGTTATTTTAATCACGGATGGTGGATGTTGCGCTCTTCGATGTTTGCCCGATGAATATTCATGCGTAAGTCTGTATTGAGAGAGCGAGCTGTCGGGAAGTTCCGATGCAACGTGTGGCGAACGATGAATTTCTGATAAAACTCGTTCCGCGTGAGGCACTTACTCGCGTGTGCGTTTTATAATTCCCGCAACCCTGCTCTCTCTCTCTTTCTTTCTGCTTTTCCAGTCGAGCAGTTCGGGAAACACGTACCTGACGCCAGGCGGGTAGGAATTAGGGCCGAGTTAACAAATTGGTCCCCCAAGAGCTGGTACGTAAACGCGAGGTCTCCCGCGCCCACGCTTCCCCCGAGATAACAGCGAGCAAGGTGCGATCTTCGGCCATTCCCTATCCTGTCGAGCTCTTAAGATAAGAAAAATGGACGATAACGCTCGATTTAAGGTCTAATAAAAACATGAAATGCATTTTAGCGAAACTAGATTAAAACGACGTTGGTGGAGCCAGTTCACGTGTTGATGATTAATAAAGTATCCGCAGGAGTACACACACTGTCCGCATTTCTGCCTCGTGTCCAATTGCAAGGTATAACGATAACATTTGCATTCGCATACGCGCGCGACCAGACACTAAGCATTGCTGCTCATAACCAATTATTACATAAAACGGCGTTTCGCTGTCGCTATAAATATTTTACTTTTCCCGTGTAATATGTGCGAAACATATACAGGGTGGGGCAATAACTATTACCACCTTAAATATCTTCTAATTTATAAGGTCCAGAGGAAAATTTATGTAATCAAAATTATACGGTACGAAGGGGGCTAACATATGGCGATAATAATTTTTGTCCTGGTGGAGGCGCTTCGAAGATATCAAGGTCACCTTCATTTTTTTTAATAGGTTCGGTATGTTTTTTTCCATAATTTTATAGAGGAGCTTAAATAAATAAAATAAATAGGATTTTAAATGTTCGACGCGAAGGCTGAGTGCGATTAGGATATCGATCAGCGTATAAATTTTGCGCTCTCACTGAATTTTTTTGACATTCTCCATAAATGAGATCATTCTCCATCATGTCGACTTGTTCTTCAAATGAATACATCTTGCACGATTGACTTATCTATCGATACTACTTTTTATGTTTATCTTATCCTGTGAACTTATTAAGATGGCCTTCAAAGGGTCTTTGTTTTCATTGAAATAAGTTTACGTCACTTTATTTTCATCGATGTATCCGTTTGAAGAACAAGTTGATCCTCATTTATGAGGAATGTCAAAATCAAAACATTCCGACAAAACATACTAATAAAGCGTCATTTCGTACATCTTTTAAACGTAAATTTCATTTAATATAAAAATGTATTTTTTATCCTTTTCATTTACATTTAATCTTGTTCAATAATTTTGTGTCATGAGTTCCGTACTTGTTTTAAGCTCCTCTATAAAATTATGGAAAAAAACATACCGAACCTATTAAAAAAAATGAAGGTGACCTTGATATCTTCGAAGCGCCTCCACCAGGACAAAAATTATTATCGCCATATGTTAGCCCCCTTCGTACCGTATAATTTTGATTACATAAATTTTCCTCTGGACCTTATAAATTAGAAGATATTTAAGGTGGTAATAGTTATTGCCCCACCCTGTATAATAAACGATAGATGATTTTAGTATTCGACCGAATGATACGCGTAACGATGAATCCAGGAAGCTTCATTTCAAAGGCTCCAAACCTCGCCGACCTCGTTTTCGACGTGGAGAGGATGCTCAAACGATATTATTACGCAACGTTACGCGAGCGCCCAGTATCATTATTTCACGAAAAACACTTAACGCGTCGTACCCAGGCGATAAAGCGTCGATCACACGCCGAATTACAATGAGTCAGCCGAATTAAGCCGCGGTGGCGGCTATAACGCGAGCAAGCCACGTTCGCCCGCGTCTTTCCGGAGTGACCGCGAGGAGGACTGCAGATGTGGGAGGGACGCGGGCGAGGGACGACGAGGGGTTCATGAAGAGAGGAGTAGCCAGCTCGGGGTCGCGGGGAAGGGAAATCGGGGGAGCGACTCAAATTAAATGCTGCCGAAACAAAAAATGATCGGGTAATGACAGCGCCGGGGCGCAACGGGGGCTGCGGGGTACCACCGTGGGTACGACGGGGGAGGGTAGAGAGGGGACCGTGTGATTACCCATCGACCAATAGCCGTGCTCAGAGCGGCCATCATGGTCCGCCGAGGAGACGTGCAATCACGCGGCTCTTCAGCATCCTCTTCGGATTCATCTCGCGGAGACGCTATGGTTTCGTCTCTCGCACGAACACGTAGTTACGCTTGGCCACGTAGCCGCGCGCTCGTAGAAATTGGTCTATGGTGAACGGGGTATCCGAGATACCTGGGGATCGCGCGCTCCTCGGCGGGGTGCTTGATGAACCGGCGTTAATCGCAAATGATCCCCTAGCAACAACAAATCCGCATTGCAACGAGAACGCTCGCGCGACGAAACACACCGCGAATATTGGTACTCGCGTTCCGTATCCGAGTACTTATTTAAGTACTACGACGCAGAGTTCATCGAGACACTTAAAGGATGAGAGGGACGGGGGGGGGGGGTAACCGAAGCAAAAATCGCATTTATTTCATGCAGCTTATCAATTATCGCCGACAATGATATACGATGGAGAACGTGGACTGCGCCGAAGTGCGCAGATTCAAGACCAGATCATGTTGGTAGTGGCGCTGTGACGTGACAGATGTGTGTCACAACGGCACGGCCACGTGAGAGCTCGGGCACGGGAAACGCCGGCGTTTTGGGCGAGGTGTAACACGATTGCACAAAAGTAAAACTAGATAATGGCCGCTTTCACGTGCCGTAGCCTCGTAGTAGCGTGCCGAACCGTACGTAATGTAACAAGTCCGCCTTATCCGAGAGTCATCGCCGGTAAGCAGCGTGCTTCATAACGCTAATTACCAGCTTCGGGGTTCTCAACCTCGGAACAACGTTGATTGAGCGTTTCCAGGCGGTTAAGAGGTTTCTAGCCTCGCGAGGAGGTCCGGGGGAGGAGGGAGCGATCGCGGTGTGATGTATGCGTTACAAAACTACATCATCAGCATCTTCGTAATTACACGGAGGAACACCGCGAGCGCGCGATTATGTTAAACGTAATCGTAAGCCCGGTAAAATCGCCGGAAACGTGAGAAGAAAGCTCGCATCTCGAACTAGTTAGTTCGTCCCGCCAATTGCCGGGACTCCTTCTTACTCCTTTGTAGTCCAAATCCAAATATCACGTCATACGTTCTACCTTTTCTACCCGTTCTATCTTTTAATATTTTTCTGTTCTCAATAAAAGGAAAAATCGACCACGCTGTAATCGAAAATTAATGACCTAAGAAGAGCCAAACGCAACACGAACCTTGTTACTAAGTCTTAAGAAATTGCTCTTTTGTTCTCGCAAGATCTCATTGCTGCTTCCTTAAGGGAGGAGCCTGCTTTAGAACGTTGAAAATAAGGTATAATTTTACGAATTTTTTTGGAGAAACTATACAGCGGATCATTATAAAACTTTGATGCATTTATTAGTACATGTTTAAAGATAAAAAAATTATTTTTTTATTTGAATATATCGCCTGTAGAGGTCGTCCTGGAGGCATCTTAGTGCAGCCGGCATTGTAAATTGGTGAGCATTCTCCTGCCTCCAAATTTCATCCAAACTGAAAAATTGAAATATTTTCTCGTTATTTATGAATTCCCATCGTCGATGAACCTTTAATATTCATAAAAACATTAAGTTAAACAATTATTTTTGCATGAAAAAGTTCAAAACCTTTGCCTAAAAATCGTACTTTTGTGTTCTAAGCTCCACCATTTTGGCACTTTTCAACTTTTTTCTTCTCTCTTTGGTTCATCGACGATGGGAATTCATAAATAACGAGAAGATATTTCAATTTTTCAGTTTAGACGAAATTTGGAGGCAGGAGAATGCTCACCAATTTGCAATGCCGGCGACGCGGCTGCACTAAGCTTCTCCAGGACGACCTCTACAAGCGATATATTCAAATAAAAAAATAATTTTTTTTATCTTTAAACATGTACTAATAAATGCATCAAAGTTTTATAATGATCCGCTGTATAGTTTCTCCAAAAACAATTCGTAAAATATACCTTATTTTCAGCGTTCTAAGGCAGGCTCCCCCCTTAATACCTAAAACGTGCCACTTCCAGTAGCAAAAATCCAACCGCTGCGCGCAAAGACATTCTAATAACGGCACTCTGCTAAGCTTCGAGATATCCTGATAAGTCACAACAATGATGTAATTTAGTAACAGTCTTCCTTCGATTATACAGTCGACCGAATCAGTGTGCGCGTGCAGAGTGTTTTAATTGAAGCAATAAAACACGCCGTGCGGCGGACTGACAATGAGAGCTGCATACGACTTGCGAGAAGTGCATTTTTACTTTAACGATAACACTTAAAACCGTGTGTAATTGCATCCTGTTCTTAAGGCCCGTCCACACGTGGTCTCTCTCCGCACCCGCACCTCCAGGTATCTCACGCACTAATGCGCTCTACCTGACGCAGTTGGGTGTAAGTCCTGCGTCTTACGCAGGAACGGATGATGATTCCTGTGTGTCAGTGCGAAATCAGCAATGTCTGAGACTCGCAATGTAAACGTAATCGAGCAGGAATGCTGAAAGAATCTTGATTTGCAGAGTACTATTATTTCTAATTTTGATGGCACGCATTATGTAATCTTGACACATCGGTGGATATTTCTGGATGAAGTAGCTCGGATCTGGCTGAAGCGATTGAACTACCTGAAGCTCAAGCTTTGTTGCTTCTCACACAGATCCGTTCCTGTGCTTGTGGCACCGCATACACGCGCTCTCCTATCTTCGGCTGATCGCTGTAGATTTCACTCGGCGCTCGTGTGAAACGCGGGTAATGACGAGTACCGTCGACGGTAGGATAGCCGGCGCTTAATAACTCGTTAATTATCGTTTTAGGAAATCCGCGCGCGCATAGTGGAGGCATCCAATTACTTTACGTAACTCCCGCGCGTTCATTTCTCCGGCGGTCGCGGTAATTGGTTTAATTGCGTTTCGCAAAGGAGGAAGGACTCGGGACGGGAAGGTGGAGACTCTCGCGAGGGGTAGAGCGACAGGAGGAAGATCTCTCTTTTGTCGCTTGTGCCATGAAACCGGCAAGATTGCAAAATCGCTGTTAACCCAATTCGCTTGATTGTGCATGACACCAGAAGAAGGAGAAAGAATCTAATCCAAAGAGTTGGGAGGGTCCTCTTATAAGCATTTTGTAAAAATGCCGAGTTTAAAAATTAGACTGCAATGTTACAGAAATAAACTTCTTTATAATGAAAGTTATAGTATAATATATAGGCAGAGAACCAAGAACGATAGAATCTAAATTTCTGTAAATTTGTTTCTGCCTCTTTTCTTTTTTGTGACACGAGTGAGGAAAGCATATTCTACTAATTCGTTAATTTTATTAATTGCAAGAATTAAATATATCTTGACATCGTACTTCCCAGCATGCAATGTACTTATTATGAACAATCGAGATTTGCACATTTATCACTTTACCGGGAAACATTTCTGTTTCTGATGGAAACCTCATGCGCAGATTCTTGATTAGCACGATTAAACGAGTCGCGCACGAACACAGGAGGACACAGAAAATTCCTTCGACCAAGGACTCCCTTAATGATAACTCGATGCGATATTATCTCGCAGGAAGTCGTGAGTGTGTTTCGCCGTCGACCGAAAGTAATAAAAAATGTTAAGGTACGTAACAAAGTATCGCGTGATACGAAAAAAGGAAGGAGGTCGACGAATCGCGATCAAAATGACAGTCTTAATTACTTTACAAGTTTCCTTAATTTTTCGCTTTATGCTCTATCCTGGAGATAAAGTAGGACCGACAAGAATTCACTTTTCTTCTTGAATTTTTTTCTTTTTCTGATTAATCGTGTTTGAGCTGATCAATAAGCTTGTGCCTAAGATTCAGGCAGCGCAGTATGCGTCAGATTCAGTTATAATTATTTACTTAGCGTAAGTAACACGAACAATGCAGCGTGGGTTTTAAGAACCACGAGCGATAAAATCGGTGGAACTGATACTGTATAAATGCCGCGTGAAAAGATAACAAAGAAGAATACACGAGAAAAGCGCGCCCCGGTCTTTTTGTTGGCGCGTATAATTTAATTCCGCTCATCCTTTATTCCGCGTTTCCGTTCATCTGGTATTATCCTGAATCGCGCTGCAACGGGAGCGCGAAAACGCAACAATCGCGCGATCGTCCGATTTCGAGTATTTATAAACCACCGTTATGTCGGCGATGCGATTTACGGGCACGACGGAACTTTTGACAACCTCGTGCGATCTCGTTTCGCGTGAAAATTCTCGTCAAGACGCATAACGGGCTCGGATTAACATTAATTACCATAACGCTTCCGCATTAACGATCGACCGAGGAAAAGTGTGCCGCAATAGTCGGAAAATCTGGGAAACAATTGCTTCGTGCTTGAATTAAAAAGGTAGATGGGATGTAAAAAGAAAACTTGGATAAAATAAATCTTACAACCAAAAATAAAAATGGATGCGAATACATTTTCAAAACAAGTTTATTATTAATTATAATCTTTATCATAAAATTATATATAATTGAGGCTCGTATTTAATGATTTTCTGTAGTCAAAATATTTAGAAAAAGGGGACGCTGCATACTCGTCTTACATTAAACAGCGCTTTAAGTACAGCAACACAGCAATATAGGATACGCTCTTGCATATCCTGAAATTACGCTCACAGAAATGCTTGTTCATGCCGTGCAATTTATTCGATCGATCGTCCTGATCGCGAGGCCTCAATCTTCGGTCCGGAATAAAGCGCTCCTCGCGCGTCGCCCGTCAGAATTTCAAGCTTCCGTGGTCCCGTGCCGTCGATTAACGCCACCCAGCGATAAATCACGAGCCGCGTGGTGCGGCACGGCCTTTTTCTTGCCCCCTGATATTTTTGGCACACCCAACGTGCGCCTGCGACGCCGGCATTATGTCGGTTTTAACGGCGTATAACGCTCTTAACAAGAAGATCGCGTGTTACGCTCGTGTCCCAGGGTCGCCGGCGATCAAGGCGACCAAAGTGACGTGTGCGTGCGTACACCTATACTGGGTGTCCTGAGAGGAAAAGCGAGTACTCTGTTGGTCGACAGCAGAGCTGATCCTGCGTGGACGGTGTCGTAGCGACAATACACCCGAAATCGTCATCTGGAGATACGAGCGTCGTGATATCGCAGAGGTCCCATTTGTATCACAATCTTTATCGCGATCTACATTATAATCCCGAGTAATTCTCGCCCGCTTTCTTTCTCCTTCTCTCTTTTCAGCACGTCCGAATCATCTGAACTTATCCTCTTCAGCGGAGGAGAAGGTGACCGAAGCGAGAGCGAAGCGCCGGAAGCGCGATGACGTTTCGCTCCTCGGCGGACAATGCCGCGCCAGAGGAAGTAATTCGCCGGAGGACTTAACCCGTGGCGCTGTTTAGACTTGGGGTGTTTGCCAGCGTGGTAGGAGCATTGTCTTGACAACTTAGCGGTTATTTTACACGCTGTTAGCTCGGTAAGCTAGCCACGAGTTTACCGCTGTTTCTATGCTAATGAGTCCGGAGTCAGCCAGCGACGCCAGCAAAGACGAAGAAGCGACGCCGGGAGACGCGAGAAGACCTCGACTTGGAGGAGGAAAGGAGAATGAGCCCTTCCTCGGCGTAATAACTGAAACTTGCCCCTGTTTACGCGGGGGCAAAACGAGCTCTCGGAAAGTGCATGCACCTCGTACGTTTGGCGTTTGTCGGAATTTCGTGGGTACGCTTAGCACCTCGCCGCACCCCGGCCACCCTCTTTGCCTTTCGAGGAGAGCCACTAGGTTCTGCCTCTCGACTTCATTCCTTATGGCCACGTTGACGACTACATTTGCACGCGACGCGGCCAAGGACTGGACTTGAACACGATTATACATGTAAATGTGGTAGATATTTGTATATTAGGAGTGTGATTTAGTTTTGAGGGTTTTGCAACAGATGGCTGTAGTGTCAGTTTGTTCCAATAGCTGTTTCCGATAAATGTTGTTTCTTACAGTCTTGACATTATCCATGACATTTAGTAGCATTATAGCAATAGATGCAATAACAGTCGTGTTTATATCATCGTAAAAATGCAACTTCCGAAACAGCATTTTCCACATGCGTTGCTTTTGTTTTTTAATCAAAACAAAACTGCCGCTGACGGTTATAGAATTCTTGTGGAAACTTGTGGTGATTCTGCCCCATCAATTAAGACGTGTGAATACTGGTTTAGACGCTTTAAAAGTGGTCATACTGATGTGAAGGACAAAGAACGCTCGGGACAACCAAGAAAGCTTGAAAATGCAGATTTCCAAGCATTATTGCACGAAAATCCAACACAATCCACTTCAGAACTTGCCAGAGCATTAAATGTTGATCGTACAACAGTTACGAAACATTTACATGAAATGGGAAAAATTCAGAAAGAAGGGAAATGGGTTCGTCATGAATTATCGGAAAGTGCCATTGCGAACCGGTTGAACATTTGCATTTCGTTGATCGCCAGGCAAAAAAAAGAGTCTTTTGTCTCGGATTGTTACTGGGATGAAAAGTGCATCTATTTTGATAATCCGAAACGCAGAAAATCATGGGTGGATCCAGGCGAACCATCAACATCCACTCCGAGACGCAATATTCACGGTTCAAAAGTAATGCTCCGTATTTGGTGGGATAGTGTACTATGAGCTGTTAAATCCGCATGAGACTGTCACGGCTGATCGTTATCGACACCAATTGTACAAGTTGAAGGAAGCATTGGACGAAAAACGACCAGCAATTGCGAGTAAACGACGGAAAGTGATTCTTCTTCGTGACAACGCTCGACCTGACGTTGCGTTATCAGTGAAAGAAACACTATTAGAGCTTGAATGGCAAGTCTTACCGCACCCCGCGTATTCTCCATGCGATTATTATTTGTTCCGGTGGATGCAACACGCTCTAGAGGATACACACTTTGATAATTTGGAAGAAGTGCGAAAATTCGTCGACGAATGGATCAACTGAAAAGAAGAGTGATTTTATCGTGGTGGAATCGATCTCTTGCCAGAAAGATGGGAAAAAGTTATAGAAAAGGAAGGAAAATATTTTGATTAAGGTATTCATTCATTATCATATTTAAATACATGCGTTTTTGAGCAAAAAAAACCCTCAAAACTAAATCACACCCCTAATAGATAACACAAAATTGCTGTAATACACAGCAACGCTAAATATTATAAAACTTATGTTCCTATATCGTTTCTCTTCCTCACGGCTTGATGAAGTGATATCGCCTGAATTTAGTCCCACTTTAATCTCATTCATTACGCTATTTCCAGTTTCCAGCAGTTTGCGCTATCAGAGGCTGCATCTGAACGTCTGATGAGGACTAGAAAGTATCTGTATCCTACATCGAGGATGAAGGCACACATGTATACTCGCCGGCGCAAGGGCGGCACAGGTAATTTCGAATGACTAAAACTAATACAGGGACACGAGGAGCGGGAGGGGGCTGCTTACCGTTACGTTGTAACTAGTAGCAAAACGAGCGCTTGGGAAATGCACGCACGTAACTGGTTTGCACATATCTCCGGCCCGCTGCTCGTGCATACCGATATATGTGCCGCATAGACGCGTGCAGTGATACGCCTATAAAGTAATCTAATACCTACGAGAGCGAGACACGAGCAATGCCGGGTAACTAAAGCCCGTACCGAGACTCGGAGCGCTGCTTACGTGAGGTAACTCCTAGTAAGATAAGCTCTTGGGAAATACTCGTCATGTTCGGTGCGTTATACCGTAAAGCTCATACTTTGCCCGTATACTTTGGATCAGTATGGGATCAAGCTGTTCTGACGTAGACGCTCCGTACCTACGCAAAAAAAAAGAAAAATGCGATTGTACGAGAATATTGTTCGATACTTCCACTTTTTCGTCTTCTCACGTTTTCGTAGATGAAATGTCTCTCGAAATGGAGCGTCAATAGAATAACAAATTAGACGGGATGAATAATATTGCAAAATACCTGCATTCTTTTTTTGTTGATTAGTCACACATCGATGTTTTGCATTTTTCTCCGGGCTGCATCATTAACTGCATGTTGTTGATAAAAAACATGCGGGAATTTAGTGAAATATTTCGTACCGTTGCTATTTTTATCCCGTATTTTTGTCTCTTTATTTTTTTTCGTATCGGGGTGATGCCAGTTTTTTCTCTAACTCGGCACGATCGACCTCCGCTTTGCACACTCTAATCCCAGAACCGAATCGGACTTTACGATCGATCGCGGAGTTCCCCGGGATGCAGATTTGTATGCCGACTCCTTGGCATTGACTCGCACGACCTCGAGCATTACAGTAATGGTCGTAACTGCCTTAAAAAGCGGTCTCGGGCGCCATCGGATGGTATAACATGCAAATTGCCGGTTGTTCGATTCAGGAGGGAAACTCAGGATTCCTCGATTGGCTATTCGAGCACACCGCGCCGTTCCGTATATTTTGCCCGGGCGAGGAACGACGGCGCAGGGACAAAAGGAGTTACTCGGGCAATCCGTGAAACCATAGGAAATTGTACGATTGTGCATCGCGAATTGATCGTCGAATTCAGGGAATCTACGGGGTTGTACGGTTGATCGAGATGTCAGGAGAGAGTACCTAACATTCTTCTCTCTTCACCTATGTACATACCGATATACGTACACGTATATTGATCGGCGATCGAAGAAGCTACGTATTTTCCGCCTTCCGTTTCTTCCAGTTGAACCGAGCTATTAAAGGTCAACGGCAAATCATTGTGAGCGAATGCGCCAAGTATCTGCATGGGGCTTCGAAGATTGCATAAGTTCTCGGAACGTGAAAATTCAGATCGTTGATCGTTGAAAATAATGATATTTTAATGCAAAGGTGAGCAAGCTGATCCAGCAGTGAAACGTAAAATTGTGAAGCATTGACAACGGTGCGCCCGCAAAATGTGACGAACTTATCGATGAGTTTCGGCAGTGGTATCAGCCGGATGTGCGTGTTCCATGTCCCGCGGGATCAATGGATTTGCGGCGGAAGAACAAAGAGCCGGGAACGAGTGCGAGCAGGGTAAAGGCGGACGCGAGACGGAGACAAAGAGAGCGGGGCCGAGAAACGGGAGTAGATCCGGCATGGTGATAAGTGGACTGCGGTGGTCGGGGACCCATGAAAAATAACGAAAATTTAGCCGGGAGCCGGGCGCAAAGCGATTAAGTCCATTATACAGTTTTATCAGTATGAGAAAGATCTAATAGCGGCACCTCCATCCCTACCATCGCCCATTCCCCTCGCTCGGCTTTTCGCCGGACTAATTCTCACCCCTCGAGAGAGAGAAAGAGAGAGGAGAACACCCTTGTCGTGCGTGTATGTGCATAGAAACCCCCTCGATGTGTCATGCGTGCCGCTCGTACTCGCATGTCTTTCTGTGCCGAACGTTTCGTAATGCACGAAAAAGAGGACGGAGGGGAGCGTGTGCGAATGTGTGAACAGGGCTCATTGGCGTACGATCTTGGAATTACAAATAAACATAATCTGCTTTTCGTTAATCCGAGTTACATTGTGATTTTTACATTTGTATGCGTCAAGCATGGCACTGAATATTATCTAAGTAGATTCCAAGTAGATCGAAGTACATTATTAAAGTTTTATAATCTAACAAATTATTAATGTTAGTCTGTAACATTTTAGGAGTAAATTTAATATATTAAAAACATTGATATATATTATTTTCATACAAAATACGATTAATGCATTAATTATTGGAATTTGAAATTGAAGTCGCTGAACACAATATTATTTTATAAAGTCATGGATGTCATAGTTATAGAGATGCGTATTTGATCTACGCTTATGTAAAGCCTTAACAATCAGCACGAGAGAACATGCTAGTATATGTAACGGACGAGACACACGGTATATCTAACGAGGCTTGCAACCCTCAACGATCGAAACACCTGCAGGAAATCACAACCCTCGAATGCAAATATTATCTTAATTGCTACAGAAAACTGCCGCCATTACGTGGAAACGCTTTTTTCTACCACCTACATGCCACGTACGTTCTAACGAGTACAACGGCGTACGTCGTGATTGAGGCAGGGGTGAGAAACATTACCCTCGGTCTCTCGAAGAGGCTGGACATTGACGTTTGATAGTCGCTTGATTTAATAAACGATTGAAACAGAATATGCATGTCACATTTTACTAAACTTCACAAATCACGATCGAAAATACATTCAAAATTAATTATTTTAATTTAATTAAATTCATTTAATTATTTATATATTTATTGTGTGAAATTTATCAAACATGTTCTAAACAGAATAATTGCGTTTTTTAGTAGAATTGAAATCATCCAAAGTTATACAAAGTAGCAATTTTTAGTTTTACTACATACACTGTTATATACATAAACATTTTACTTAACATATGTCAGAAGGTACTTGCACGGCGGAATTCTATGGGAGTAGGTAAAGTTTCCGTCTGCGAAACTGAAGACGTAATATCGCAAAGTGGCCTTTAGCTAGGCTTCAAGGCACTTGCTCGCTATCAATGCAAATTGCCCGTAATGGAGGCTCTTAGATGAAATCCGATCTCTTCGGGAATGGATAATTCGTAAGTGTCACCTCGCAGTAACTGTTGCAAATCGCGTCGCGACGAATTGAGAGAGATATAATCCTTGAATACCGAAGACGACCACACGCATCGCAAATACGTAGACATTCAAATAAAACGTAATAATAATAATAATAATAATAATATAATTATAATATAATAATAATATAATTAGAAAAATTTTATAGTACATTTTCTCATACAGGAAAAATTATACCCGAACCATTTCTGAATTTTTAACTTTCATTATTTCTAACTTCAAGATTATTCCCACGTGCAGAAAATTTTTATTAATTGTTATACCAAAAAGTAATCGCGTTATTGTAGCAAAAAGTCTCAATGTAGACACGATGTTAGCAAATCCGTTTCATCAACCACAATTGTCGATTTAGAAATGTGCTTTGAGCAACGTCCGCTTTGGAAGTTCTTCCTACCATCTATCGTTTCTCCACGGCACTTAATTAATTTCTCATGCACGCCGCTTCATAGAAACTCGAATGTCTTGCGTGATTCCGTGCATAATGAGCTGACGCAAAAGATATTAACAAATCGACTAGCTACGGGCCCCTTAATTGGCCGTTGACTTTCCATTCGATAGCTCGTTACTCGTTGAATTGGCAATTACGGGATGTTATATAATCACCAAGTTTACATGAGAGATTGATATCGCCAAAGATCACGGACGATTCATTAAGAAAAAGGACACATTAAACATATGCGCGTTCCCTCAGATGCTGAAAACCTGATCTGAACTACTAACTTATTTTAATTACAAAACCACGTTCACATTATACTAATTCAACCACTTAAAAGCAAACTAGCAGAGTATCTTTAACATATCACAGATCGCATACGTCTCCATCGAGCGGAAGGAGAGGGGTAAATCCGACGAGGCGAGTTGGAGCGATGGGGAACCGAGCGGGAAGCGATCGCGCGCGTAGAGAGAAGCGCGCAGCTCTGGGTGTTTCGGCCGCGACTCGCATGCGAACGCCTCCCGACTTATGGAAGTTTAGCCGTTAACTTAACCGGCGTTTACCTTAATCTAAGATCAGCGCTACGGCCCGAGCCGTGCACCGCCGTGGTATAATGTATGGCCGTATGAATATGCAACGGACACGGTATGAGGTCTGCCGCGTGCGTGTGCCGAGCGTGTACGCTTGCGAGCGCGCCTCCTCGTTGACGTGTTTGCCCACGCTCACTTTGCCGGTATACACGTTTCACACACACGTACACACATCGACGACGATACGCGCCCGTGGTATCACGCGAGATTCGTCTGTGTGCACGCGCGATTTGATGGGGTTGCAGCCGATCCGCGACTGTGTGCACCAGAGAAGCTCGATACGCGTTACGTCACATTTGCTTAAGTTCACCCCGAAACGTAATAATTGCCGACGTGTTTGTGGGCGCGAGCGGGGATGTAGATTCCGCGAGGGGAAAACAGAGAAAATATAAGGGTCGTTAATTATCAATTCAATGCAGCAGGCGGCGATAATCATGCAGTGTTAATTGAGATACGTGCTATCAGACCATTTGCATCATTCTGCATTAATCTAGTGTTTACAGGCATTGCTGGAAAGTCTCGCGCATCTGTTTCTTATTGTTGAGCAACGCGCGAAATCGCGTTCTCCCTCCTCAAAAAATCGAATTCTTTTTCATTTCGTGAATATTGCTAGGGAATATTGTCACGTCCAGTGGATACATTTTTTCTACATTTGTTTCGCTGCGCTTATTTTAAAATCTGGTTTGTCTTGAATCGATAGGATTCTCGCTGATTCGATCGTACGGTCAATTCGATGATTACTGTTTGATAAGTGAAAAGAAAAAGCGAGACGTAGTGCATGGATAGTCTGGTTCGTGTCGGTTAGCGAACGAGAGCAGGCTGCTTTGCTTTTGCGGGTGCGTGTGGGAGCAATTTGTGAGCTGAGTATCGTTCCATGCGTAGCCGACGTCGGATACGGACGTCGGAGCGAGTAGAAGGTGGATTCTTATCTGGGCGAATTTTACGAGCGTTTTAAAGGATCGTTAATTTCAGGACTTTTATCGTATTCGCTCGGAGCCACGACCGTCCGACTGTCCACTCCCAACGGCAGCTGCTAAAAGTGGATTTTAACGAAAGTTGAGCATCGATGTTGCGGCGTTTCCTTGCGTTAGCGACTCTGTAAATCATCCGAGCGAATGTAGGACTGGTCCGGTTAAAGATCGCCGATAAACAAATTTATTCGTCGTACCGGACGTCTGTTAGCTACCAGGCTGTTTAATTAATTAACACGAAAAGATAATTAACTTTGCAAGACGTCTCACTCGTATTAATGAAGACATACGCACATAAAAAGCGCATTCATAATATCTAAGGTACAACATTTCTGAAGGAACCATATATCGGAGTCTTAATTGTATCACCGGTCCGCTCTGCCACTTTAGTGGCTGAACAAGCGCTAATTACGAATATCAATTTTAAAAGCGTGCAAGTAACCAGAAAAAGCAGATAATAAATAATGACATCGGTTCTTTGAAGGTAAGATTCTCCATAGAATTCATGAAGCCTTTATATCAAAAAGGTAGCGGGCAAGATTACGGAAAATTCTTCCTGAATATGTTGAGGCTTAAGTTTATACATTGTTTCAAAGTGACTGAAAAATGTCATTACGGTCTAGCCGAGCAGTCTGGGATTTATGAGGCTTAATTGGCACGTTGATGCAGTTTTAACGCTTTTAACTTTTCACTTCGTCTTTCTGACCGGGTCGCGGGACTCAAGTCACATCCTCATGTAAATTTAATGAAGTACACGTGGATACCACTTGTGTCCAGGTATTAGCACGATACATCCATATTAATATCTTCGGGCAGCGTTTCGCGTTAAAAAGTGCCAGAGCAGCCTCGAGGAAATTTTCCTCGAGATTTCCGACACCTTCTAATAGGCGAGAGTGGCGCGCTTTAACAACATTAACTCCTCGTTTCCATTAGACGATGTTATATACCATTCCGCGTAATCTATCCTATCACACGATCATTTTTCTCAATTACAGTTACCTTATTTCATCATTAAAGCGTAATTTCACGTAATTACTGTATGTTGTCAGTGAAAGAAACATTAATATTTTTCCTTCCAATGTAGAAATATAATGTACAACATATGGTATTAAATAAAATAAATCAAATGTTTATATTAAATTTTACAAAAAGATATATTTCTTTCATTCAACTGTTACGTTAAATCAAACTTTGTTCCAAGCCCCTGAAGAATAAACATGAATTCAGCGAATCTGCATCGCGCGCGACTGCATTTCGTAATACGCGTGATTCAGGATTGCGTAGATCCGAAGGATATTGGCATTTTCGTAGATTCTTTCAATCAAGATCGTCGCTAGTCGACCTCACTTTGTGCTGTCTTATTCATAAACTCGCGGGAATGTTTAGGCTGTCGTAAGATACGACTACGGCAATATAACTGGCGTTTCCTGGTAATTAGCGGCAAATACTTCTGCAATGTGCGAGTGTGAGTTGCACCGCGACTTTCTACGGTGATTTCAGGAAGCTAATTACCGAGTGATAAGTACGCTGTTTAACGATGCTAACTTTTCATTTCGCTCCCTCCCGCTGCTGCGACACTCCCGGCTAGTTCTCATGTTTAATTAATGAGATGCGCACGTACGAACGCATCACTTTCCAGGCGTGTCGGTGCAACACGAACGACATGCCCGCTTGCCATATCCGCGAAGGGGCGATGCGTACAAAAGTGCGTGTAAAATAAAAGGTGAGCAAAATTAGACGCGCGTTTTCTTACGAGTCACCGACTTTCGTGTCGAGTCACGCCTTGACGATCGCATTACAAGCTTCGTTGGTTCCCTTCACAGAAATGCTGTTCCATAAAGCGATTTTGCAGATGCAGTTTCTTAAATTTATATTTATGCGACGAGCGGTGGGATTGAAGGGACAGACTGATCGCAAACGCGCGCGAATGAGTCCACAAACCCTCGCGATTAAGTCTACGAATCCCCGACATGTATATGCTATTATGTATTATTATTCATGTTATAATCAAACTTCGATTATACTGTGTAATTAATTGAAAAATGTACATTACAAAACCTTAAGTAGTCTGCTATTTCGACATGATTACGTCCCCATGTGCTCGCATATGGGACTGTCCAAGCACTACGTACAAGCACAGCCCTCCACGTAATTAAATGATGTGTCTCACTACCCCTAATTTCTATACTTGTATCGTTCCTGCCAACTCCACCATACTTAATTCTATTTCGATTCGGTTCTGCTAATGTCAGAATAATTGTTCGTTTCGGCGTACACCATCGTGAACCGCATGTGTCACGTTCCTCATTGCGTTTTCAAATATATTTCTACCAAGATAGTCGCGTCTAAAATTTTCGGGGACACGTAGAGACATCGTTCAGTAATCGTGTAATCCACTATTACATTATCCGTTCAGATGTACTCCAGTATTACGGTTATTCCTGATCGACCTTATCATTGCACAATTTAACGCTCAACGTCACTCTGCGACAACATCGGTAACACATCCAAGTTAATCAACGTGCTCCTTTGATATGCTTAACGAGCCTTTTCTGCAGCCCCGACGACAGGGGGATGCAAAAAGAGTTCACGCGAGCAAAAAACATCGTGCTCGTTCGCTCGCTCGCTCGCTCGTCCTCGTGAATTCGTAAATTCGCGGAGTAACTTCGCGGAGCCGGGACCACCCTTCTCCGTTCCGATGGTACTTCACCCCTTCCAGGTGGTCTCGTCGGACCCTCTCTTGCCCCGCTCGCGGCGATACGCTTCGTCGTTCCATCTCGAAGAGAGCGAGCTGGAAGTGGGAGGCCAGTATCACCGTCCGCTCCTCCCCGCTTCACCCCCTCCCTGTCCCCTCGTGCCTATGCCCCCCGCCTCTATCCCTCCCACCACGGTCGTCTTTCGCGCGAGGAGCCCAGTCATCCCCTGCCCCCACCCGGACTATAATGAAAGATATTAACTACAATTTTATATCGAATTACCGCTGAAACACATTTCAAATTACTTGGGCGTAGCCGTGCCACATAGCGGAGGCGCCGAGGTTGCCTCCGTCAGGATTGGCGGGATGCTTAACTGCGACGCGTGGGATTGGGCGAAACCGACCGGTAGTGGGGTGATTGCGGGGCGTGTCGGAATCCCGATATGGCCGCCCAGGAACGAGTGAAGGCGACCAGTGTCCTCAGTACGGGCAGACCAGTCGAGGTTACTTGATGCACACGCACGTCTCACATCACGACTACGTCTTCAGCCCCTAGGCAGGCCGTTCGGAGCGGTTTCTTTTCCTCCGGTGAACGTCAAACGCATCAGCTTCGATCACCATTCCGGGGTCGCGCAATTGTCTGATCCGCGAATTGTTTATTTGCAATCGTCGAGGAGTCCTGCATCTAAACGCCCAGATTGGATGATAAAAACGTCTGTCCATATCTGGCAGTAGCTTACCGAGTGATCCGGATAATCTAACGCGACAACGTGAACGACGAACCAGGTGACAGTGCGACTTACACGAGAATAGTGTCGATAAACTGTAACGGTATTGCATCTTGCCGGTTCGAAACCGGCTGATGGGACGCTCACCATGAAAGTGATCAATTCTGGCACATGTGACAGGCGAACGCGATAAGCTGGCTAAACATAGACTGTCGAGGAGAAGGTGATCGAGATAGACTCATCGAGTGACGGTGACCGGACCGATCGGGTTCTGATAGATGTGATCGCCCGTGGTCATTCATCCGGCACGCACAATCGTGACTTGAGAGGATAATGCGGAGGCGTGTCAACGTCTAGGAATTCCACCCCCAAAGTTCCGTCACATCCGTTTCACGGTTAAACAACCGGTCAGTGAACAGTAGGCGGTCTCGCGGAATTGTTTCTGCACTCGCAGGCGAGAAACTTGTTCTGTCGACGCGTAATCGCACAAAAGTGAGAGGAACACGCGCGCGCTAACATTGTGCTCTTATATAAAATTAATTAATAATTGAACGGCCGAGGAAAAGGAGAAAAAGGAAAGCGGAAATGGCCGGCGGCTTCGCTCTTATGCGCGGCAATTATGTTAAGTGGCCAATTAGCAATTAACCGGGGAGCCGAGCCGAGCGGCCCCTTAATTGCGCCTGGGAAGAAGGCGGTGGCGGAGGTGGAGCGACCGAGCGAACGGGAGGAAGTGCAAGGTGCATACGCATCCCGACGCGGGTATCCATCTCACGCGTCATTTACTCCAGATTTCCTGCGGGAGATCCTGGCCAATCGGTGCCCTAAATCGTCCCCGGACTCTCGTCGCGATCAGGAGATCCCGATGCCGCGGCAAGCCGAATCCCTGAACCCCTGAAGTTGAGTCATCAGCCTCATTCTACCGCTGACGTCGGGCCTCTTCATGTCCACCACGCAATCGTTTACCGCGCAAGAGGTTTCCTGACCCTTTCGCTGGAGGACCAACGCACCCTCGCAAACTTTTCGGCCTCGGAGATCAGTGGAGTCGGGAATGTTGGATTACGCGCTCACCGCACGCGCAAGAGGGGAGGAGTGATCCGGAAACCGCGTCTACCGGGACTAGTACAGTGAAGTGAAGTTGAAACAGTGAGGGCACGACTTCCTGACGCACGGCTACGTCGTCACCGTCGGCAAGATTCTGTCTCCCAGGTATCGGGCGAGTCCTGGGGTGGCGACAGAGGCACCTGCAGGTGCCCGTAGCCCGAAGGAACCACCTGCGTCTACCGTGATGACGGTCCATCATCAGCAGAACCACCACGTGGCCGCTCTCAGTGGCGTCGCCGTGGCCAATAACGGTCTGAACCTCAGCAGAATGTCCGGTCTGGAGGCGCACCGGCTGGAGAACATCGTCGACCGTAACGGCGTGGCCATGGAACGTCTCTCGAACGGATTGGACTCGCGCAACAATCTCAACAACAATAACGGTCTAGAGAGAGGTGACGCCTCGACGACGATGCCACAGAGATCGAGGTTCATGATCACCGACATTCTGGGCGGCGCGTCCAGCAAGATGCACCAGTCCGGACTGCCTAGCCAGGAACCACCCGGAAGTCCACCCTCGACACCGCGGGACCTCAGTGTCAGGCATCAGTCCAGAACGTCCTTGAACAACAGTAATCTGGACGAGGACAGCGACGCCAGCCACCACGACGGCGCTTCCGTTACGTCCAATGGTAAATGATGCTTTATTACACACTTTCAAGATTGCTCGTCGTTCGATGTAACGACGCGATGAAATTGCGGAGAAGGCGATGCCAGAGAATATTTCGCGTGATTTTTAAAGCACGTAAAATATGCGTACAAATAAATACATAATGTCGAGCGAGTTAGGCTTTTATTTGTGCAATTTAAAAAGGCAATTGTTACGAGGGAAAAGATATGTTGTGTTTTCCAATTTCGTCCGCTCGTCTCACTCACTTTCACGAAGGTGTCAAGGACACCTCGGGTCCACCTCGACCGGATATTCCAATCGGCGAACTCGCGTCAACCGTCGCCGGTTGCACGCGTAGAATGCCTCTTTCGAGAATCAGATACATGTATCTTCGGATAAAGGTCTCTCCCTTCCATGTAGTTGTTCCGCGAGTAGTTGGGCCTGTTGAACCGACAACGTTTAGGAATTCTGATGGTTCCAAATTGGAGTTCGGCACTCGAGAGCTTTAATTATGTTACCCTCATTTGTTTCATTCATCTTTCTACCTGTGTCGCTGTCCTCCGTCGTTTAATCCCTCAGGGAACAGTGCCAAGCTATCGTTGTAGCTTCTTTGATCGGACTACGTCGAATTTCGGACACTCGTCTTACGCGAAGACTCGTGATCGAGAAGAAGATTCGCGACACGCGGTGAAAGTGCAACCAGGCCGAGCCGAAACCGTTTTTCTAGCAATAATATATTCCTCTCGCATTAATAATTCTCGCACCCTCAGAAAGGATTTCTAATAACAAGACGAAAAATATTCTTGACTAATTTAATCGTATTACAAGTATAAAAAATATGAAAATAAAACAATTTTTAATTTAAATCAGTAATTTCTATTCTTCTCTCTCGAATTAAATAAGATTGTCTTACTGTCTTGAGACAAGAGTAACATGTACAAATTTATGCTTATATATTCTTGTATGTAGAATAATTTGATATTAGCGCCACTTTATAGTAGGCTTTGTCCATGTCGACGCATCATTTTCTCACAGTCGCTCATCGACTCGGCGCTTCTGCGTCCTTTATTCCGATAAAACGGCCAATATTTATGTGTTGCAATCGAAAATCGGGAAAGTGTTTCTGTTATTTACAATGCAAGAAATATTAAAAGATATGGAAATGTAAGTAAGTATATACAATATACTTACTTGAGAAATAAGATTCGAGATAAGACATTTGCATACCTTTTAATATTTCTTGTAGAGTATTGCACTTATTCATTGCAAATAACAGAAACACTTTCCCGATTTTCGATTGCAACACATAAATATTGGCCGTTTTGTGCAGATTCTACAAATTCTCTTAGAAGAATAGAATAAGATGTCTTTTAGATCTCACAATATTCTGAAATCAAGAATATTTTGAACTTGCTACAAATTTGTATCTAAATCCTTCTGAGAAAATTAATGAGATAGCACGAAGATTATTTGAATCTAGATTTTCGAATTTTCTATTCAAGATTAAAATATGCTTCTTTTCAATAACAAATATGATTGTCGCTATAGCGATCTTATTTTATGATAGATTAAAGAGTAATAGCATTAAGTCCAGAAATCTTTTCTGTGGGTGCGGATTTGCGAGGTAGATATGCAAACTGATAACTTTACGACACGCGTAAAGCGGCAGATGCGAACAAGGATGTAATACTCATTTCAGAGGTGTTATCCACTACTCAATTTCTGCTACGTGCATGCTAATCACCACGTTAGCCGCTGTAAACCACATAGTGATCGTAAATGCCGCGCGGCGTTTTCTCTAATCTCGCCCTAGGGGCTATTACGGTGACCTGTGCCGAGCGTATCGGCACCAATTCCGTTAATTCATAGCTTCTCCCGACCAATCGTCCTCCTTTTTCCCCGGGTTAGGTCGTTTTTAAATGCGACGCTTCGTGAAGCCGCTCGCTACGATGTCCAAGACCGGCGGTTTGTTCGGTAATTGGTTTATTTCCTCAGAGAAGCGTGTCATCCGCAATTACGTGGACGATGGAGGCGTGATCAGAAGCGACGACAGGTGACGAGCAACGCTAATACCGCGACGCTAAATTCGGCGTTGCTTCCTTGCGAAAACAGCGGCGGGCTATTAAGGCACCAATTTTTCTACGACATTGACTCGCCGCGCGACGGCTCGCACCTTGCACCGCTATTTATAACTCCCCTTAAGTGTTTCACGGACAAGACCAATGACCAGCCCCGGCGCGGCGTTCGGAAATCTCGAGAGTCACGTCATGGTAGTCGATAATTGTCGTTCTTGCCTCGCTACGGTGACACGAGGAAAAAGGGAGAAGCTCGGCGATAAGGGACGTATGACGCTCGCGTTCAGCCCGAATCATGCGACACGGTCGTTACGTGCTGCCGCCGTGTCGATGAAAGAAAATTGCGACATACGTAGCATTATCGAATTTCAGAAGCGAAAGAAACGTACGAGCAGGTCGGTTGGAAGATCGCTCAGCTACAATCTCCGCTTTCGTTTCGCGTTTAACATTTACATGCGCATAAGAAGCTCGCTTCACACGAACGAAGCTCCGCTGCATGTCGAGCCGTCTCGCAAAGACCTTGTAATAAAATTTACAGCGCTTCTTTCATCAGCAGCGCGGCATACAAAGTTGCGCTCTTTTTTTTAAAGCTAATAACGTGCATTAGTTATTGGCGTTATCAGTCGCGCGCGATCGTAATCGCCAATGCGTACGTGGTAATCCGCCTCGCGGGGTACGCCGTCCATGCCACGATCGCGGAATTATTAATGAAGGACAATTAGAAGGAGTAACGCCGATGTAATTGCCAGGCCGCACGCTTTCACGTAGATTGGCCCAAGTGACTTCTTGCGGGAGGGGGATGATCCCCGTTGGAACTCGCGTCCATTCCAATTTCCCGTCTACGATTGGTATTACGTTCGCCATCGCGACGGGATCCCGAGCGACCATGCCGCGGCTTGTCGCGGCGCAAATACGATCGATCTTTCACGCGGCGTTGATTAGAAAATTATTAACGTCGGACTAACTGCCTGACGTAATTGCCGGCGGATTTACGCATCGATCACGAGCCGCGCCGCGCAGGATAGCTCGTCGTTTATTTCTCGCGGGGATCGCGCGCCCCTAATTATCATCCTGGGCGTGTATAGTATTCTTACGCGACAATTACACGCGTCGGGCTGATTAGCGGGGGATTATTAAACAAGGGCGAGAGAAACCGGCAACGCCGTTCTAATCGCGCAGCGGAATCACGGGCGAGGATATTCCGCATTCAATTCAATTTACGTTTATCGTTACACGCATCTCACAACGTCACGGTGAAATTGCCTAAGAGAAAATAGAAATCGGAGTCTCTAAAGCCCTCCACTTTTGCTTTGTAAGATACCTACGTAAAATTTTCCGTTTATCTGTGCCAATTGTGTCGATCGAGTCCAGAACGCAAACACGTCTCTGTTGTCGAGGTGTAATAGATGCATTCCACTTTTCCCACTCTTTGATCCCAGCATTTCTTTTAATATGAATTTTAATGTCGATCGATGCACTCCGTTCTAGCCGGCTGACGAAGACGTGAAAAGGAGCGATCTTTCTGCGCGAATATCATTTCTTGGGCGCGTGTGCGAGTCGTTTGTAATCCGCTTACGAAGCTAACATTCGTCCCCTGGGATCACATTGTTGTCACCTCCGTATGTATCGGTTCTGCCAGCGGCCGTTTCACGCCCTTACGGGATGAGCCCGCTGACTTTTCGACGCGCAACTAATCCGAGAACCGGAAATGATTGGCAACCGTTTAGATTCCGGCACGGATTAGCAGCTCTATACGAGGGACTTTCGCGAGGCGAAAGCAATTTCGAACCCGAAGGCGCCTTTTTGCCAGCGTCCCGACGGGCCGACGGTGCCCCGGCTGTCGGACTTTTGACGACACAATCTGCACGGGATTAATTCACGATCTGAATATCGAGGCCGTGAGCGCAGATCCAACGGTACGAGTCGACAGCGCCGAGAAATGGAATGCCGCTGGAACCCGCAGCGACTGTCGGAGACAGTGAAGGCTTCGAGTGACTCGTACGATTATCCGACTACCGAAGTGAAACACGTCAATGATTCGAATTGCATACAAGATGCATATCGGATTTGCAAGTACGGAAAGAGGGGTAACCTGCAGCAACAAAAACGTATTTAAGCGCAATTCTATTCACATGGAGTGAATTAAATTCGTGCCCTTTCGAGAATACGTGAAAACTCTGAGCCGCGGAATATCCGATTCATCACGCAGACAATATCAACCACTATTTAATCTCGCATTTTGGCGTGCTTAAGATTCGGTAATGGTCATGATTTGGTGCTGAACAGGCTATCGCGATAGATCTAATCGTGGCGAGTGAGATCGCGCGATTAGCTTACAGCGTGTGGGAGGGATATCGTGTTTACAAAGCGGGTTGATCTTAGATTAAGCGCGGGTGATTAATTATTCCGTCGGAGGCAAACGTTTGCGTAGGTAACAATGCGCAGAAGCGTATTGTCTAAAGGAGAATCTTGCAGTATCTCGTAAGCGAGTCTTCGTTGAACGATCCGAGACCATTTTCGACCTTGCTATTCCTGACGACGATCTTTTTCAAGCTCGCTCCTCCTCGGCCGCTTAATTAATTAAGTGAATTAATTAAACGTATTACAACGCACCACCCCTGTAATCCGACGACTGCCTCTTCGTGCGATTTCGGTGGCGCGGCTAGTACAGACTTATCGATTTCGAGAAAGCGAGGTCAAGTCTGTCAACGCGGATATCGAGTGCTTAAGAGGATTTGCGAATCTCGTTAAGCGAACGCTGGAAACCAACCGCACGAATCCCGACAACGACGGTAAACACCTGTCGGCGGTGTACGCGAGGAAGTCTTTAGTGAGGTCCGGTCGTATAATGCGCGTGTAAGCGATTCGAGTCGCGCTCGCTCAGGAAAATAACGGGCTAATTATTGCTAACGTATACCACGGTGAATACTCTTGAGTACACGAATTGTGTTCTCCACGATGTATAATAATTGCTGGTGTTGCTTCGCTCTATAGCTTTGAAGATCAGAATCGGACAGATCTCGAGGAAATGCGAGGGATTTTAAAAAGTAGGAAACACGTGTGACGAAAAGCACGCTTTATAAAAATAATTTGTACGTTCTAATATGCATTGTATGATATATTATATTTGTCAGGGAATAAATTGAGTAGCGATGTTATATTTTTATTTGATATCTTGTATTTCTGTATATTTTAAATCGATGTGCGATAAAAACATGTTGTGATTTGATAAGTAAAGTTAGTCAAAGTGTTTTTAAAAATAGATATGAGTACACACGAGTACAGTTCTTAATCATGGGCATTATTGCGAGCTGAATCAATTTCTATGAAGCTGATAAGTTTCGCGATTATTCTGCGAACGGACGCGAGTTGACGCAATCGTTGCATTTCTATTCACCGCCTGCATGGAATGCGCTCGTGAAATGTGAGAAACACGGGCGTTACGCACTCCGCGGAAACTTTAGGCTCGTATAATATGATCCGACAGTAACACCCGATTGCATTTTTCCCTATAATGTTTCCAGGCAGCGATAGATCGTCGTGCAAAGCCGATACGCGACACCTCGCAGTTCATATTCCGCCATGAACAATTCTTAAACAAATTATAAAGCGATAGCTGTCCAAGTTGTTATGATCGTGCGCGACACCGCAGATCTTGATGCAATATTGGCGAGTAATTATTTGCATTTACGCGTGACATAATGATACCAGCAATATCTGAATCGTTATTGATTTGTGAATCTTATGTAACGTTTATTTCTATTAGTTATTGTTGTAAATATCTCATGTTTTAAATCTGATTCTATGTAATTAATCTAATAATATATTGTTTATATTAATTTATTTTTATATATATATATATATTCGTTCATACTTTCAAGTTATCTTTGTCCCGTGCATAACGCGTAAATATTAAATAGAAAATTCGAACGATGATAGAGGCATTAAATATATACGGTTTTGAAGAGTGCAATAATAAATCATGACGTATGGAACACTAATTTGGCTCTCAGTCCCATAGTTTGTTTTTGAAATTCTTGCCGACAGTTTGTCTCCCCGTGGGATTGCTGCAAATAGAGTGGGCAGGCAATAAAACGTTGGCCCTATAACATCATCCCCAGTGTTTTCTCCCCTAAAGGTGGCGACGCGGTAACACAATACAGAGAGAAGAGGGGTCAGATTCTGCCCCGTCGAGGGCCACCACCTTTGTATACGATACGTGGGGTTGTAGGTGGCAATGGTAAGAGAGCACCCCATGCGACACGGGGCCAAACGAAGAGGTGTGACTCGAATTTGTAAGAGAAATTCCGCAGCACCTTTTCTACAGTTTCTACAGAAAGAAAATATTCAGAAAGGTTTATTTCTGTTGCTAATCTCGCCAGCAAATTTGATTTTGTTATTAATTCATGTACAAAACTATTGTTCGATGTTATATTGTCAAATAAAAATGGTCTCGTTAGAAATGCATCCATTTATCGCGAACTAAATGTAGAAATATACTCTTATAGAAATGTTGAAAATATTTCTGTATACGTATAAATTTAAACTCAGGCTTTTTTTGTTGATTAAATTAGATTGCTCGTGTCTATATTTTTCGAGGTATGATGTAATTTCACGCGGTATTGTAACAAAGTGCTCGAATGAAGAAAGCGTTGCTGGAAGTTATGTCGAAGAAAGCGTTACTACACGCGTGTGCGTGATTAAAGAGACGGAAATTTGTCGGAGACCTCCGTGTTCGCATTCGCATCCACAGCACCGATTGATTCCTCTGCTTCATGTTGTTCTTTTTATTCATTAGATGATTACATGCGGTTCACATATCTCTTGCGGTTTATCTTTCTTTTTAATAATGGTTTAATAATAAATTTCATATGTAAAAATATACGTGCGCAGTCCCTCTCTCTCTCTCTCTCTCCCTTAACAACTCCGCGGGTTACTTACGCGACGCAGCCAGCGCGAAATAAAGCAATAAGCAAATAAAGTCGCAGGTACGCACACGGCACAATGGAAACCCCGGATTTTCCGTCTCCCCTTCCCCCGTTCCCTTCCCCGCGCCTTAGCAATCCTTTCACGCGCCCCACTCTCCTCCATCAAGATCATAAAGTGCGAGGCGATGCTTCGCGAAAGTTTTATTATTCGCATTTTTACGATCCGTCCGGCGGACTCTCTGCCGTGGCTGCAGCTACTAGCACCGCCTGCGCTCCCAGCATCCTGCGCATTCGTCGCGGTGTCCTGCGGTCTTTCGCATCCAGTCCTTGGCCCAGTAACAACGTCGAAGAGCACGAGCGCATCGGGAACATCCCCATATCAGTGCACTCCTACGTTTAATATCCGTGCGCTACCGTTATAAAAAAATTTACACTTGTTTGCTCTTGTGCGTGGTGCAGCCACTAACAAGAGTCGCCCTCTCGCATCCGTCAGAAATTCGTTGCTACTGGTACAAGTCTGGCCTTAGTAAAAACAAATATTTTTAATACGCGTTGTCGTTCTCATTTTTTTCCTCATCATTTCATGCTTCCTCCTTTTGTTCGCGTAAATCGCATTACTCGCAACGAGATCCACCGTAATAACGACGTGAATGATTTGACCGCAACGTGGACGACGACGACGGCAACATGCTGGCACTAATTGCAACGGCGCATAATTGCTCGATAAACATCCTGTTAATCTCACTTTTATGCGCTATACATTGTACCGCGGCAATGCTTGTAACACGCAAGTCCCCTCATTTCCTCCCTTTTTCCCTCTCACCGTCTCTCTCGCTCTTTTTCCCCCGGCTGGTTCTCTCGTTCACGTAATACGACTTGGGAACACGTCATGATTTTCACTGGCGCGTATACGCGCGGTGCATCCGTTACGAGCGCCGTGTTTGCGACGACCTCTGTAAAATACATTTCGCCGCTTGACAGTGGAAATAACGTTAACCGTCGTGACTTATGGAAAGCGAACGCTCCGCGCGCCGGGGTTGACGTTAATTTACGCGCAGCTTTTGTCGCGCGTCAAGAACAACGCTCGGAGAACGCGCGTATAAAAGATGAATTCTCGCGCGACTACGGAATCGATAATGTTACAATATCGGCGAGTGTTCATTCTTTACCGCTACGAGTGCAACAAATGTATCCCCTTATCGTTTGTCAAATAAGAATTATCAAAATAATCAAAGAATTATTTTTACATATTTGCGCTTCGTGACATCTGACGAGTAAAATCTGAACTTTTTAAAATGACTCTGGTTTCGATATGTTTGAAATTTTTGAAGACTGGCGGAAAAATAACAGACAAAGTAAAAGTTACCATGAGCACACACACACGTCCGCAGTCGTGGAAAAGCCGTTACCTTAAAATGAGTGACTACGTGCCACGGCAGCAAAAAATAAAAGAAAGATAAAGGAAAACTGTTCCAGTTCTCTCAAAAGGGAAGCAAGTGCTCGCGTCAGCGTCTAGACAAACTTTTTCGGTAACATCTTGAGAGTATTTCACAGAACTTTGCCGAAATTCGGGGGAGTCTGCCGAGCGAACTCAGACTTGTCTTACGTGAACAGATCCAGTTTAACGCTCGAGTCTAGTTCGATCATTAAAATTTGATGCGAGTGCTCTGTAAGACATATTTAATGCGCTTCGTCATGACAAGCGCGCCTCGCGCAGAAAGTTTATATTGATGAGCCCGTTCCAATGTGTAACGTTGCTGCATAATTCGATTGATGGGACCGGGTAATATCAGACGTATCGATAATTGGATGGCTTTATGGCGTAATGAATAATGCTCGGAATTTGTAATGCTCGGAATTATAGTTATGGACGAAGAAAAAATATCGATTACCTCGTACATTGAGGAGAGCCATTAGGTAACAGAACTGTGCGGTGAAATAATGTTATGCAGAATGAATTACCCGACTGAACGTCATGGCAGAATTCTTGCCGCTAACGAGGAGTATTAAATAGTCATTTCATGGCTGCGAAGCGCATTATCTCGGCGATGTTGCTCACGATACGCATTATTCGAGACGTATGATAGACACCTGTGTCACCGTTCTTCACCAATCAATCCTGATTTATTTGACACCGGTGATTCTCGTTTTAATTTCACTCGCAAAGCGTTAATACGATAATAACACGAGACGCGCGATCGTGAATATCGGGACTTGAACGGGATGACAGGGAACCACTTTGCACACTGCAAAGCCGATCGCGGTTCGTCGCCATTTTCGTGTCGAAGTGAAAACGCGGGAGTAAAGAGTGGCGCATGAACACGCTCGTAAAGACGAGGCGAACACAGATAAGCCCCGTGCCCCGGGCTACGTGCCCCGCAGACGAACGGGCACGCAGCCGGGAAAAAGAGGGATGGATGTTTCGCGACGGTTCTCGAGTTACCGCGCAAAGGGTGAGAGGACTCCCGGGAACGGGGGGACGGCGGTGGAAAGGATCGGGGAAGGAGAGTGCTGGAAAAGTTCCGGCTAACGTCTTGGAAATGTCTCAAAAGGAGAACTCCGACGTCGGTCGGGACCTCGGGCTCTAAGTGTATCACATAGTAAATTTAGTTTTCCAACCTCCGTTTCCACCGTTCCACTCTTATCTTATCCCCCGCACCCCCGACCCTCTCTCCCTGCCCCGCTCACTCTATCACTTCCCCTTCAATCCACCCCTTTCCGCCGTTTCGTGGGAATCGAGCTCGAGTCGAAGCTGCGGTGCCGATGCAGCCAGGACGACGAGGGTTCTCGCTCGAAGCATTTCCGGAGGGGGTGGATTGGACGCGCGCGCGCCACGTTAGCCACCATGGCGCAGCACAGACTCTGGACCCGTTCGAGCGAATCTGGCCGATCAAACGGGGGCTAAGAGCCGCGCTTTCGTCCGGGTTAACTCAATCCATGAGCTTTCTATCCTACGGACCTCTCCTTCCCTTCCTACTCCCCTGCGCCACCACCCTCTGTGAGCGCCGAGAGGCGCCGCGTTATTGCCGGCTTCATCCCCTCCGGTTCTCCCACCTCCTACGGGGATGCTTCCTCCCGCGCCATCCACGACCGTTCCAATCGATGAGCTCGCGACAACGGGCCTTTAGATACTTTCAGAAGCCTGTGCGAGCTTCTATTCCCTCAGGAGCTCAAGTCTCGATGGTTTTCTGATCGGAACTTCTCGGGAGGTTGCTCGATTTACTCGCGACAAGACACACCCTCCGCGCTGCGGGGGAATTCGAGGAGGGTTGGATATCCGGCGAAGCGCAAACGCTTCTTCCATATCTAGAAAGATCTGCCCTAAATGTTTACCTCAGAAAAACATTTGGATTACTTCGTTGAATCCGTGTAATAATACATTGTTATTTTATTTTATTTTTATTACATTCACGTTTGACGTTGAAATACGATGTTTCTGAGTTATATGCAATTGAACGCATTAGTACCGGAAAATTTACGATTCATCTTTTTCCCATTACAAAAGATATATTACAGAATAAGTAATATACCCATATTACTTATTTAATTAAAGCTTGATCAAAGCTAAATAACTTTGACTTTAATAAAAAGGTGACCGTATTTCGTACTCCGCTTTCCTCACCACGTTATTTCAACGTCATTCGCGCCTCTACAACAAGCCATCAATTTTCCGCCTCATCAAAATGACGCGTAAAATGGAAAATCGCTTGTCCTCTATCATCGAGCTGTCTTCCTACGACAGAAACAAGGACGATGCTGTAATGAGGTTCGAGAGGGATGAAATGGGCACGAGCGCGCGACTGTGTGCCGCATGCAAGCGTCACTCGTATCGGGTGTATAATCGGTTTCCTCGGGGAATCCCACCCTCTCTTTCTCTGTCTCTCCCCGGATACGGCGACGTATCGGGGGGATAATTTGTGGCGTCTCGGCGCGGCTGCGTGGTCCAATCCGCGATACCAGCCAATCAGCTCTCGGCTGCGCGGAGAGTCGAACTGAGAACAAAAGGATATCTCTCTCTCTCTCTCTTTCGCTGATAGAGAGGTGGCTGCAATCGCCATGCAGGCAACGGCTAAAACGACCACCGCGTATTAATCCACGCGCGCGGCATCGATTCCGCCCTCCGCGGAAACAAAAGCCGCACTCGCCACTTCGTAGTGTCCGGACCCCGATGGACAGACCAACGGTTCTTTATAGCGATCTTTTTGGCAAAATCACTGTATCGTCCCCGTGATTGATGGGCACCGTAGACACGTATATATAACATTTTAGGAAGCATAAATCTTAAACCGAACCGCAACGAAGTTTGCTTGGAACTAAGCGACGATTAAAATTCCGCCATATATTTTTCTGACGCTGGATTCCTAAAAGTGACGCTGTAATTAAGTTACAAAACTAACGCCCGTTTCAAAATCCAAAGTCGTTGCTTTCTCTCCCTCCCTTGCGTATAATTTTGTAGCCGAGTCGCGTGACGAAACGGAAGGCGGAGCAAGAAGACGTTCAGTATCAAATAGTTTTGCAATTTCAGGTGGCAAAGAGGATGATCCTAAAAGCTCGTCCTCGAGTTCCCTGAGCTCTGCGCAGAGTAAGAAGCAGCGTAAGGCGCGCACAGCTTTCACGGATCACCAGCTCCAGACGCTCGAGAAGAGCTTCGAACGGCAAAAGTACCTAAGCGTGCAGGACAGAATGGAGCTGGCGGCGAAACTGCAGCTGACGGACACGCAAGTGAAAACGTGGTATCAAAACAGAAGGTAAGCGAAAACGGAAGGCGCGTCACTAATCGTTAAACGAGATGCGGCACGACATGTGCGGACGATAATTAATTTGTCGCTCGCGAACAGGAAACGATCGCGATACAATGGCGCTTTCTGACGTCCGAAAATTCAGAATTAATCCGGAACGCTAACACATGCCTCGCGTTTAAAATGTGTTTGTTATTAAAACTGAGAAGCGTTTTATCATCTTCTTCTCATGCATGCTGTTCATTGAAAGATAATTACTGAGAGTATCTGCCTTTTTTTAGGGCGCGGTCGACCGTACGATACGAGAGTATGCGTGTAAAAACTCTGAATAGCCGTTAAAATTCTGAAACTTTAGAGAGACAATGGTGGGGCCCCATGACGATCGATCGACCTATCTGATGCTCGCGTTACATTGTTGAATATAGAAAGAATATTCTCATCACGATCCCTCCATCTCGGAAGCATGGCGGCGTGTTCCTTTGTGCCGGCGCGTGTCGAATCCGTAAATGGAAATCGCGGCGGACAACAAAGGCGTTGTTTACGTGGTTAAACGCGAGAAAGATCGTTGGCCAAAACCCGAGCAAATATCTCGAGAGTCATGCGACTTCGTTACCGGTTCTGCAGGCTACCGATTTTGAGAGGAGGATCTTATCGTCCTCGTCCCCGACAAGGATTGAAAAGTTGCAACAAAAGATTATATATTGGCCAAACGAAAATGACGTTGAAATATATATGCTATTAAAAATGATCTTTATGCTATTAAAAAGAATTATTAGAATTGGATAAATCTAGAATTTATGCAAGAGATGTCTTTCTTGTCTTCTTATCAACTTATTAAAAATTCAAATAAATCGATATTAGGAATGCAACAGTGTCCGATCCGAAAGTATCGAAATCGGAAAAATATTGGTCCACCGCAGCATTAGTCATCGATCTGTTGTCGCCACGAAAGTGAGACCAGACGGCCGGAATCGGTTCCAAAATCCGCGGCATCCTTTGTAGAGTCCCGCGGAGTCATCCAGTGGCGCCTGTGGTTTTGTGTCGATGATTTTTTCCTGGGCCATCCACCTCCTCTCGATCTAATCATCGGGCTCGTTGGCTTCCCGCTCACAAACCTCCGCGCGGACAGTTTACCGAGCAGAATTAAAATCATTGGACGGTCCTGCGGAATCATTTCGACACGCTCCGTTCCGAGTAAACGAGCGTAACGTCGGCAGAGTGTACGACGTGCTCTAACAAATGCAACGTGCCCGAGCTCTCGAGCAAAGTCTCAGCTTCGCGCGTACGCCCGCTCGATCGAACGCGGAATTTGCGCTGTATTAATCTCGCCGCACGTTAATTATCATTGCTCCCCGTTTCCCCTCCTTGTCCTGCGCTGAACTCGCAGTGATTAGCGGGGAACACCCACGAGTCATGACTTCGCGACTTCTGTTGGCCGGCCGGGCCGTTTAGTTTAGACAAGCGGCCGATCGCGCGCACAAAGAAGGCGAATCCTTAATGAGGATCCTCGTAGATCGCGATGTACGATGTACGAAAAGGCGATGCGAGAGGCGAGGCGAGCGCGCCAGACTCTGGACTGTCATTAGACTGTCAATTACCGGTGGAGCGAATGGCGTAATGACAGGCAGCGGGGCTGCCAAGCGTTGCGGCGCAACGATCGTCAAAGACTACCTGCATTTCGGTGGCCGTTCAATTTTTCAGGCGTAATTGCGTGCCGCCGAGTCGACGATTTTTCAAAGACGCTACTCGTTTCCCGTATCACGGTGGCCTCCCTCCGCTTCTCTCCTCTTCTCTCCTCGCCGTACGCATCGCCGATTGCGTACGCGCTGTGTAATCGTCACAGCTATTTATTTCTACAGTTTGCTCGCTCATTACGCCGCATCGCGTAATGGACAACAGTGATTAAGCATCGCTCTTGATACAGATGGCTCGCGCGAATTACTGTTAACATCTCGTTATTCCAGTTTGCGTTACGCCTGCTGTCATCACGCCGCTCGAGAAGTAACGCTGGCCTTTGTCTGTTTGCTTAAGCGCGTCGGATTGAAAAAGACGAACGTTTTCGGCGCGAACGGTTATTAATAATTGATCAAGCTTTCAGAAGAATTTTTATTAAAATGAAATTTTGTGGTAAATGATGCGAAGAAATATTAATAATCGCGCAGGACTAAATGCGTGCGCAAACTGAATACAATCGTGTCAAAATAATTCAAGTCGGCGCTTACGGAGCGCCCAGATTAATCGCTGCACGTTCCAAAGTGCAAAGCACACCGTGCATCGCGCGTGCATCACGTAAATTACGGCCGATCAGCATGACCGTGCGCTTCAATCTTCGCGGTTGCCTGCCGCCGCAGCTCGAGCCGTGAAATTCGCCACGAGGGTGCAGCCGGAGGCTACAACGGCGCGCCAATTAATTTTTGCCGCATTGACACCCGACCGCGCTTAATTACGACGAAAATCAGCAGAAACCGGCGAAGGGAGAGCATCACGGAGGGCACGTGTGCGTCACGGCCACGTATTGCCCTTCAGATAGAGAGAGAAAGAGAGAGACTCGAGAGAGGAGAGGAGTCGCTCGGCGGGAAAAAAAGGCAGAAACAGGAAGAAAAAAAAGCGGGAAAATTAGTGACGCTCCCGGACGGGCGGCTTCTTAAGTACCCGCTTAAAGTTTTGTTGCTCGGTGCACCGAACCCGATACCGCAGTGTGACTCGGCGCTTCTTCGCGGAGGCGCCGGCCACACCTCGGGCGCCACGACGACGGACTCTGCTCCTTTTTCCCGCGTCTCGGCTAAACGCTCGCCGAAAACGAGCGCTACCCTTCGGTGCCGACGACTAAAGGCCGCGCAACCACGTAAGCCCGAAAGCCACGAATTAATCCCGCGCGAGAACGCGCCGAAACACAGTCGCGCGCGACGGACATTAAATGGATCTCGACGTAAATTTGTGGGGACTCGAGGAACGATTTCTAATCAACTTTTACTGGAATATTGTGCATTTGCATCAAAACGGCGTCGAGATAATAAATGCACTTGCTCATTGCGCAGTTACATTGTGTGCTGATCTTCGAGCGTTGTGCTGGATTAAACAAAGAAAAAAGTGTTGTAACAGGATCGTATCGTAATGAGTAGAATATGCTCTATTAAGGATGGATAATTCATGGACGCCATGATTAACGGCAATCACGGTAATTTCCTCGGAAACGTGTGGATTTAGCTAATCACCGTTCTCGCCTGCGATTATTTCCTACACAAACGTCTTGTTTAATCGACTATCATCATCGATTGTACGCTAATTACGCTTAATGATGAATTGCCTGAGGTACACAACGTAATGCGCGGCGACTTCGTGTTTTTTTCCTCGTCGCGATATCAAACAGATCTTTAAGATGATTTGTTGCGCCGTGTAAGCGGCATGTAAGATCTGCTCGAAAAAAATTGCGCACTGCTTTAAAGATTACACGTAACGAACAGTTCGGAAACGTTACGTTAGTTCCATTTTGCTTCGCGGACGTCTCATTCATCGGGTGATCAACCAACACGCGCGCACGTAAATCGCACGTAAATTGCGCTCAACAATGAGTCATCTGGATTGCATGACACACACGGCACTCACGATCGACCGCAATGCCTTTCCGCACGAAACTTTCCGTGAAATCGACGCCGGGACGCTAAACGCGCGGAGATTGCGGCCCGCAGAGTCTGCAAAGCGCTTTTCCAGCGATAAACGATACGCTCCTTCGCTTTTCCGCGGCGCCTGCTGAGCGCTGAGTGTCGGGGCCGGTCATTTGGTTGTTTAGAAGTCATTAGGACTCGTTATTCGCGGCAAATCGTCTCTACTTGTCGGCTAATTACGCGCTCGGCCATAAGCGAGCCACGCAAGTAGCGTGCGTGCTGGCGTTAACTTATGCGCGAGCATTAACGTACGAAGCGTGCGCGCGCTCGTTCGTTCGCTCGATCTTCGATACTCGCGTTTTCCGATCTTTAAGGGGGGAGCCTGCTTTAGAACGTTGAAAATAAGGTATAATTTTACGAATTTTTTTGGAGAAACTATACAGCGGATCATTATAAAACTTTGATGCATTTATTAGTACATGTTTAAAGATAAAAAAAATTATTTTTGGATTTGAATATATCGTCTGTAGAGGTCGTCCTGGAGGCATCTTAGTGCAGCCGGCATTGTAAATTGGTGAGCATTCTCCTGCCTCCAAATTTCATCCAAACTGAAAAATTGAAATATTTTCTCGTTATTTATGAATTCCCATCGTCGATGAACCTTTAATATTCATAAAAACATTAAGTTAAACAATTATTTTTGCATGAAAAAGTTCAAAAACTTTGCCTGAAAATCGTACTTTTGTGTTCTAAGCTCCACCATTTTGGCACTTTTCAACTTTTTTCTTCTCTCTTTGGTTCATCGACGATGGGAATTCATAAATAACGAGAAGATATTTCAATTTTTCAGTTTAGACGAAATTTGGAGGCAGGAGAATGCTCAGCAATTTGCAATGCCGGCGACGCGGCTGCACTAAGATTTCTCCAGGACGACCTCTACAAGCGATATATTCAAATAAAAAAATAATTTTTTTTATCTTTAAACATGTACTAATAAATGCATCAAAGTTTTATAATGATCCGCTGTATAGTTTCTCCAAAAACAATTCGTAAAATATACCTTATTTTCAGCGTTCTAAAGCAGGCTCCCCCCTTAATACCGCCGCTGGTCCAGCTCACGGAAAGAGGATTTTAATGAAACACCGCGAGATCCGCGCGTCCTCGCGCGCATTCGTGATGCATGGTCCGATTTACGCGCGCGGAAGCGTGACTGATGCATCGATGAAGAGCGGAGAAAATCCGCTCTTCTGCTTTCACGCGAGAGAGGGACTCGAGTACTCCTGAAAATCTTCGGAGACCAGCGGTGGATAATTGAAGCGCAATGCGACTACGTACGCTGGGAAAATCTACGTGTGGACCCCGGCGGAGAGGATGCGGCGAGGTTGAATCCTTCACACGGTTTTGCGCTCGTTATGTGCCATCAAGTGTTACGCCGTAAACGCGCGCGCAGCGGTATATCTCGCAGTGCGCTATGCGCCTGGCTGGAAACGATAACTCGCGCGCGCGCGAGGAATGCAAATGCAGGATTATCTATAACGGCATAACGGCGCCAAAACGCACCGCGGAAAAATGACGGACGACCGCGCGCGTATATTCGCCGCGATAACGAACAGCCCGCGCGGGCAGCCCAAAGCTCTGGAAATAAAGAAAAATTATTCGCGCCCCGGGTGACATCCACTCGAGAGTAATAGAGATATCCGCGCGATAAATTTGACGCCACGAGCGCGCGGTTTTTCTTCCTTTCTAATACGTGCGCGATAACGAAACGCCACCGTAGTGATTTCGCGATGTCTCCAAAATATTTCAATTTGGCTTCTGGTGAATCTCGTTTACAAGAAATCAACCCTTCGCAACAGCGGAGAAAAGATCGTAAGGCAAGGGATTAAGAAAGAAATTAGAAACGGTCAGCGGCAGATCACGATGGGGTTTCTCTGGAGGCTGTCGAGACGTAGCTGCGACTCACTGGCGTCGATTTTCGCCGGTTTCGCTACCTGACGACGACATTGTGACACTGCGTCGTCACGATGTGACGACATCGCCGGCACGTTACACACGTCGTGATCGTGAGAATCTTCTCCAGGGGGGGCCTCGTCGTCTTCCATGCCGGCGCGGCGCGCCGGAAGAACAACGCGGGCTTCCCACGCCTCCGGTAAACCGCTTCATAACGGGTCGCCTTGATTTCGCGGATACTCGTGTCGAATGTGCTCGTTTCGATCGCGGCTTGCGTCACGGCGGGTCCCGCGAGTTCTCGTGCGCGACTCTCGTGCCCGGGTCGCCGCGAATTTCACGAAATAGCTAGAAAAACGGGGCTAATCGGGCGGCGCGCGATAACGCTCGTGGCATGCATGCCCGGTAACGACGCATTTGCATGTGCATTTGTCCTGCCACCCCTCCCGCCTGGACATGATCACCTGGTTAACTCTTTTTACGGATATGGGGCCTAGCCGACGCGATTAATTAACGCGTCCATCAGAGCCGCGAGCTTCTGTTCGCGATGAGGCCCTTCGTGTCTTTCGGCAATCTCGCTGAAAATACAGGCACGTCCTTCGTTTCGCGGATTTTATCAGGTTCATGTGCTGCGCAACTTACTGCTCGATCCGTTTGATATGAAGAAAGAAAGAAGGCGTTTAAACAATAGCTTATATTGAAGGACCTTGGAACGGTAGCAATAATAAATTGAATTTTACTATTTATGCATATTTATACACATATACATATATTAAAACTTAAGAGTCATTGAAAAAGAAGAATCCAGCGTTGGTAACCGCATAATAATCGTACCACGTGCTATCGTCCTGTCTTTCTCTGACTGTCAATGTGATTTCGGGCAATGTTAGCAGACAAGCTGGTACCAATTGTGAGCCATGTGTCTCGTGATCATTGAGGCGAATAATAATTTGGAAATATGTTGCCCGTGCCTCGCGATTCCCTTTCTTTCTCTCTTCCTCTCGGTCTCCGTGTCGCTATTATTATCACAAAGCGACTCAACAGCCTCGGTACATTAGTGTCGCACGGGCATGTAACCGCAAAACCAGCGAGCAGGCCCAACCACCATTATAAATGCATTAACTCTCCCCTTAGTTTCGCCCTTTCCTTCTCACCGATACGCCATTTTTTCGTCTCTGACTCTTCCAGCTGGACGTTCCTAATAACATTCGTTCCCAGCGAATCGCGTTTATCGCTCTTCAAGTCGCTAATCGTCAGGCTTTGCTCGTTGCGTGTTTGAAACATGCCGGTAAATAATCGAATGACAGTTTGAATTTAAGTTTCGGGACTGTACGTGGAAGGAGTGGAATCGAAAAGTCGAAACGACGCTCTAAAGAGTGCAGTTACCTACTCTCGTATTTGAAAAGCGTTTGTACACTTAACGAGAAGTACCTTTTATCAAACGTGTCCCCTTTGTGTTCCTACATCGTGAAATATTAAAATACGATCTAGGCTCTCGTTATGTAAAGAAAAACGTAGCAAAGGGGACAATTTGCGTCCCTCAATCACCGCGGCGGTAATTTTCGAGTCGATTGGCGTTTGTGGCGTTACAACGTCGTTGTCGAACGTTCGCTGTCGCTCGAAGGGTAGGTAGTCGTGAAACCACCCCAAGATTTTCATCGGGGCACGTCACGTTTAACGCCCAACACCGGCGACGAGCGAGGCGTCACTTGCGGAGCGAGTGCGATCGATTCCTCGAGGATGGACGGGAACTGTTTTTCTTTTCATCACGGTCACGATCCGGAGAGCTGCGCGATCATTAGGATAGAAGCGCGACGGCCGCGATCGTTACACTTTCTTCGCCGACCTTCTCTCTCGTCCTCTTTTCGTTCAAGTCGAGCGAGATCGAGTCCTCCCCTCGAGCACCTCAGAAGCGATAAATCAATGACTCCTCTTTTCTCTCTTCTTCCTTTTGCCGTCCCCGCGCAGGCTCCCCGTTACTTCCGGCCCCCTAGCTCCTAGCGGACGACTATAAAAAAAAGCCAACGGGCAATTAAGGGTGTTTTAGAGTGGCTGCACTCGAAAATCACCGGGCAACCCCAGCCGAAAGTGGGGGAATTAAAAAACATTACTCATCATATAATCGCACGAGTGGTTCTCGGTGCTGCTGTCTGTCACCGTCACTCCTCTCTCTCTCTCTCTCTCTCTCTCTCTCTCGTATTCTTTATCTCCCTTTCTTTCCCGTCCTCGCGCTCGGACACGCTCGTCCTTCTTGCCGACTCCGACATGCCGGCAGAAAAATGAGAAATGATCGTAGCTCGATTCAGAGGTGCCTGTTTAAAATTCATGAACGATTTTACTGCGACCTCCCCTATCGCAGCCCGTCACAAAAGGGCGAGCAGGGCCATATCGAGAGACGAGAGAGGGAAAAAGAGAGAGAGACCAAGAGAGAAAGGCTGTGTGGCCCACATTCGCGACTATACATCAGCAGAGAATCGCGAGAGAACAGGAAAGAGAAAGAGATAGAGAGAGAGAGAGAGAGAGAGAGAGGAACAAGGGGGAGGGCTCGCACCCCACGAAATATATTAATTGTCGAATTTTCCGTGCGAGCTGCATATCCGTTAGAGCCGCTTTGTCCCTTGCCAGGCGCGGATCTCTTGATTATTAATTACTGTGTACCAAGTGCACCCCTTTCCACCCTCCCGCGGCTGTTACTCCGTTACATTTGCGACCGCGTTTCGAACGCGTGATTTCTTTTATTGCGACCGCAGTTTTAACAAACAAAAAAAGAACGTGCAATAAATGTACATACAACGCCGGCGGCGCTCGTTAATTATCGTCCGCATTTTGTTAGCACGAATCGCTGAATTTTTATCGGAACAAAGTTCAGAGACTGTTTAACTCATAGCCGCGAAAGCGAAACTGTCAAAAACTTCAAGAGTAGTACGTATCTTGACGAGTATCCGGTTTAAAGATGTTGATATAAAAAAAATGATTAATAGCGGAAACTACTCGCTGATATTGAAGGAATCTCGCTACATTGACGCTCTCGCGATAATGCACTTGTATATCGTAATTACGGCTGAATCAGTAAGGTGCAATGCCAAGAAGAGAATATATACATGTCTTTCCTTGGAGAGTGACGCTAGCGGGGGTGGCAAAAAGTTCTTGCACTTATCGAGTAAGAACGTCGGATGTAATTCACGCCTCGCTGCCACGGAAGGGTTGTAATTTTCTTGATATTATTCATGAACCGTTATGGCAGGTTGGCTCATGTAATATAATAGCCCTTCACAGTCGTTTTCTCTTTACGTACATTTTTCTCTGTCTTATCCGCCTTATTTCGTATTAAGCCAACGCTTGACGCGGTGCTTTAATATATTTCTCTCGCGGAGGGCGAGTCTCCCTAATCGCGTGAGCGCGCGCCCTCGTATCGCGTTTATCAAAAAATTCCCAACGTTTGCGATGTTACACGAAGGTTACAAGTTCGGTAATTTATGCAACCTGAAAACTTGGTTGCTCTCGTCCCCTTTTTAACTTGTACGTTTTCTTTATTCGTTCTCCGGCTTATTGACTCTGAAGTTTGAATCAACGTCAGCTGAGAGACGCTTTTTCGTTATAAGACTTTATTATATTGAAGCATTAGTATTTCCAAATATTGAGTTGTAACAAAAGTTCGTAGCATTATTTTAATGAAATTGCAAAACAAAATTATTATAAATATATATATATATATATATATATATATTTATTCAATTACATGCGCCGTTTTATTGACATTTGCCATCTTTGTGATAGCTTTATGATTCCATTTTTTCGCAGAATCTTTCCTTGTGTTATTCTTTCTTTTCATTAAATGATATTAAAATACGTTACGAAGTTTTGTTACAACCCAATACTTTTAAAGCATTATATAAAATTTCTTTTTTAAAAATGTTAAAATTCTTTATCAAGATTGAAATAATCGTATAGATGCAATTTTCAAGAGCAATAGAGCATAGAGAAATCTCATTATCGCGATTTTATTTCAATCGCTTCCCCATGCATCATTTGATTTCCCAGTATTCAAAGTGAAGTGCACGCGCCGCGTGCACGCCACTCGAAAATTTCGTCAGGCGCAATCTTTGCCAGTGCACAGCAGCGCTGGTCGATCAAACGTAACTCACGCGGCTTGATTTCGCAGAAAGTATCGTAATTTTTGCGGTACAATTTGCAGTATTACGGGCAGTAATGTTCGGTTAATACGAAGGCCTTCGGTGGAGAGAGACCTTCTCGCCGCGTGTCCGCCTTCGTGTTCCATCGCGTTCGTTTCGTCCCCGTTATACGCCATCAACCCCCTGACCGCCGGCCGGCCTGTTGATATATCTCTGTCTCGCGCGCGTCTAAGGGCGCTTTTACAGGTTCGCAGGTGCGACCGCGCGCGGGTACACGTACGTGTACGCGCACGTAGGTGTATGCGTGCGTGCCATGATACGCGATGATTAGGCACTGAAACTCCACGGGCTATTTGTTAGTATAATAAGCTCCCGGTAGTGTGGCCAACGTAACCACTTGGCGGCACGCCACCCCGTTTTAGCGTAATTGTCCCAGATCGAGATTTACATACGTGAGGCGGCCGAAGAGGGGCACTGCGGGGCGGGAGAAGGTGGGATGGGGGCTGATCTCGGGGAGAAATTGCAGAAAGTCCGTGATTGCTTCGGGTAGTGGCCCGAGTTGATTCTTGTGCAGTAACTTTGCTCGAACGAAGGGACCAACGAATAAACGAACGAATGTACGGAATACTCGGAACGGATCTTATCGTTTGCCGTTAGAATCTGGAAAACTACCGTGGAACTATATTATGCTCACACGTGCTTCCGGCGATCAAGCTCGTATCGCAAAATCTCACGGCTCGCATGGGCCAGTCGCTTGACATTAGTAGTCCGTACGTCAGATCCATTTCCCGATATTGCGATTGTGAAAATAACGATCGCTCGACCTGTATAAATATCTTCAATAGGCAAACTTCATCACACGAATCTTGAATCATGCGAAATGCAAGTCAATCATTAAAAATTCATTGCTCCTTGGCGTAAACGCAATTCTTACTTGCGCGGACACGCGCAACGTAAATCGTTCAATGCGTATTTATTCCCACCTAATCCAAATTATCTCATACAACCACTAGTTTTAGTTTTTGTAACGTATTTTTGTAACGCAATACGAATCGTCGAGTTCGCGTGCGGAAGTCATGCGTCCCCGTCCCAAAGAAATCCCCAATCCGGCCTTCGAGCAGGAACTCGTAATCAATCATTACTCACCTGTTCGCTTCCTTTGTTACTTTCAGAACGAAATGGAAGCGACAAACGATCGTGGGTTTCGAGATAATGGCCGAAAACAATTTCGCCGTGGCCGCCTTCCAGCAGCTGTACGGCAGCGGTGCCGCGACCATACCCGCGCATCCTGCCGCAGGACGTTACTGGCAGTATCCCAGCGCGCACACGTTGCCCGCAAACGGATTCTTCTATCAGCAGGCGTCGGCTGCGGCGACCCTGCAGAAACCGCTTCCGTATCGCCTGTATCCGCCGACGATGATCCTCGCGGGACCGAGCAATCCTCTTGGCTCGCTGACGGCGAGCTCAAGCCTGTCGTCCCTCAGCAACTACTACAGGGACAACCCGGAGATGGCGGACGGTCGGGAATCCTCGCGGAAGAGGGACAGGAGCAAGAGTCCGGAGGGCACGAGGGACAGATCGCCGACGGACAGAAAGCCGGCGCGGCTGTACTCGTTGCCGATGATGCAGGCGGGTCCCAGCAATCCCCTTGGCACCCTGACTGCAGCCTCCAATCTCCCGAACGTCAACAACTACTACAGAAACAGCCCGGAGCTGGTGGAGGGACGGGAGAGCATGGACAGGTCGCGGAAGCAGGATAGGAGCAAGAGTCCGGACTCCAGGGAGAGATCACCGCTGAGGAAGGACGCCAGGGCTTATCCCCCGATGATCCAGGCGGGTCCTAGCAACCATCTGGGCGGCCTCACGCCCGGCGCGAGTCTACCGAACTTGAACAACTACTACAGAGACAGTCCGGAGATAGTGGACGGAAGAGAAGCTATGAATCGGACGCGACAGCGGGAGAGAAGCGAGAGCCAGGACGGATCGCCCATGAAGCGGGAGGACAGCCCTCGGAGCATAAGGGCTGACAGCGACGAGGAGAGCATACATGATATCTAGGGCACGGAGCTCTCTGGTATCGCTAATGGAGCATCGGGAATCTCGCACGACAGCGACGAGAACGTCAAGGCTGTCCATCGCGAGAATTAGAACGCGAGATGACGTAATTTCCTCACGGCAACGATGACGGGAGGACCAGCGATTTGCAGAAAGTAGCGTGTGGAGGAAGATCGATTCCTTTGAAGAGATCCTTGCAGCTATTGGAATCTACAAGAGCACCTGAGGGAAATGACTGGGTGTAAGAAACCATTAGAAGAAGTCGAGTGCTGAGCAGTTTCTTTCGCACCAATCAGTCACTCTTGAAAGAGATAACGAAGTCGCTCAAACTTCAGCGGCTATCGCGCTAAAATCGCGGCGAGTTGCGGCACAGAAATTGTTCAGGTCGCTTCTCGCGTGGAACACTCGTAGATCGACGATTCGGACGTTTGCGTTAATCCAGGCAAGCTATACCGTGTCCTCGGGCATCCGCATCAAGCCATCCAAATTGCGCAGCTATTACTAGTACAACCGAAGGAGCGAGCGCAACTGACGTAACGAGACTGTTACGTTCGCTGAAGTGCACACGAGCGTCGAAGAAGGTCCTTGTATCGCATGTCGTACGACGTCGTCGCGATCGCTATCGGAATCTTGGCGAAAGCGATTCGTGATTCGCGAACTCGCGAGATCCGAAACGGAGTCGCACGGGATCGGACGCGAATGGAGAACGCACACCGCGGCCGATTTCGTGAGGTAGAACAGGAAGTGACATAGCACGGGACGTCCGGGATTTTGTAGATAATGAGAACGGGCAGGAAGTATCGTGCGGTTAACCGAACTTCGTGATTTGAGCGTCCAGTGAATGGCGGGTTACCGCGAAGCGACGTATTCAGCGCCGCGATGCGATCAACGTGTAGAACGGACGAAACTAAAAACCCCGCTGTCCGAATCGCCGTCCCGTGGACAGACGCGACTGTTCGTTGCTGCTCTCGTTCGTCGTTCGTCGTTTCCGTTCTTCCGTGCGCAGTGCACGATCGGTCCGTTGCTCGGTCACTTGCTTCATGTATTTTTGCAAGAATGAAGTTATTTATGCCGACGCGTTTTATTCTGATCGCAATTGTCGTTAATTATACACTGTGATAATTATTTATTTAATTGAGCTCCGGGGAGCCGTCGACTAATTTCGCCGCGAATCTGTTCTCTTCCACGCTCGTAATCAGGTTACATCGCGATATTACTGTGCGTGCAGCGCGCTCGTTTTTCAGACGATCGATTATTGAGGGTTTCCTTGCGGAATGTTGTAAGCTAATTTGTACGAGCGAATAACGCGCGCTGTCGCGCTGAACAACTGATTTCGCTGTGCCAAAGACTCGTGTGTTTGCGTTTTATTTCCTCGATCTTGCAACAATCTTGGAACAAATTCTCCAAACTCTCGCTTCTCTGGCGCGTGTAGGGGGACACAGGTCTACAAAGAAACCAGTCAATACCCACGAGGAAAAACGAAGAACGAAATTTGTTTCTCCACATTTCTCATGTGCATTTGACGCAAGGTCGTAATCGCATTACATAGATCGACATGGTCCGTTCCTATAGCGACAAGACGAGGAAACCATACCGGTCAGAAATCCGGTTCGACGGTCGATCGTTTCGTGCCGTCGAGGACGGTTTCGGTCGCGCCAGGAAACGAGCCAATCGCGGGCGAACGCGAAACTACAATTAATATGACATTAGAGGGGACCTGGCCGCGGGGGAAGAAATCTAAAATGACACGAAATTACACGCGGTCGCCGTGAACGACAAAAAAGACCGTAAGGGGTAGAAGAGGGCGTCATCGGGGCGGCATCGAACGAAGATAGGAGCGAGGGGGACTGACTATTCAAATAACCGACGTTCTCTCGTGTCGGCGTAGCGAAACCGGCACTTTGCCCACCGTTTTTCCACGGCGGACGAACGAAAGAACGAACAAATCGGCCGGTCAATTAATATCGACGAGACAACGAGATGCGAGCGACGGGTCCGAAAATTCCACGACAGCCGCGACCAATAATTTGCGAGGAACGACAGCGTTATAGAGGCTTGCGATGTGTCTCGGAAGGAAGGATTAAAAACCGACACGGTGGAATATCGGTTGGTCTGTGGAGAATACGTGGCACGCAGGAAAAGATGCTCGTTTCACACGTCGATTGAGTCTTTGCACGAGGCTTCTTTGCAGTCTCGTTAAACGACACGATGATACGCGGTTCGCACGATAAACGACGATGACGATGCGATTGCGTGAAACGGCGATTACATGTTTCTCCACGAGACAATCGCGCGAAACGACGTTTCCGTCCTCTCTTCGGACGGGAATTATCCTGAACTTGTACTTTAGAAATTGCTAGGTTTTTCTGCGAGGAAAATCACGACGAGACTGAAATGCAACTGGCACGGGTAGATTATGTACTAACGAGCGGGGAATCTCCGAGGCACGAACTGCTCGTTAGTTTCGCGGAGATCTTCGCGAGTTGTCGATAGATCAACCGGTGGAGAGATCAGGTTCTGAAAGATCAAGATCGAAGCTCGGAAATGTTTCTCGCCGGCGAGGCCGGCAAACACATTTAATTTTGTACGAATCGAATATTCGCTCACGGAATTCTCGTAGCAGCGCGTCAGTTCAACATGAATGATCCCGCGAGTTTCGGCTCGTGGAAATAAATCGCGGCATTCTACTTGTAAATATACGCATATTCGGGAGCATGCGCGACGGAAATGCGAAGCTGTAAATATGCGACGAGAGTGACACGAACGACGAAAAACCACGAGGGTGAATGAGGGACGAGGAAGGGGAGGAGTCCATAGGACTCGAGCCAAGATACGAGATGTTTCAAAGTATTTTTCAGATTTCAGTATACGTAGCGTAACGCGAAGCACGTGCTCGAGGGATCGGACGGATCGCGTCGGGAGAATCGCGCGTGCCTTTTTCCACGCCGCGCGTAATCCTGCGCGTTCCGCTTCCGCCGGTGGACGCGCGGCGGATTTCGACGTCTCGATGACACGGACGTGGCGCGTTCGATAAGAACATACCAGTATTATGAATGTATAATATTAAAATTAGGCTGCACGATGCGCGGGCGTCGTACGCGACGCGTCGTCGGGACTCCGCCTGGAAAGTCGATCCACGGCGCGTTCGCTTAGTAGCTAAGTAACGCAGCAAGAAGTACTTAGTATGTATGAACCACGCTTTGTAAAATAATGTCTGTATAGCGAGAATTATTATATGGAAAATATATTATACTAAATTTAATGGTGTCTCTCGTGTTCTCTGTTTTCCTGCAGAACTCTTGTAGTCTCACGGTCCGCCGTTTTCGCCATGCAACTCGAATCTAGCAAATTTTATTTCTTGAATTTTTTTGTTAAAGTGCACGCTATACTGTGTGCGTGTGCGTGTGGATTGTTCAAATTTTTATGCTTCTCTGAAAGCTTAGATCTGTGAGTTTCTGAAAAATTTTCATCCCAAAATTTTCTTCTTCTCTCAATTCGAATTAAATTATGTTACGATTACGGGATCATATATTTATATTGCGTGTTTATTGCACGTTGTGTGTATTCATACTGCGATGCACTCGTTAAAAAACAATAGAAGGCAATTGAAAAACAATTCAGATTGGAGCGAGATGGAATACGTAATGATTTGTTGGGAATGTTTCGATCGTCGAGGCAGAAATTGCGCGAGTCACGAAATCGTCGAGTCTCTACATTTAACGATCGATTTGCAATCTTGTGCATAATGCAGGACGATCAGATTGGCGTTTAGACGATCTGCTCAAGGTTCTCGAAATTTTCACGCGATGATGCATATTGTAACATCTGCGATTAAGGGGGGAGCCTGCTTTAGAACGCTGAAAATAAGGTATATTTTACGAATTGTTTTTGGAGAAACTATACAGCGGATCATTATAAAACTTTGATGCATTTATTAGTACATGTTTAAAGATAAAAAAAATTATTTTTTTATTTGAATATATCGCTTGTAGAGGTCGTCCTGAAGAAATCTTAGTGCAGCCGCGTCGCCGGCATTGCAAATTGGTGAGCATTTTCCTGCCTCCAAATTGCGTCTAAACTGAAAAATTGAAATATGTTCTCGTTATTTATGAATTCCCATCGTCGATGAACCAAAGAGAGAAAAAAAAAGTTGAAAAGTGCCAAAATGGTGGAGCTTAGAACACAAAAGTACGATTTTCAGGCAAAGTTTTTGAACTTTTTCATGCAAAAATAATTGTTTAACTTAATGTTTTTATGAATATTAAAGGTTCATCGACGATGGGAATTCATAAATAACGAGAAAATATTTCAATTTTTCAGTTTGGATGAAATTTGGAGGCGGGAGAATGCTCACCAATTTACAATGCCGGCTGCACTAAGATGCCTCCAGGACGACCTCTACAGGCGATATATTCAAATAAAAAAATAATTTTTTTATTTTTAAACATGTACTAATAAATGCATCAAAGTTTTATAATGATCCGCTGTATAGTTTCTCCAAAAAAATTCGTAAAATTATACCTTATTTTCGACGTTCTAAAGCAGGCTCCCCCCTTAAGCGAATGCACGTACTCGGGACTCGTTTACTTACGACAGTAAGCGCGCGCACCGACTTGTTATATTCTGTGCGCAATATGCTACCACTGGACAGCTTTAGATTTGGCGAAGTAAAAGTAGCATGTCCTGGGAGAAACGAATTAATAGCGCAAATTGAGATTGATGTTTGGCCGCTTTTTTCAACGGTAAGTTTCTACTTGCTCATTTTTTTCTCTCGACTCGAATCGAGTAGATTCATTAAGGAATTTCAACGTTTTTTTCTGAATAAAACATCAAATATCATTATTCAACTTCTTTTTCAGAGTTCATCGTTTGTGTATCCTTTCGTGTATAGACTTATCAATTAACATGACCAATTAGACGAGTCGTACTAATTTCTCACACGCGTGTACCGATCTTTGAGTGATAACGGAACTCGAAACTGCCATTACTTGAAATATTCTTTAATAACAGCTAATTTCATTAATGACATGGTGATGGTTTTGCGCCACGAGGTAGAAACTTTGGCGTAATTAAAGCTTTACTTTCTACAGAGTTACGTGTATCTCTGCCAGGCCTCGGTGAGTTTCGCGTATCGTTTTGCCACATCGTTATCCCCGCTTTACGATTTCCGCCGTGTACGGCAGCAGGAGAGCTTATATCCTACATAATTAGACGGGCCGAGAATAAAAATCAGTGTGTGCGCGCATATAGCTACGTAGCATCAAAAATTAATTAGTCGTGCCAAATTATAAATATAACACAAAGTCAATTATTCAAAATGATACGTGCCAAACAATACGCTGGCTGTGCACAACGGATCCCGGTATTCCTCGTCATACATTATAATGATCAATATATACATACATACACACGTACATATGTATGGAGTTTACGTGCAAAAAAAGGGTAACATTGTTGAAAATACATTATCACGTTGCTATTATATTTTTATCTCACTCCCATGTGCTCACGAATTCCGCTTCAGATCTTATCATCACGCGGCACCACGTAATTCCCGAACGAGAACTTTCTAAAATATCCGCACGCAACGGATCGTTACCGATTGTTTCCCGCAGAAGCGGAACATCCGCGCGCTCACTTCCGGACGTTGTATTTCGGCGACAAGTTTCACGGAAGAACGAGAACGCATCGAGAGAGCGCGGCGTCATTACGCGACGTCGTCGCGCGTCCCATCAGCTCGGAATTTCGGCGCGGTTCAGCGACGTGTAATTTGGCGAAACCCTCGCTGTAACGTCGTCGTCATCATCGTCGTCGTCGAAGGCGAAACCCGGCAAGCGTGACAGCGTGCACGGGGCTTAATCGCGTTTGCTTATTTCCGCCGTTGGCCGGTGCAATTATGTGGCAACGCGCGCGCGCGAGCACTCTCGCCTCCCCACGTATAAGGGCTTATTTTATTCCTATTAGGGTAAAACAGGCAGCCGGGACGGACGGCGACGCGCACTACCGTACACCCACAATTACGTGAAATTAATTTGGGGCCCCATTAGCGGTCGGCCGCGCCGCTGCCGGGGCACTAACGATTTTCCCCAGCGGCGGACACGGTCGAACGAGGCGGCCCTCTCTCTCTGTCTCTCTCTCTCTTTCTCTCACCCTTTCTCATGGCGCAGCTACACGTTCGAACGCATTACGTGTGTACGTCGTACATTCTTCCGCCACAACACGTTTCCACCCGCGAAACGTGGAAAGCTGCGTGGACACGGCCTATGGAAATTCTTAATCGGCCCGGCGGCGCCGTTAAGCCACGATTTTCCAGCGCGATACTAAAATGTTGCTGCCGCGATACTCGTGCAGCCCGTCACCGCAATCGTCGACGCCGGACGCCGGAACGTGCAATTATTTCCTTTAAGAGACTATAAATTGAGCTTAACGGGCCGTAAATTGTTACTCGCCGTTTTTTTGATTAATGTAAATTTATACGGAGTGCGCAAAGAAAGAAAACTGTCTGTCGCGGATCCTCCTCACCTCGGCTTACGTGTTGTGCACATCCTGTAGGAATTGCCACGGCGCGAATTGCAATTAATCAAATCAGAGGCCAATTACGATTTGGCAAATGCTGCCCGCATCCCCTATGGAAGGAATGAAATTGATTCACGCGAAAGACTACGTCGTGGCGTGTGGGTAAACAGGCGGCGCGGCGTTATTACTTAAAAATAGTCGGCCTTCGCCACGCAAGGATCCTTAAACACTCCGATGCGATCTCGCATCGGTGTGACTTCGCGCGAGTGCCCGCGTCGCTCGCGACGATAAAACGACCGGCTGCGACGAAAAGGAGATCCGCGACCGGGATCGCCAGCAAGAAAGCGCGTGCGCTAATGATGGTTATTATATCATTTTATCATCTTGCGCGCGAGCGTTGCACGGCCGCGCACTTAGCGATGACACTAAGTGCAAAATTATAACAGTACTCTCTCTCGATACACACACGCCATAAACGAGAGGGAGAGAACGCGGAGCAGAGCGGTAGCTCGGCGCACTTTGTATAATTGCAGGTTGCAGTGACGAGCGGATGCGCTTATTAGCTGAAAGCAGTAGGAAATCACGCTTTTATTATTCCCCTCCTTTTTCGCGAGTGTGTCCGTTAAGGGGGTTCCACGCGGCTCGCTTGCCCGGGGTACGGTGCCCTGCTGGAAACCGAAGAAGAAAGGAAGAAGGGCCCGTCGAGGGAGAGGATGTGGTTAACCCGACAACAAACCGGAGCTTTTGCCGGGCTCCTGCATCCTGAAAGTGCACGCGACGAAGAAGAGAATCAACCACCGGGCAGAAGTACGCGCTGCTTCGCTCGAGTCGTCTCATTCTGTGGGCCACCGCTTTGCGATTTTGTCTCGTTGATTGTTCGATACACCCGTGCGCGGTTCGTACGTTCCAGCTCAGGGGAAGCGCGCCAGGAAGCGGACGAAGAGAACTCCTCGCGAGGCTGTTGGGCGTGCGCGTGGATCTTCACGATTTACGAAGCCGTAGATCTCGAGATTGCAGCAGTTTATGACACGGGGATGCACTTTCGCGTGCTAATACGCGAGATAAATGACTCGTTTGTTCATTTCCGAGATCGGAAAGGAGCGCGACAGCGGCTTCGTGGTGCATCGCTCGCGAATTTGGCGAAGGGCGTTTGAGTAAAATCTGTCGAAGGGTGCATCGTCGCGTTTATAATAAAGAAATTAGCGAATGTTAACAGCACCGATAAGCCCGATGATATCGCATGCTCATAAATAACGCCAGCGGACGAATATCGCAGCGCGCGCGCGCGTAATTCGTGCATGAATAAGTATGATCGATCGGATCGAGCGTGTATGTACGCACGCGTCGATCATCGGCGCGACCACACGCGATTCCAATTACGCGTATGCCCTGCTTAATATTAAAAGCCGGCTGTTCGCTCGAAAAATGACCGTGGTCCTCGGGCATGATTATCGTGGCGTTTGATAAAATGCAAACGAGGGGAGGCAGGGGCGCGAGCTCGCTAAATAAAGTTATTTGCAGATACGCGGATCGCGCGCGCAGAAAAGCGGCCGCGGAAGGACGCGCGCGCGCGCCGAAGCGGGCGAGCGGGAGAAAGAGAGAAGGAAGGAGAGCGCGAAGCGGCGAAGAAGAAAAAGGAGGATCGAGATGAGCAAGAACGTATAATGTGTCGAAAAGGCACCTGCCTCTTTCGAGCTTGTTATCTTCCCATCGTGCGCGGTCGCAAGAAAAGCAGCTAGACTCGAGTTAGCCGATCTTATCTCGCGCGCCGAGACCAGCGAACCACTTATATCGTTAATTGCTCCCACTTCCGGTCCGCCACCTCGCCTCTCCGCGCCGTGCCGTGGCCGGTGAGCAACCGGTGTGCGTGTAAAGAGCACGCATTACGCTCCGGGGCGAGCGTTCGCGAGCGAGCCGGTAGCTTTATGCCCTTTTAAGCGATCTCGCCTAAGTGGACGCCCAGGAAGAGCAAACATCGCGTTTAAACGGCCGACAGACGGTTATTGTGCTTCATTTGGGTAGCGAACGCGACGTTTTTAATTTAGCCGCGGCGCCGAGAGAGAGAGAGAGAGAGAAAGACAGAGAAGGCGAGAGGGAGAAAGAGGAGGAAGCGTGCGAAATTGCTCGCGACCGGTGATCATGGGCGGTGATCCTCGTCCTCGTTCACGCTTTTGCGGAATATCCTTCGCGCCCGTCGACGTTCGTGAAGAACAAAAATCCGGCTTGGCTCGGATCGGCGCGGCGCGGAGCGGTGCACGAATAATCAGGCCGCGTCCGTGGAACATTATTTATGTTAACAATATAACCTTGCGGTATTATATTATTAACGACACTATTATGCAGCGGATTACGCGTAATAATGTAATTACGGCTAATTATGCAGTATCACGCCGCTGACGTGAATTTTGTGTGCGAATGACATGTGACAGAATATAAAATGGATTTTATGAGTGACAAATAGCAATAACGCGCACGCGGATCATTATTACGCGATCGTGTGTATCGATCGATTCTTTATTTAAATTTAATATCCCGAAATTTTACTCTCTCTCTCTTTCTCTCTCTTAAATATTATAACAACATTGCTTCATAAGCATTCGATAAGTTTATCGATTATTGTAGCCGGTGTATGTACTCGCGAGAATCTCGTGATAGTTACACGCACGATCGCGACGATCGCATACGCAAAGCCGGTGTGCGTAAACGCACAAGTCGTGCGTTAAAATTACGCGGTAGAGGCATACCTCGCGGCATGTCGCGTGTTTCTTATTTTTCCCGCGCCGCTAGGAAGGGAGACGGAGAGCGAGAGCAAGAGATTTGTCGAAGAAGATTAAGACGAAACCAGTTCGTCGACTCGCGGAGCAGGAAAGTGAACGTGGACAAGAGAGAAGAGGAGTGAAGAGTGCCCGGTGCCACGAGCGTAATCGCGCTCTCGGCACTCGCGAACACGCAAATGCGTGAGCGCGCGTGGCCCTCGAGCGGCAAGATTCGCCTGCCGCGTGCGTTTTCTTCATACCGCGTACATGGAGTTTATCTAACTGAAACGATTATGCCACGGCAAACTCGCTGAGGAGGCTGAACGGTCCTTCGAATCGTTCTCATCTTCCTCGTTTCTCCGTTTTTCTTTTTTCGCGTTCGATCGTCACGGTTCCGTGTTAGAACAAGTTTCCCATCAATACCTTCGGCACCGTAATCGTAATCGATACTTTGTATTTTATCCTCGCGAAATTTACTGTTTACACTACATCGCATCGAGATATGTATCTCTCCAATGTATTAGGGGTGTGATTTAGTTTTGAGGGTTTTTTTGCTCAAAAACGCATGTATTTAAATATGATAATGAATGAATACCTTAATCAAAATATTTTCCTTCCTTTTCTATAACTTTTTCCCATCTTTCTGGCAAGAGATGGATTCCACCACGATAAAATCACTCTTCTTTTCAGTTCATCCATTCGTCGACGAATTTTCGCACTTCTTCCAAATTATCAAAGTGTGTATCCTCTAAAGCGTGTTGCATCCACCGGAACAAATAATAATCGCATGGAGAATACGCGGGGTGCGGTAAGACTTGCCATTCAAGCTCTAATAGTGTTTCTTTCACTGATAACGCAACGTCAGGTCGAGCGTTGTCACGAAGAAGAATCACTTTCCGTCGTTTACTCGCAATTGCTGGTCGTTTTTCGTCCAATGCTTGCAACTTGTACAATTGGTGTCGATAACGATCAGCCGTGACAGTCTCATGCGGATTTAACAGCTCATAGTGCACTATCCCACCAAATACGGAGCATTACTTTTGAACCGTGAATATTGCGTCTCGGAGTGGATGTTGATGGTTCGCCTGGATCCACCCATGATTTTCTGCGTTTCGGATTATCAAAATAGATGCACTTTTCATGCCCAGTAACAATCCGAGACAAAAGACTCTTCTTTTTTTGCCTGGCGATCAACGAAATGCAAATGTTCAACCGGTTCGCAATGGCACTTTCCGATAATTCATGTCGAACCCATTTCCCTTCTTTCTGAATTTTTCCCATTTCATGTAAATGTTTCGTAACTGTTGTACGATCAACATTTAATGCTCTGGCAAGTTCTGAAGTGGATTCTGTTGGATTTTCGTGCAATAATGCTTGCAAATCTGCATTTTCAAGCTTTCTTGGTTGTCCCGAGCGTTCTTTGTCCTTCACATCAGTATGACCACTTTTAAAGCGTCTAAACCAGTATTCACACGTCTTAATTGATGGGGCAGAATCACCACAAGTTTCCACAAGAATTCTATAACCGTCAGCGGCAGTTTTGTTTTGATTAAAAAACAAAAGCAACGCATGTGGAAAATGCTGTTTCGGAAGTTGCATTTTTACGATGATATAAACACGACTGTTATTGCATCTATTGCTATAATGCTACTAAATGTGATGGATAATGTCAAGACTGTAAGAAACAACAGTTATCGGAAACAGCTATTGGAACAAACTGACACTACAGCCATCTGTTGCAAAACCCTCAAAACTAAATCACACTCCTAATAATTTCCGTTAGGTCGTTCCTCGTGCAACGTGTCCAGCTAAAGTATGTACAGTTGCCGCATGTACACGCGCCCGACGCAGGTTGGCTGACCGCAGGTAGGAATTTCGCGGGCAGAGGCATTAAAGTGACATCGTCATCGCAATT